>NC_134687.1:232268402-232593402 GCF_050947455.1 Rhinoderma darwinii | reverse complement strand
GCTTAGCTCCTGGTACCAATTCGATAGCGCAATCGTATTCTCTATGAGGCGGTAATACTTCGGAGGCCTCTTTAGAGAAAACATCAGCGAAGTCCTGAACAAACTCGGGTAGCGTATTCACCTCCTTAGGGGGAGAAATAGAATTAACAGAAAAACATGACGTACAACATTCATTACCCCATTTGGTTAGCTCCCCAGTATTCCAGTCAAACGTAGGATTATGCAACTGCAACCAGGGAAGACCTAGAACCAAATCGTACGATAATCCCTGCATCAATAGTACAGAGCATTGCTCCAAATGCATGGAGCCAACAAGGAGTTCAAAAACAGGGGTATGCTGTGTAAAATAACCATTAGCAAGAGGAGTGGAGTCGATACCCACTACCGGAACAGGTTTAGGCAAATCAATCAGAGGCATAGCGAGAGACATAGCAAATTCCACAGACATGATATTAGTAGAGGACCCTGAATCCACGAAGGCACTGCCGGTAGCAGACCTACCACCAAAAGAGACCTGAAAGGGAAGCAATATCTTAGTACGTTTCATATTTACGGGAAATACCTGTGCGCCCAAGTGACCTCCCCGATGATCACTTAGACGCGGGAGCTCTCTGACAGCATTCTTACGCTTGGGACAGTTGTTTACTTGATGCTTGACATCCCCACAGTAGAAGCAGAGACCATTCTTCCTGCGGAATTCTCTACGTTGTTGAGGGGACACGGAGGCCCCGAGTTGCATAGGTATTTCTGAGTCTTTAGGGGAGAAACGAAGCAACGGGACTTCGGGAGGCATCATGGGGGAGTCGGAGGAAAAAACACATAAACGTTCACGTTGTCGTTCCCTGAGACGTCGGTCAAGTCGTACCACTAAAGCCATAACCTGGTCTAAGGAGTCAGAAGAGGGATAACTAACTAGCAGGTCTTTCAGGGCATTCGACAGACCCAACCTAAACTGGCACCTTAAGGCAGGGTCATTCCACCGAGAAGCTACGCACCACTTCCTAAAGTCAGAGCAATACTCCTCAACAGGTCTCTTACCCTGACGTAAGGTCACCAGCTGACTCTCGGCAAAGGCAGTTCTGTCAGTCTCGTCATAAATAAGTCCGAGGGCAGAAAAGAAACAATCAACGGAGGAAAGTTCAGGGGCGCCAGGAGCCAAGGAGAAGGCCCACTCTTGGGGCCCTTCCTGGAGCCGGGACATAATTATACCCACCCGCTGGCTCTCAGAACCTGAGGAGTGAGGCTTTAAGCGAAAGTAAAGCCTACAACTCTCCCGAAAGGAGAGAAAAGCCCTCCGGTCACCTGAGAACCGGTCGGGCAACTTGAGGTGGGGTTCAAGGGGTGCGGTGAGGGGAACTACCAAGGTAGCATCAGGCTGGTTGACCCTCTGAGCCAGGGCCTGGACCTGTAGGGAGAGACCCTGCATTTGCTGAGCCAGGGTTTCACGGGGTTCCATAATGGTGTCAGGGACCAGGGTAGACTAGGTATACGGCTTGTGAATTTGTAATGGTGGGGGGGGTAGGGAAACGGACAAGTGAGCCCTAATCTACCCGCCACTCTGTCCCTGCCTACTTGCAACGACCCGCCCTAGGCGACGGGGTACAACTGGGCGGCGGTCCCTGCGCTCAGTAAGTGCATGACAAACACGACAAACAAACAAGGGAATACAAGCAAGGGAAATGGGCAGTTGCTCGCGGAAACACCGTGAGCAACAGAGTAGTGAACGAGCCGAGTCAAGCCAGGAGAGTGCGAGGTACAAAGCGAAAAGCAGAAGAGTAGTCGGTAAGCCGGGGTCTGTATGGAGCAGGATCAAAAAGTAGCAGGAGCTGTAGCTGGGCCAGGAAACCTCAAGGAAATAATTCACAAGCACAGATGGACAGGAAGAGCAGGCTTAAATAGACCGAGGGCGGGAGCTAGCTGAGTCTGGCCAGGTTGCGATAGGCTCTCCCACTCCTAAGCCTGCCAGCCTGAGTGGAGGAAGCTGGTGTCTGTCTCAGGGATGTACACTCAGGTGTTGACTGATTAATTCTGGGAGTTAACCCCGAAGCAGTGCCTGGCAGATCCTTTACATTAACAGTCTAGAATTTTTAGGCTAGGTTAATTTTACCAGTGAGAGATAGATTATATATTAAAAAAAAAAAACAGAAAATCACATAGTGAAAATTATATATATTTATTTGCATTGTGCGCTACTTGATTGTGGAGAATTAAGGTACCCAACTTTCATTGTGTTAATGTTAGAGGGGTTTGCTTCCTTGAGGCCAATTACAGGTTAGATTGTAATTTGCATGCCTCTTTTCCCAGGTAGCTAGACCTGCATCTCAAGAGAAACGCAAGTGGAATTCCAAGCACAATATGTGTAAAGGTTGTCAGCAACCGTTGCCAGTGGATTGGGACCAGATTTTCTGCTCCTCTTGCAGACCTCCTGAACAATCCCTCCATACTGAAGCCAAGGGGTTTCTGTGCTGGTTTAAGGATCAGCTTACAGATATCTTTCAAGGAGATTAAGTCGGCTGCTATGCCGAAAAAAATCTAAAGGTAGAAAGTGAACGCCCTCTCTGCATTCCCCTTCCGAATATGATATATGGGAGGATGATCTGGATTCAGGGGACTCTGATAGGGAACATCTAGATAATATTTATCTGTTAGATAAAGACAAGGTTCCACACTTGCTGAAAGCAGTCAAACTGACCATCGAGACCGATAAAGATGTGTCTCATAAACCCAAAAAGGAACAACTTTACTATTTTCCGGTCAACAAAGACAGAGTCCTTCCCTCCCATCCTGTTATTACAGATTGGGTCCAGAAAGATTGGGATAAGCCGGAGAGACATATCAATCAAGGAGCGAGGTTTAAACACACCTACAAAACAGATCCCAAGTTTAGTTCTAACTGGGATGTTCCGCCCAAGGTTGAACTGGCTGTCGCCAGATTATCAAAGAAATCTGAGGAATCCTCACTCTTAAAGGATTCAATGGATCGCAGAGCGGATTAGATATTAAAAAAAAGCCTACTCATCGTCGGTTGCAGAGTGTAAAGTGGCATCAGCCTCCATCCCGGTTGCCAGAGCCCTTCGTACATGGCTTAGTCGTCTCTCACAAGATCTAGAGGATGGTGTACCGAGAGAGAAGATCTTACATTATATCCCTCTCATGAAAGCTGCTGCAGAGTTTTTGTGTGATGAACCGCTGGATGTCTTGAAGTTTTCTTCTAGATCCCTGGCTCTCTAATGTGGTGCGTAGAACCCTTTGGATCAAGCAATGGACAGGGGATGTGTCATCCAAGAATCATTTCTGTTCCCTACCATTTCATCCCTCTTCTCTCTTCGGCCCTCAGCTGGAAGACATCCTTATGTTGATAAATGATAAAAGAGGGATTTCCTTCCCACACCCTCCAAAGAGGCCACCATTTAAAACCTTTCAAAACTGTTCCAAAAGGTCCTATAAGGGTCAAAAATATTTTCGTGTGGGTGACAGGCAGTGTAGGTTCAAAAGCAAGCAGGAGGGTAACCCCTCCTTCAGGAAGAAATCCCCCTTTCAAAGAAATCCTAACTTATGACGCCACGAGAGAGGATTGTCCAGTAGGTGGAAGGTTAGGAAAGTTTGTTCATCTATGGCTAGAAACATCCACAGACGCCTGGGTCAGATCCACCATCCAGAATGGCTCATTGGAACTAAACACCATTCCAAAAAACAAATTCTGCATAAACAGAGGAAGAAATCCGGTGGTTCTCAGTCTCATTCAAGACTTCATAAGGAAGTGAGCATTGTAAGAAGTCCTGTATCATCAGCGGGGTCGGGGAATGTACTCCCCTATCTTTGCCGTTCAAAAAAGGAAGACAAGTGGTGGTTAGTGATAGATTTGACATACCTGAACCAATTCTTTGTAAAGAAAAAGTTCAAAATGGAATCTATACAATCGGTCTTAAATATTATCCAAGAAGGAGATTTTCTAGCCACTATCGATCTCCAAGATGCATACCTTCATATCCCGGTCCTGAAGAAACACAGGAAATTTCTTCGGGTAGCAGTTCTTCTTCATCATCAAGTCTTACATCTTCAGTTCACCTGCCTGCCCTTTGGGATAACATCAGCGCCCCGAGTGTTCACGAAGGTAAACTACGCATGAAAGGGCAGTACTACGCATGAAAGGGATCTTTGTATGTCCTTACCTGTACGATTGGCTGGTGAGCGCCCCGTCAGAAGACATCCTTACAAAGCACCCAAAAGTCACTCTAGACATGCTCATCTCGCACAGTTTCATGATAAACCTCCAAAAGTCTCATCTAACACCATGCACCAGGTTAAAATACTTCGGCTTCATGGTAGACACACAGAAAATGTCGCTAACATTGTCCAGCAACCGGATATATTCTATCCGACAAGGAGTTCAACGACTAATATCACTGAGTCACTGCTCCATCCGTCAGACCATGAGAGTGTTAGGCCTTCTAACATTGGCTATTGAGGCGGTATCCTGGGCAAGGGCACACATCCGAATGTTACAATCCAACATACTGAAAAGTTGGGACAAGAAAATGTCTCTCGACACCCTAATGTCAATGTCTCCGGACGTGAGACGGGACCTCCAGTGGTGACTGGTACCCTACCATCTCGATCGAGGCAGATCTGAGACCAGTTCATCGGAAACTCCTCACTACGGATGCCTCAGGCTGGGGTGCACATGTGGGAACATCATGGGTGCAAAAGAAATGGTCCAAACACGACAGCTGTCTTTCATCCAACATGAAAGAACTCAGGGCAATCAAACTAGCCCTATTACACTTTCAGACTGTACTCCATCGTCACGATGCCCAAATTCAGTCAGACAACCTCCCCGTGGTGTTTTATGTAAACAAACGGGAGCAGCAGAAGCAATTCCCTCAAAAAGGAATGCAGTCAGATCATGCGGTGAGCAGAACACAATCTGAGATCAGTCTCCGTAGTCCACAATCGAGTAATGTTGAATCTGAAAGCAGATTGGCTGAGCAGGAATCGTATTCACCCAGGAGAGTGGAGCTTGAATCCGGAAGTCTTCCTTCAAATCACCAGGAAGATGGGCATATTTAGACGTAATGGCGACCGCAAAGAATACCAAATTAAGGAAGTTCTGCTCCCTCAACAGGTCGGAATACCCATATGCCATAGACAGTCTATCTTTGAGTTGGGAAAAGCCCTTCATATATGTCGTCGTCGTCGTCGTCCCCATTCCTCTCATTCCTCGGGTATTGAGGAAAATAAGGGATGAGATCATTCCTCATTGGCCCAGAAGGGCATGGTTTCTGCTCGTGTTGAATCTCTCCAACGACAACTTCTGGAAACCTTCATTACATCCATATCTCCTGCTACAGGAGGGTTGGTTTCATCCCACGTTAGACAGGTTACAGTTATCGGCATGGAAACTGAACGACAGTCTCTAAAAAAATAAGGGCTTCTCTGATGAGGTAGTCAATTAGCCTCCAGGAAACCCAGTACAATGAAAATATATTCTCGAATATGGCTTATTTTTTCTAAATGGTGTCAGGACAATGACAGGTTACCAGATACACAGTATTGCAGTTGCTACAAGAAGGATACCAGAAAGGCCTCAAGCCCAATACGTTAAAAGTGCATTTGACGGCCATTAATGCCAATTCAGAGGGGAGGTTCTCCAACCATCCACTGATAACCAGATTCTTGAAAGCGGTTCAAAAATTAAGGCCATACTATCACAATCCTCTGCCCTCATGGGAGTTGCCCATTGTTTTGAAACACGTCAGCTGTGCCCCATTTGAACCACTTCACAGTATAAGCCTTAAGCTTCTCTCATATAAAACCCTATTTCTGATAGCAATTACATCCACAAGACGGATTGGCGAGCCTTATCTTACCCGAGTGTGTTATCCTTAGAACAATGCCAGGGTTCTTACCAAAAGTGCCATCCAGCTCCAACTTGAATCAAGAGATAGTTTTGCCAGTCTTAAAAGTAGACTCAGCCTCTAATACCCCTATTGATTCACAATGCTTAGACATAAGGAGGTCCCTACTTGCGTATCTAGAAATAACGGCCCCTTTTAGATAAACCGAAGGGCTGTTTCTCCAATTCCAAGTGCGAAATAAGAGGACAAAAGCCAGCAAAGCTTCACTAGCTAGATGGCTCAAAGAAATCATCAGGGACTACTACTCCTTGGAAGGCCTAGAGTCCCCCTTAGATATTCGGGCCCACTCAACCAGATCCACATCTACATCGTGGGCAGAAAGATGTCATGTCCCCTTAGACCAAGTCTGCAAGCAGCCACTCGGTCTTCTTCCTCGACCTTCATTAAACATTATAGGCTCGACTTATTTTCTTCTGAAGGTTCTGCCTTTGGCAAAAAAATACTAGTGGGAGCATCCAAAGCTTAACCCCCCCCCCCCCCCCATATTCTCATTGCTTGTTAAGTGTGCTGCCGTAGGACGATCAGGAAGTGGAAAATTTACCTGAAATTTTCATTTCCTGGAGTCCATAGGCAGCACAAGTTTCCCACCCTATATATATATACTGCTGCATACATTACACTTTCTGAAGGGATGTGGGCTCTATTTAAGGCTACCTGGGACTTCCTAATTGTTTGATTACTGCTGAGTAATATGTCTCTTCTATCCGGTCAGATGAATTAACTTAACCCTTAAATGGCATAACCAGACGTGGTGGAATTGCTCTGGAATTTCGCTGCGGACAGTCCACAGCGGAAATCCGCAGCGTACACATTTCTCCATTGCTTTCCACAGCTTTTTAGTTGGGTTCGTTTACACGTTGCGGACAATTCCGCTGCGGAGCATAGGTTGCGGTGCGGAATTTGGTGCCGCAGCATACACTGACTGTTGCGGACCCATTGCAGAATTTCTCCATTGACTTCAATGGAGAGTCAAAATTCCGCAATGAAGTCCGCAGATGTTATGTGTGCTGCGGAGCATATTGGTTTTACTAACATGATAGTTCTTCATTCTGGCTGGACCTATGTATTTCTAGGTCTACAGCCAGACTGAGGAAGTCAATGGGGCTCCCGTAATTACGGGTGAGTACGTGTGTGCACCCGTAATTACGGGAGCGTTGCTAGGCGACGTCAGTAAATAGTCACTGTCCAGGGTGCTGAAAGAGTTAAACGATCGGCAGTAACTGTTTCAGCATCCTGGACAGTGACTTCCGATCACAATATAAATCAACCTGTAAAAAAAAAAGTTCATACTTTACGAGAACTCCCTGCTTCTTCCTCCAGTCCGGCCTCCCGGCATGACGTTTCAGTCCAAGTGACGGCTGCAGCCAATCACAGGCTGCAGCGGTCACATGGATTGCCGCGTCACCCAGGGAGGTCAAATTTCAGGTAAATTTTCCACATATCTACACGCATATATAAATATATATATATATATATACACACACATACACACATATACAGTGAAGGAAATAAGTATTTGATCCCTTGCTGATTTTGTAAGTTTGTCCACTGTCAAAGACATGAACAGTCTAGAATTTTTAAGCTAGGTTAATTTTACCAGTGAGAGATAGATTATATTAAAAAAAAAAAAGAAAATCACATAGTCAAAATTATATATATTTATTTGCATTGTGCACAGAGAAATAATTATTTGATCCCTTTGGCAAACAAGACTTAATACTTGGTGGCAAAACCCTTGTTGGCAAGCACAGCAGTCAGACATTTTTTGTAGTTGATCATGAGGTTTGCACACATGTTAGATGGAATTTTGGCCCACTCCTCTTTGCAGATCATCTGTAAATCATTAAGATTTCGAGGCTGTCGCTTGGCAACTCGGATCTTCAGCTCCCTCCATAAGTTTTCGATGGGATTTAGGTCTGGGGACTGGCTAGGCCACTCCATGACCTTAATGTGCTTCTTTTTGAGTGACCCCTTTGTTGCCTTGGCTGTATGTTTCGGGTCATTGTCGAGCTGGAAGACCCAGCCACGAGCCATTTTTAATGTCCTGGTGGAGGGAAGGAGGTTGTCACTCAGGATTTGATGGTACATGGCTCCATCCATTCTCCCATTGATGCGGTGAAGTAGTCCTGTGTCCTTAGCAGAGAAACACCCCAAAAACATAATGTTTCCACCTCCATGCTTGACAGTGGGGATGGTGTTCTTTGGGTCATAGGCAGCATTTTTCTTCCTCCAAACACGGCGAGTTGAGTTAATGCCAAAGAGCTAAATTTTAGTCTCATCTGACCACAGCACCTTCTCCCAATTACTCTCAGAATCATCCAGATGTTCATTTGCAAACTTCAGACGGGCCTGTACATGTGCCTTCTTGAGCAGGGCGACCTTGCGGGCACTGCAGGATTTTAATCCATTACGGCGTAATGTGTTACCAATGGTTTTCTTGGTGACTGTGGTCCCAGCTGCCTTGAGATCATTAACAAGTTCCCCCCGTGTAGTTTTCGGCTGAGCTCTCACCTTCCTCAGGATCAAGGATACCCCACGAGGTGAGATTTTGCATGGAGCCCCAGATCGATGTCGATTGACAGTCATTTTGTATGTCTTCTATTTTCTTACTATTGCACCAACAGTTGTCTCCTTCTCACCCAGCGTCTTACTTATGGTTTTGTAGCCCATTCCAGCCTTGTGCAGGTCTATGATCTTGTCCCTGACATCATTAGAAAGCTCTTTGGTCTTGCCCATGTTGTAGAGGTTAGAGTCAGACTGATTAATTGGGTCTGTGGACAGGAGTCTTTTATACAGGTGACCATTTAAGACCACTGTCTTTAATGCAGGCACCAAGTTGATTTGGAGCGTGTAACTGGTCTGGAGGAGGCTGAACTCTTAATGGTTGGTAGGGGATCAAATACTTATTTCTCTGTGCTCAATGCAAATAAATATATCTAATTTTGACTAGACCCCTGACTCAGACTGGAGACTACTAAGGCTGGAGTAGCCTGTACGCTATGTGAGTAAAGACCTGTGTTACTTTGTGTCCAGTGCCTGGTAGGAAGGCACTTGGTATAGTTAGATAATATCTTGTTTAGTTAGTGCTCAGACGAGCAGGATTTATTTTGTATTTTGCCTTGTTGTACAAGAGGCTGTTTCTTTGACAAGAATAAAAACACAGGCAAAGCCCTGTTATGACTTTTAGTGCACGGTGTCCCTGTCTCTGGCTACAAAGAAACCACTGTACCAACCTCTCCTGATGCTAAACCCTCACAATGTATATACATGTGTGTGTGTGTGTGTGTGTGTGTGTGTGTGTGTGTATATATATGTATATACATGTGTGTATATATGTATATACATGTGTGTATATATGTATATACATTTGTGCATATATATATATGTATATATATATGTATGTATGCGTGTGTGTGTATATATATGTATATACATGTGTGTGTGTGTGTGTGTGTGTGTGTGTGTATATATATATATATATATATATATATACACGTGTGTGTGTGTGTGTATATATATATATATATATATATATATATATACACACGTGTGTGTGTGTGTGTGTGTGTGTGTGTGTGTGTGTGTGTACATATGTATATACATGTGGCTATACATGTATATACTTGTGTGTGGATATATATGTATATGTGTGTGGATATATATGTATATACGTGTGGATATATATGTATATAAGTGTGGATATATATGTATATACGTGTGGATATATATGTATATACATGTATATATATTTGTATTTATTTTTTATTTATGTATATGTATAGCAGGGGCGTTGCTATGGTCTTAAAAGATCAGGGGCACAAGCCCCAAGACATATGTTTACTCCCCCACACCCTATAGCTACACCACTGGACAGAAGTGGATAAATTGTCTCAGCAGACAGTAGTAGACGTTATACGCTGAGATACAGGGCCCCAGCAGTCTATCATACATCATAGTTTTAGATACAGAGTCCCAGCAGTAAGTTTTCTTGTACTTACCCTCAGGGGAAAATTTGGCATCTGAGGCCCCAAACAAAGTTATGTCTAGGGGCTTTAATCAAAGACACCTGTAGAGAGTGTCCCATATAGAGCTCCCTGTATATAGTGTCACAACCCCCTGCATGGTGCCACACACAGTCCCCCTGTAGGTAGTGCCATACACCCCCTTTGTAGATAGTGCCACATATCACCCCATTGTAGATAGTGCTATAGAGCCCACTGTAGATAAGTGCTACATTCCCCCCCTTGTAAATAATGCCACACCACCCTCTTGTAAATAGTGCCAAACACACAGCCCCCTGTAGGTAGTGCTATACACCCCCCTTTGTAGATAGTGCCACATACCTCACCTTGTAGATAGTGCCATACAGCCCCCTGTAAATAGTGCCACACCCCCTTGTAGATAGTCCCACACACCTCCTGTAGATAGTGCCACACACAAGCCCCCTGTAGTTAGTGCCACACACAAGCCCCTTGTAGTTCGTGCAACACAGAAGCCATCTGTATCTAGTGACACACACAAGCCCCCTGTCAGTGGTGGATTAATTAAGTCGACCATGGGCCCTGGCTGTCACCCAAACTTGGGACTCCTCTTCTCCACCACCTGTCCTGGGTACAAAAAGACGTTTTGTGAAAAACAAGGATTTCCTATAATAAACATGTCAGGAGAGGTGACAGGTTCTCTATAAATCTAGTGACTCACAGGTGACGACTTCTCATATTCTAGTAGTTTTTTTCCCCTTCTCTTCTCCGTCCGGTCGAGACTTAATGACTACTTCTCCCAGCCATGACTCATTTCTGCAGAGTTCGCCAGTCAGATGTCTTCGGCTCTTCACTTTTCCAACATTTCCACACCTATAAACGAAGATAAAATTATCACAGTGCCACACACTATGCCCCTAAATATAATAGCACCATGCACTGCGCCCCTGAATGAAATTGTGTCACACACTGTAAAGTAAAGCACCACATAAGCACAGCCCCTGTAGATAGTGCCACACACAGCCCCCTGTATAGTGCCACACACCCCCATGTAGATAGCACCACACACACCCCCTATAGATAGCATCACACACAGCCCCCTATATATAGCACCACAAAGCGCTCCCCCCTTGTATATAGTGCCACACAGCGCCTCGTCCCTTGTATATAGTATCACACAGCACCTCCCACTTGTATATGGAGCTACACAGCACTTCCCCCTTGTATATAATGTCACACAGCGCTCCCCCTTGTATATAGTATCACACAGCGCTCCTACTCCCCTTGTATATAGTGTCACACAGCGCTCCTCCTCCCCTTGTATATAGTGTTACACCTTGCTTCCCCCTTGTATATAGTGTCACACAGCGCTTCACCCTTGTATATAGTGCCACACAGCGCCTCGTCCCTTGTATATATTATCACACAGCACCTCCCACTTGTATATGGAGCTACACAGCACTTCCCCCTTGTATATAATGTCACACAGCGCTCCCCCTTGTATATAGTATCACACAGCGCTCCTACTCCCCTTGTATATAGTGTCACACATCGCTCCTCCTCCCCTTGTATATAGTGTCACACAGCGCTTCACCCTTGTATATAGTGCAACACAGCGCTCCCCTCTTATATATAGTGCTACACAGTGTCCCCCCTATTTTATTTACATTGCCCCGTTCCCGCGACGGATGGAGCACTGCACATTCTCCGGGCGGGACGCATGCGCAGACCAGTGTGATGCAGTGACGTCATCACGCCGGCCTGCGCAGGAAGTCTTCCCAGCGCCTTATAGGCTGCAGGCCTAACGTGGCCTGCAGTCTATAGCATGTATTTCTATCTGCGTCCTGAGGACGAAAATGCAAGTGAATGTGGCTGTCACTAGCACCGTGGCCCCCTCCGGTGCTAGCGATGCCACTGGGCATGAGGGGGCCCCAACCGCCCTAATAATGATCCGCCACTGCCCCCTGTAGATAGTGCCACACACAAGCCCCCTGTATACAAAGCCACACACAGCCGCCCTATAGATAGCATCAAAAACAGCCCCCTATATATAGCGCCACACAGCACTCCCCCTTGTATATAGTGCCACGCAGCTCCCCCCTTGTATATAGTGTCGCACAGTGCTTCCGCCCTTGTATATAGTGTCACATATAGCTCCCCCCTTTTATATAGTGTCACACAGTGCTTCCCCCAATTGTATATAGTGTCACACAGTGCTCCTCCCCCCTTGTATATAGTGTCACACAGCACTGTCCCCTTTGTATATAGTGCTACACAGTGCTCCCCCGTTGTATATAGTGCTACACAGCACTTCCCCTCTTTGTATATAGTCTCACAGTGCTCCTCCCCCTTTGTATACAGTGCTACACAGTGCTCCCCCCTTGTTTATAGTGCTGCACAGCCCCCTCCTTGTATATAGTGCTACATAGCCCCCCCTTATATATAGTGCTACACAGCATTCCCCCACTTGTATATAGTGCTACACAGCGCTTCCCCCCTTTGTATATAGTGCTACACAGCGCTTCCCCCCTTGTATATAGTGCTACTGTAAAGGATCTGTCAGGCACAGCTTCTGTGTCAACGCCCATAGGTATTCAGTCTACACCTGCTTCTATGTCTGTGAGACTGACTCCATCTTCCACCACTCAGGATGGCAGGCTTAGGAGTGGGAGAGCCTATCACAGCCTGGCCAGACGGAGCTAGCTTCCGCCCTCTGTCTATTTATACCTGCCTTTCCTGTTCCTCCTTGCTTGTGATTCTTCTCGTTTGGTTTCCTTGCCCTGCTGCAGCTTCTGAACTATTTGACCCTGCTTCATACTGACCCTGGCTTGTTGACTACTCTCCTGCTCTGCGTTTGGTACCTCGTACACTCCTGGTTTGACTCGGCTTGTTCACTACTCTCCTGCTCTGCGTTTGGTACCTCGTACACTCCTGGTTTGACTCGGCTCGTTCACCACTCTTGTTGCTCACGGTGTTGCCGTGGGCAACTGCCCCATTTCCCTTAGCTTTGTGTACCCTTGTCTGTTTGTCTGTCGTACACTTACTGAGTGTAGGGACCGTCGCCCAGTTGTACCCCGTCGCCTAGTGCGGGTCGTTGCAAGTAGGCAGGGACTGAGTGGCGCGTAGATTAGGGCTCACTTGTCTGTTTCCCTACCCCCATCATTACAGCTACACAGCGCTTCTCCCCATATATATAGTTCTAATAGCGCTCCCCCCTTTTATATAGTGCTACCGGGTGCTTCCCCCCCTTGTATGTAGTGCTACACAGCGTTACCCTCACCTTATATATAGTGCTACACAGTGCTCCCCCCTTGTATATAGTGCTACACAGCGCTCCCCCCTTGTATATAGTGCTACACAGTGTTTCCCCTTGTATATAGTGCTACACAGCGCTGCCCCCTTGTATATAGTGCTACACAGCGCTCCCCCCTTGTATATAGTGCAACACAGCGCCCCCCCCCTTGTATATAGTTCTACACCGTGCTCCCCTCCCCAAAAAAACAATAAAATAAAATATATTTTACTTATCCTGCCCCAATAAGGCGCTGCCCATCCTCCGGGCGGGACGTATGTGCAGACCAGCGTAATTTAGCGACGTCATCAGGCGGGCCTGCACAAGGAGTCTTCCCAGCGCCTTATAGGCTGCAAGCCTAACGTGGCCTGCAGCCTATGGCATTAATTTGTATCTGTGTCCTGAGGATGCAAATACAAGTGAATGTTGCTGTCGCTAGCACCGTGGCCCCCTCCGGTGCTAGCGATGCCACTGGGCATGAGGGGGCCCCAACCGCCCTAATAATGATCCGCCACTGCACCCTGTAGATAGTGCCACACACAAGCCCCCTGTATACAACGCCACACACAGCCGCCCTATAGATAGCATCAAAAACAGCCCCCTATATATAGCGCCACACAGCGCTCCCCCTTGTATATAGTGCCACACAGCTCCCCCCTTGTATATAGTGTCGCACAGTGCTTCCGTCCTTGTATATAGTGTCACATATAGCTCCCCCCTTTTATATAGTGTCACACAGTGCTTCCCCCAATTGTATATAGTGTCACACAGTGCTCCTCCCCCCTTGTATATAGTGTCACACAGCACTGTCCCCCTTGTATATAGTGCTACACAGTGTTACCCCCACCTTATATATAGTGCTACACAGTGCTCCCCCCTTGTATATAGTGCTACACAGTGTTTCCCCTTGTATATAGTGCTACACAGCGCTGCCCCCTTGTATATAGTGCTACACAGTGCCCCCCCCCTTGTATATAGTTCTACACCGTGCTCCCCTCCCCCAAAAAAAACCAAAAAACTAATAAAATAAAATATATTTTACTTATCATGCCCCAATAAGGCGCTGCACATCCTCCGGGCGGGACGTATGTGCAGACCAGCGTAATGTAGCGACGTCATCAAGCGGGCCTGCACAGGGAGTCTTCCCAGCGCCTTATAGGCTGCAAGCCTAACGTGGCCTGCAGCCTATGGCATTAATTTGTATCTGTGTCCTGAGGACGCAAATACAAGTGAATGTTGCTGTCGCTAGCACCGGTGCCCCCTCCGGTGCTAGTGACGCCCGAGATGAATGGAGCTCTACAGCCTCCTCAGTCCTGCAGTCTATGAGACTCCAAGACGGGATTCTTGCGTAGATCGCCGCGATCTAGTGACGTCATCGCACCGGCATGCGCAGGGATTCTGTCCCATCATCTTATAGGCTGCATGCCATGTTAGGCCACGGTACAGGTGAACATGACTCATGGCATCATAGACATTTTATGATGCTAGGAGTCCCTGCCTTCCCGCAGAACTGCTGTTCCGTACTGTATCATTTTGTTCAGTACGGAAAAGCAGTTCCGTGGGGAGGCAGGGACTCCTAGCATCATAAAATATCTATGATGCCAGGAGTCACGTTCACCTGTACCGTGGTCGGGGCGGGAATTCCAGTTGACACACCATGAAGCGGATGGTTTCCTGCTCTGCCATAGTATTCAATTGTATCTGTGTCCTGAGGACACATATACTATTGGATGTGGCAGTGGACCGGGGCATCGGAGCAAAATTCTGGGTCTTAGGCCCCCGGATGCCAGGTGCTAGCAACACAACTGATATATACACATACATGTACATATATACACACATACCATACATATACATACACCTGTTCATGTATGCAGATATATATATTTATATATTTTATTTTTTTTAATTAACGATATGACCTGACTGACTGTCGGTCAGGTCACTCACAGGGGAAGAAGGGCACACACTATTGTACTTAATTATATCCGCATCCTTAGGACGCGGATACAATTGAAAGCGCTGGCGAGGCAAGGAAACCATCACTTCCCTGAACCGCCATTTGGCGTTTTTCTTGTGATGCTGGAGCAGGACTGGTCAGAAGAGACCAGGCCTGCATCACTAAATTAGAGGACGGCGCAGCAATGCCAACAACAAGGTGATTGATTGATAGTAACCTAGTTACTAGCGATCAGTTATCTACTTTATAAAGTAGGTGAATGACCACTAATAACTCCTAGCGTAGGGATTCCTTTGTAATCTGAAGTAGTCCCCGCAGTAGGTTCATTTAGTGGCTCACGCACCCAAGATGCGCCAAAATTCTGGCGCATCTCGGGTTATCCTGCGACCCTTACAACCCTCTGTAAACTAAGCAGTGACAGCTCTAAGCTGTCAATAATGAGTTTACCACACATGGTGGCCGGTTACATCAGTTCATTGACCTACTTATAAAAGCAGGCCAGTGACCCGGGGATAACCTGAGACCACGGGATGTAACTTAACCAATGACAGATTAGAGCTGTCACTTAATTTACTTTTTTTGGAGGACACTGCGTCTCCAGCGCTGGACCAATCAAAGGTAAGTATAATAATTGTTTTGCTTTTTTATGTGTTACTAATGTTTTGTTTCTTGTGTTTTTGTTGTTTTTACAGGTTCGGTTGTTGCACTACTTTGGATTCGAGGACTACTTCGATGATCGTTTTTTAAAATTTTTTAATAAAATGTTCAGCAAGGGTTTTATTTCAATAATATATTTTTTTCTGTGTGTCTGTGTTTTCTTTTAGAGCTTTATTACTACTGCCTTAGCAATGTCCGCTGTCTGACAGTGCCTATTACTAAGCCAAGACTTAGTTTTAGCCGGTGAAAAGGCTAACACTAACTTTCCATTATTACCTCGGTACCCACCTCAACCAGGGGTACTGGGAAGAGCCGGGTACGATCCAGTACCCGACCATCTGTATTGATGGTAGGGCAATGGAGCGGCCACAGGCTGGTATCATTTGGGAAAGCCCAAAAACCGGGCCTTCCCGCCGTGGTACTGTTAGGCTGGATTCACACGAGCATGTTCGGTCCGTAAAGGACGGAACGTATTTCGGCCGCAAGTCCAGGACCGAACACACTGAAGGGAGCCAGGCTCCTAGCATCATAATTATGTATGACGCTAGAAGTCCCTGCCTCTCCGTGGAACTTCTGTCCCATACTGTAATCATATTTTCAGTACGGATAGTAGTTCCATGGAGAGGCAGGGACTCCTAGCGTCATACATAACTATGATGCTAGGAGCCCGGCTCCCTGCAGTGTGTTCGATCCGGGACTTGCGGCCGAAATACGTTCCGTCCTTTACGGACCAAACATGCTTGTGTAAATCCAGCCTCCGGCAGTTGCTGCTGTTTTGTGTCTGAGTGGTTATGGAAAATGGGGGGACCCCATGTCGTTTTTTGTGTGTCCTTTTGGCCTTCGTTTGGCTGATATATGTCGGTATATCTTTTTTTATTTTTTTTTATTTTTTAAGGCTGGAATAGTACAGTAGACTACACTCATACATTCTGAGGGATCCCACAAAAAAAAAAACGTATACCACACGGTATACATTTTTTTTAACATGAGAGTCTATGTGTGATGGATGCGAATGTATGGCATCCGTCACCGGTATACTGTCACGTAGGGTTCGTGGACCCACTGGGTCGTACCGTCTTGGCGGTAAGGCAGCTGGCCAACAGGACACAGGTCAAAGTTTATAGCTCGTATAGGGTACCTGTGGCAGCTCAGACAGTAGCAAGGCAGGCTAGGCAGGAACTTGGCAGCAGGTGGACGTCAGGCGTGGAGAAGCAGGACAGGCATGGAATACAGCACAGCACGGCTACAGTTCAGCATGGCACTAGATCAGGATACAAGTATAGGATACAGGAGCAGGAACACGGAGCAGGAAACACTAGGGGGCCATATGCAAGACAGATTAGGAATACACAACAAAGCTCAGGCATAGAACTAGGGGGCTGGATCCCTCTTATAGTCCAGAGTACTCATGGGTCAAAGTTCATGAACGAGGTCCGGTGTGCACGCTGCCCCTTTAAGAGCGGGCACCAGCGTGCGCGCGCACCATACGGGATCCGGCAGTGGTGAGTAGACGCGAGCGCTGGCTTCTCCTGAGGAGGCGGCTGGGGTCAGCACTTGCTGACTCGTGGCTGCGGCTGTCAGGGGGAGAACGGAGCTGACAGCCCGCAGCCACGGACATGACATATACGTTAAATAAACGTATACCTCTGGGACCTCCCGACATCATTGTTCATATAAGGACAGTGATGTCAGGGGCTTCCCCAGAGCCGGAAACTCCGGGCAGTGTGCTAGTACCGATTCTGCTCCAGGACTCCAGCCCTGGGAAAGCGCCTGCCTGGGACTCCAGCTCTGCTTCTGGCATTACTGTCTATATATGGACAGTGATGTCAGGAGCAGAGCTGGAGTCGCAGGCAGAGCGCTAGTAGAGGCTCAGGAGATGCCCCTGACATCACAGTCTATATATAGTTACTGATGCCAGGTGCAGAGCTGGAGTCCCAGGCAGAGCGCTAGTAGGGGCTCTGCTCCGGGAATCCGGCTCTGGTGATGCCCCTGTCATCACTATCCATATATGGACAGTGATGTCAGGAGCCGAGCTAGAGTCCCAGGCAGAGCGCTAGTAGTGATGTCAGAGGCCTCCACAGAGCCGGAGTACTGGAGCAGTGCCCCTACTAGCTCGCTGCCTTGGACTCCAGCTCTTCTCCTGGCATCACTATCTATATATAGACTGGGATGTCAGGGGCATCCCCAGAGTCGGATTCCCGGAACAGAGCCCCTACTAGCGCTCTGCCTGGGATTCATATATGGACAGTGACTTCAGGGGCTTTCCTAGAGCCGGAATACCCGGGCAGAGTGCTAGTATAGGATCTGCCCGGTACTCCGGTCCTTGGAAAGCTCCTGGCGTCATGTCCATATATGGACAGTGAAGTCCGGAGCTGTGCTATGAATGGGGCCTAAGAGGGAGGAGGCTCGGGAGCGCACACGTAAACGTAGTGCCTCCCTCTCAGCAACAGTTCTTCATAGAATCCGTAGCCTGCGTCTGATGTTGCTGGCTACGGACTCCAACTGAGAACGAGCTGGGACTGCCGAAGTAAAAGAAACGGAGGAGCAGGAAGATAGGGAAGAAGACTAGAGAACAGCAGGCTAACGTTTGAGTAATGTGAATGTTATATAGTGAAAAGTTTTTTTTTATCTTTACAGGTACATTTTAACGCAGCCTTGTTTTGGCCTTAAGGCTCAGAGCCCATTTTTGAAATCTTACATATTTCACTTTATGTGGTAATAACGTCGGAATGCTTAAACCAATCCAAGCGATTCTGAGACTGTTTTCTCGTGACACATTGGGCTTTATGTTAGTGGTAAAATTAGTTTAATATATTCAGTGTATATTTGTGAAAAATTGCACAATTTAGAGAAAACTAGCATCCAAAAATAGCATTTTTCTGAATTTAAATGCTATTAAATGCATCTGCTTGTAAAACAGATGGTTATACCCCCAAAAATAGTTACTAGTTCACATTTCCCATATGTCTACTTCAGATTGGCATCGTTTTTTTAACATTTTTTTTTTTTCTTGGACGTTACAAGACTTAGAACATAAACAGCAATTTCTCATATTTTTAAGAAAATTTCAAAAGCCTTTTTTGTAAGGTACCTGTTCAGATCTGAAGTGGCTTTGAGGGGCCTATGTATTAGAAACCCCCTTAAAACACCCCATTTTAAAAACTAGACCCCTCAAAGTCTTCAAAACAGCATTTAGAAAGTTTTTTTTAACCCTTTAGGAATTTCACAGGAATTAAAGCAAAGTGGAGGGGAAATTTGCAAATTTCATTTTTCTTGCTGAATTTCAATTTTATTCCATTTTTTTTTTGGGGGAAACACAGAAGGTTTTACCAGAGAAACTACTAAATATGTATTGTCCAGATTCTGCAGTTTTTAGAAATGTCCCACATGTGGCTCTAGTGTGCTCGTGGACTAAAACACAAGCCCCAGAAGCAAAGAAGCACCTAGTGAATTTTAGGGCCTCTTTTTTATTAGAATATATTTTAGGCAGCATGCCTGGTTTGAAGAGGTGTTTAAGTGCCAAAACAGTAGGAATCCCCCAAAAGTGACCCCATTTTGGAAACTACATCCCCCAAGGAATTAATGTATGCTTGTTGTTACCATTTTGACCACACAGCCTTTTCACAGCACGTATTTGAATTGGGCTGTGAAATTTCCAAAATGAAATTTTTTCCAATAAGATGTCATTTTTGATAAAATTTCTTATTTTCACAAGAAATAAAATACCCCATTTTGTTGCCCAATTTGTCCTGAGTGCGGCAATACCCCATTTGTGGTGATAAACTGCCGTTTGAGCCCATGGGAGGGCTCAGAAGGAAAGGACCACTAATTGGCCTACTGGAGCTTTTCTGGTGCTAAGTCATGTATGCAGAAGCCCCTGGGGTACCAGTACAGTTGAAACCCCGAGAAGTGACCCCATTTTAAAAACGACACCCCTTAAGACATTCATCTAGAGGTGTAGTGAGCATTTTGACCCCAGAGGTTTTGTGTAAAAGGTAATGCGCAGCAAATAGTCCAGTATGAGATTTGCAATTTTCTATATATCTATGCCAATACAGTGTCCAATATATTGTGCCCAGCATGCACCATAAACTGTAATGTGGGTTCTCCTGGGTACGGCAATACCCTACATGTGGCTGTTATCAGCTGCCTGGGCACACAGCAGGGCTCAGAAGGGAAAGATGAGGGGGATAAGCTGTGCGGAGTGCGTCAGGGTGGATTAAAAATCTAAGGGATATATAGTACATTTTAAAACACTTTCATACAGAACCCTGGTTTATTGGGACACGTGTCACATTGATATATTGTGTCCTTCCTTATCTCCCTCTTATAGCAGACTTTGCACCTCTTTTGACTTTTTCTCTTCTTGCCAGTTTGGGGAACTTCTTCTGGAAAGTGTTGCCCTGGTGCGATGCGTGTGGCCTCACTTCCAGAAGTACTGTGCGCCCCCTTCTTGGTCCCTAAAGATTAGGTTCTTGATAATGATGTGCACGGACAGCTACTTAAACCACACTGCATGGCGCTGTAGGGCTTCAGGACTTGATCTGACAAGTCCACCCCTCCCATGTACCTATTGTAGTCCAGGATGCAGTCTGGTTTGGGGGTCTCTGTACTGGTACCTCGTACAGGTACCTCGTACAGGTACATGGGTACTGGTGTTGCCATGTATTGTTATCAATACAAGGACATCTCTCTTGTCCTTGTACTTGACACACAATATGTTGCTGCTAGAATGTGCCCTGCTCTTACCCCTTCTGAGTGTTTGCCCAAGCAGAGTCTTAGGGAGGCCTCTCAGATTTCTTTTTTTTTTTCTTTATCAACAATTTTTATTGGAATAGAAAACAGCAAATAACACCATACGATATTTTAAAACTGTGCATGCAGTGCAATAAATTCAAGTTATACAAATGTACAAGTACATAAAATCAAAGGGTATTTTCCCAAACATCAGAAGAAAAAAATTAAAAGAGGAAATAATAACATCCAATGGCAAATAACAGCACAATATCATATTCAAAAGTAGTGCAATATGTAGGGAAACCAGTCCCAAAAACAAGAATGACAATTTTTAAGCGTTAATTCCAACACTAAATGACACAAACACAAGACAACAGAAGGAAGCACAAACAAACAAAAGCACATAGAATTGGCAAGAGGATCGTTCAAAAGAGGCCATCCAACCAGAGAGGCAAGTCAGTACCATCCCGAAACACCGACCAAACTGACCAATTTTGAACAAAGATGTCAAATTTACCCCGATCAGCAGACATCAACTCCTCCATCCTCATAATCCCGTTCATTTCAGTTACCCATTCCTGCAAAGAAGGCACATGAATGGACTTCCAGTGACATGGTATGATAGTTCGAGCTGCAGTCAAAAAATGCCGAAAGATACCCTTTTTGAGGTGTCGGAGTGATCCAGGAACCATGGAAAGCAAGCCAATAGAAGGAGATGTAGGAACTTCAGTGTCAAACAGATTGTTTCCGAGGTCAAACATTTTTCCCCAAAAGGGACGGAGCTTGGGGCAATCCCACCAAATGTGTAACATGGTTCCAGGAGCCTCCCCACACTTCCAACAATCAGCAGACACATCAGGAAATATCCTATGCAGGAAGGACAACGGTACCATCTGGTAAGGATTTTATTATTTTTTTCCTGAGCAAAACAAGAAGTCGGCAATTTGTGAACCAAGAAAAAGGAAGTCAGATAGGACAGCATGTGAGAAGGAGCAGAAGTCAAGGACAGATGTGGTTCTAAAGGAGTCTTATCCTGAAGAAACACAAAACAATCACTGATGGAAGAGAGATACGAGCGCAGCTGGAAATAAGACCACCATATTGATAGTCTCCCCGGGCAGGTCTCAGAGACAGCAGCAAGTGACAAAATAGAACCATCGGGCGTAAGGGTCTGAGCTAGGTATCCACCGTCCTGTCTCCCCCAGCACAGGAATGTGTCCACACCCACCGCTTGAGGGAAGGGTTATCAAAAAGAGGAGTCAAAGGACCCGGATGGTGAGCAAGGTCCAAGGCACTAATGATCCGCTCCCAGACCACAAAAAACTGACGTGTGAGGAAAGGCAAAGAAGACGTTGGTCGCTGGGAGCCAGTCAACCAAGGCAGAGAAGACCATGCAAGAGAGGACATACCTTTCTCAATGCGCACCCATTGCTTACTCGCAGCCGAGCGGAACCAATCCACCAATCTCATGAGGATCGCAGCTTGATGGTAACATTTAAAGTCCGGTAAGCCCGCGCCCCCCTCCACCTTGGGCCTACTGAGGACAGAAAATCTAATCTGAGGCTTAAAAGAGCCCCATACAAATTTGGTTATGGCCCTATGCAAGGTCTTGAAGAAGGACGCATGAACCACAATAGGGACAGTCTGAAATATATACAGAAATGTAGGCAAGATATCCATTTTAACAGCGTTAATATGTCTGAACCACGACATGTGCCTACCCCCATACGCCTCCAGCTCTCGCAAGGTACGCTGTAGGATAGGTGTATAGTTCAAGGTAAACAAGTCAGACAAATGTGTGGGGATATGTATCCCCAAGTATTTTAAAGATGTAGATTGCCACTTAAACGGGAAAACCCGAGCGAGATGAGCCTCCGATTTAGAATAATTGACCTTAAAATTACTCAAGTGACCAAATCGCTCAAACTCCCCAGTCAAAGACGGCAAAGAAATCATAGGATTCGTAAGGTACACGAGAAGATCATCAGCGTACAGTGCTAACTTGTGATGCTGAGCACCAACACAAATGCCTTTAATACTAGGGTTATTCCGCAGTGCCACAGCCAGGTGTACCATGACCAACACATATAACAGAGGCGAAAGTGGACACCCCTGTCTCGTCCCATTTGTAATAGGCAAGGAGTCAGACAAAAGACCATTAGCTCGTACCCGAGCTGTAGGCCTGTGGTATAGCGCCATAATCCTATCTACCATTGTAGAGCCAAGTCCGACCTGAGTCAAGACACTGCAGGGGAAACGCCCAGTGTACCCTCTCAAAAGCCTTATCGGCATCAACAGAAAGTAGACACATCGGTATCTTGCGTGTCTGACAATATGATGTTAAAAGAAGGGTCTTGTTAGTATTATCCTGGGCTTCCCTACCACGCACAAACCCTACCTGATCATCCGTGACCAAGTCCGGCAATAATGGAGGGAGGCGAAAGGCAATCAATTTCGAAAAGATTTTCACATCTACATTAATCAATGAAATGGGCCTAAAATTTGCGCACGTCTTGGGGTCTTTACCCGGTTTTGGTAGAAGGGTAATATGAGCCTCGAGAGACTGAGGCGCAAAGGGACAAGAGGAAGACACAGAGTTAAAGACTTTTGTCAAAAAGGGAGCGAGTTGATCCTTAAGCGTCTTATAAAATCTATTGTTAAACCCATCAGGTCCTGTACTTTTGCCCAAAGAAGAGTCCCCAATCACCCGCAACACATCCGAGTCCAAAAATTCTTCCTCAAGTCCCAAGGCGTCCCCAGCCTCCAAAGACGGCAAGGCCGTGTCCTGTACATACTGATCAATTTTTTCACGCAACGCATCAGCTTGCATATCATGAAAATGACCTTTGAGGTTATACAAAGTAGAGTAATAATACCTGAAACATTCAGTGATACCGACCAGGTCATGAACCTCGTCGCCAGTGGGAGACGCAATTTTAGGAATATATGATGCTTGCGTACGGGGATGTAAAATCCTTGCCAAGGACCTGCCGCATTTATCCGCAAATTCGTATGAGTGTTTGCGCATCTGATCCCAAAATCTAGCATGTGATTGGTCTAGCAGAGAACACAAGGACTCTTGCGTTGTAGTAAGTTCAGAAAAAAATGGTAAAGAAGGAGCACGCTTATGACTGGACTCCAACTCCCGTATCCGCTCAAGGAGCCGTGCAATAGCTACCCCTTTTTCCCTCTTCAAGCGAGCCCCGTGCTGAATTAGGACACCTCTAACCACGCACTTCAATGCCTCCCACTGTAATGGTAACGGAGTACAGTCATGAGCGTGCACAGCGAAAAAAGAGCTCAGCGTATCTTTAAGAGCTGACATACACACCGCATCCCGCTAGAGATTATAATGGACAGCTTAAGAAAGACAAACCAACCACCCGGGTCAATCAGGACATCAATAGTCTTATGAGAAAGCGATTTGTGTATACCAATACTAGCCCCTTTGGACTTGGCTTCCGGGTTGGCACTGTGGAACCACACCGGATAATACCGATTCGTAAACTGTGGTGTATGGCCCACCTGAAAATTAGTTTCTTGCAGGAACACCTCTCAGATTTCTTCTAGCAGTGCCGCATGCCGCAGTACTTCTGGAAGCGAGGCACTTGAAGAGTGGGACGCTGGTATAAAAATTATCCAGGTAGGAGTGGTAACACTGGTCCAGCAGTGGGTGCACCAAATCCCACAACATTTTTGCATTAACTCCCAGTAAGGGGGGGGGGATTCTGGGGGCTGAATACTGCTGTCCTTCCCTTTACATATCCTAAACTTGTAGGTATACCCTGATGCACTCTCGCACAGTTTATACATCTTCACACAATACCTTGCACTCTTACTCAGCAGGTACTGGCGGAATTGAAGCCTCCCTTTAAAATCTACCAAGGACTCATCAATAGAAATACACTTCTCGGGGGTGTATGCTTGGGAAAACTGGGCACTGAAATGGTCTAATAGGGGTCTCCGTTTATACGAACGGTCAAAACTGGGACCATCTCAAGGTGGGCACTGCTCATTATCAAAAACACCGAAAAAGACCATACTTACAAATGGACACAGACCGGTCAGAAACGCTGATGAAGGAGAGTGAGCATGTGCTTTAAATAATAATAGCCACTCCCACTAGTCTTGAAGGGAGTGGTGTGTGGTGCATGGGATGTGTAGTAAAAAATAATAAATAAATAGTGTATGTGCAAGTGTAATAATATAAGTGAAATATAGGGGGCAGTAATGAGTAAAGTGCCTCAATAAAAATAAATTAATAATGGGGTGCAAGTGTGTGAAACATGGAGGGATAGTGTGTAAGTCATGAGGCACAACGTGTATAGCCAGGTAGAAGCCTATTTGTGACGCCTTTCTAATTCATAGAGCGGGCTACCCTGCTTGCTAAGCCAAACAACAACACACCATGCTCTCCCAGCATCAAAGACCCGGCTGTGTCCAAAAGAAGCAAATATAAGTAATAATGAAAAATACCTGGGGTATTAGTGATAATTTTAGCCAAAAGGACGCAAGCTCGCAATCCACGACAAGGATCCCCAGACTTGCGAGTCCCTAACTCCCTAACTGGAACGAAAAGCTCCTGATGCACAGACAAAACAGATAAAAACAAGGGGACATATATACAAAAACACAGAAAAAGGCCATACTTACAAATGGACACAGCCAGGTCAGAAACGCTGATGAAGGAGAGTGAGCAGGTGCTTTAAATAATAATAGCCACTCCCACTAGTCTTGAGGGGAGTGGTGTTTTGACTGCTTATTGTCAGTATAATGTAAGAAGCGAAGTATTGCCTCGTTTATTTTTTTAGGTTCCAGTTCAGTTCTGAAGTTGCTTTGAGGGGCCTATATATTAGACACCCCTATGAAACACCCCATTTTAGAAACTAGACCCCTCACAGTATTCACAACAGCAGTTAGAAAGTTTATGAACCCTTTAGAATTTAGAGCAAAGCAGAGGTGAAATTTACATATCTATTTTTTTAGTCAGAAAATCCTTTTTATTCAATTTTTTTCTATAACACAAAAGGTTTTACCAGAGAAACGTAACTTAATATTTATTGCCTAGATTCTGCAGTTTTGAGAAATATCCCACATGTGGCCCTAGTGCACTAATGGACTGAAGCAATGGCCTCCGAAGCAAAGGAGCACCTAGTGGATTTTGAGGCCTCCTTTTTATTAGGCACCATGTCCGGTTTGAAGAGGTCTTGTGGTGCCAAAACAGTGGAAACCCCCAAAAGTGACCCCATTTTGGAAACTAGACCCCTTGAGGAATTCATTGTAGTTTTCATGGGGTGCATGCGGCTTTTTGTTCAGTTTTTATTCTATTTTTAAGTGGCGTCGTCACTAAAAAACAGCATGTAAAGGATCTGCCAGGCACTACGTCTGTGGATACTCCCAGGATTAATCAATCGACACCTGAGGCCGGACCTCTTAGACTGACTCCGGCTCCCACCAATCAGGGTGGCAGGCTCAGGAGTGGGAGAGCCTATCGCGGCATGGTCAGTCGGAGTTAGTTCCGCCCCCTGTCCTTTTATACCTGCCGTTTTCTCTTCCTCATTGCTTGTGATTCTTCCTGGTTTCCTGGCCCTGCTACAGCCTTGCTCCAGCCTGCTCTGCCTTGCTTCAGCCTTGCTACAGCTTCCGCTTATCCTGCTTCGCTCTAACCCCGGCTTGCTTCCTGCTCCTTGCTCTGCGTTCGTATACTTCGTGACATCCTGATTCTGACTGGCTCGTTGACCACTCTGGTTTCCTCACGGTGTTCCGTGGGCTACTGCCCCTTCCCTTGCTTGTTCCCTGTTTGTATTCCCTTGCACTTAGTCAGCGTAGGGACCGCCGCCCAGTTGTACCCCGTCGCCTAGGGTGGGTCGTTGCAAGTAGGCAGGGACAGGGCGGTGGGTAGATTAGGGCTCACTTATCCCCTTCCCCTTCTTCCTGCCATAACATAATCACAAGCCCATACCTAGTCTACCCTTTTTCCTACTCTATCATGGACCCCCTTGAGACCCTGACCCAGCAGATGCAGGGCCTCTCCCTACAGGTCCAGGCCCTGGCTCAGAGGGTCAACCAGCCTGACGCTGCCGTAGTAGTACCCCTCGCCTCACCTCTAGAACCTGACCTCAAGTTACCTGACCTGTTCTCAGGGGACCGTAAGACTTTTCTCTCCTTTCGGGAGAGTTGCAGACTTTACTTCCGTCTAAAACCTCACTCCTCAGGTTCCGAGAACCAGCGGGTGGGAATCATTATATCCCGACTCCAGGAAGGTCCCCAAGAGTGGGCCTTCTCCTTGGCTCCTGACGCCCCTGAACTTTCCTCCGTTGATCGTTTTTTCTCTGCCCTCGGACTCATTTACGACGAGACTGACAGGACTGCCTTGGCCGAGAGTCAGCTGGTGACCTTACGTCAGGGTAGGAGACCTGTTGAGGAATACTGTTCTGACTTTAAAAAGTGGTGCGTAGCTTCTCGGTGGAATGACCAAGCCCTAAGATGCCAGTTTAGGTTAGGCTTATCTAACGCCCTGAAGGATCTGCTTGTTAGCTACCCCTCTTCTGACTCCCTAAACCAGGTTATGGCCTTAGCAGTACGACTTGACCGACGTCTCAGGGAACGACAGCTTGAACGTTTCAGTGTTTTCCCCTCTGACTTCCCTGCGATTCCCCCCGAGGTCCCGTCTCCTCGCTCTTCCACGGAAGACTCGGAGGTACCTATGCAACTCGGGGCCTCCGTGTCCCCCCCGACAACGTAGAGAGTTCCGCAGGAAGAATGGTCTCTGCTTCTTTTGTGGGGATGACAAGCATCAACTGAACACCTGTCCCAGGCGCAAGAATAAGCAGCCAGAAAACTTCCGCGCCTAAGTGATCATCGGGGAGGTCACTTGGGCGCACAGGTATTTCCCGTTAATATGAAACGCAATAAAATTTTGCTTCCCTTTCAGGTCTCGTTTGGTGGTCGGTCTGCCACCGGCAGTGCCTTCGTGGATTCAGGCTCATCTGCTAATATCATGTCTGTGGAATTTGCTATGTCTCTAAAAATGCCTTTTATTGATTTGCCTAATCCTGTCCCGGTAGTGGGTATCAACTCCACTCCTCTTGCTAATGGTTATTTTACTCAGCATACTCCTGTTTTTGAACTCCTTCTTGGCTCCATGCATTTGGAGCAGTGCTCTGTACTGTTGATGCAGGGATTATCGTCCGATCAGGTATTAGGTCTTCCCTGGTTGCAGTTGCATAATCCCACGTTTGATTGGAATACTGGGGATCTCACCAAATGGGGTAGTGAATGCCTGACGTCATGTCTTTCGGTAAACACGCTACCTGAGTTTGTTCAGGACTTCGCTGATGTTTTCTCTAAGGAGGCCTCCGAGGTGTTGCCCCCTCATAGAGATTACGATTGCGCTATCGATTTGGTACCAGGTGCTAAGCTTCCTAAGGGTAGGATATTTAATCTTTCATGTCCTGAACGTGAAGCCATGAGGGAATATATCCAAGAATGCCTGGCCAAGGGTTACATTCGCCCCTCTACTTCTCCTGTAGGTGCTGGTTTCTTCTTCGTGGGGAAGAAGGATGGTGGTCTTAGGCCGTGCATTGACTATCGTAACTTGAATAAGGTCACTGTAAGGAACCAGTATCCCCTTCCTTTGATTCCGGATCTTTTTAATCAGGTTCAGGGGGCCCAATGGTTCTCTAAGTTTGATCTACGGGGGGCGTATAACCTTATCCGCATCAAAGAGGGGGATGAGTGGAAGACTGCGTTCAACACGCCCGTAGGTCATTTCGAATACCTGGTCATGCCCTTTGGATTGTGTAATGCCCCTGCTGTCTTCCAGAATTTTATTAATGAAATTATGAGATATTACCTGGGAATTTTTCTTGTAGTGTACCTTGATGACATACTGGTGTTTTCCAAGGACTGGTCCTCCCACGTGGAGCATGTCAGGAAGGTGCTCCAGGTCCTCCGGGAAAATAATCTGTTTGCGAAAACCGAAAAATGTGTGTTTGGGGTACAGGAGATATCATTTTTGGGTCAAATCCTCACCCCTCATGAATTCCGCATGGACCCTGCCAAGGTTCAGGCTGTGGCGGAATGGGTCCAACCTGCCTCCCTGAAGGCGCTACAGTGTTTTTTGGGGTTCGCTAACTATTACAGGAGATTTATTGCCAACTTCTCGGTCGTCGCTAAGCCTCTTACGGACCTCACTCGCAAGGGTGCTGATGTCCTCAACTGGCCTCCTGAGGCCGTCCAGGCTTTTGAGACCCTCAAGAAGTGGTTTATCTCGGCCCCAGTGCTGGTTCAGCCCAACCAAAGGGAGCCATTTATCGTGGAGGTTGACGCGTCCGAGGTGGGAGTGGGGGCTGTCTTGTCCCAGGGTACCAGGTCCCTCACCCATCTCCGCCCCTGTGCTTACTTCTCCAGGAAGTTTTCGTCCACGGAGAGTAACTATGATATTGGCAACCGCGAACTTTTAGCCATTAAATGGGCTTTTGAAGAGTGGCGTCACTTCCTGGAGGGGGCCAGACACCAGGTAACGGTCCTTACTGACCACAAGAATCTGGTTTTCCTAGAATCTGCCCGGAGGCTTAATCTGAGACAAGCTCGATGGGCGCTATTTTTTACCAGATTTAACTTTTTGGTTACCTATAGGGCTGGGTCCAAAAATATTAAGGCTGATGCACTGTCGCATAGTTTCATGGCCAATCCTCCTTCGGAGAAGGATCCTGCTTGTATTTTACCCCCTGGTATAATCGTTTCTGACACTGATTCTGATTTAGTCTCTGATATTGCGGCTGATCAAGGTTCAGCTCCCGGGAACCTCCCTGTGGACAAGCTGTTTGTCCCCCTGCAATACCGGCTAAGGGTACTTAGGGAAAACCATGACTCCGCACTATCTGGTCATCCTGGCATCTTGGGTACCAAACACCTCATTACCAGAAACTATTGGTGGCCTGGGTTGCCTAAAGACGTTAGGGCTTACGTCGCCGCTTGTGAGGTTTGTGCTAGGTCTAAGACCCCCAGGTTCCGACCTCCGGGCTTACTACGTTCTTTGCCCATTCCCCAGAGACCTTGGACCCATATCTCCATGGATTTTATCACAGATTTGCCTCCATCTCAAGGCAAGTCGGTGGTGTGGGTGGTAGTAGACCGCTTCAGCAAGATGTGCCACTTTGTGCCCCTTAAGAGACTACCTAACGCCAAGACGTTAGCTTCTTTGTTTGTTAAACACATTCTGCGTCTCCATGGGGTCCCAGTCAATATCGTTTCTGACAGAGGGGTACAATTTGTTTCATTATTTTGGAGAGCCTTTTGTAAAAAGTTGGAGATTGATCTGTCCTTCTCCTCCGCCTTCCATCCCGAAACTAATGGCCAAACGGAGAGGACTAATCAATCCCTGGAACAATATTTAAGGTGTTTCATCTCTGACTGTCAATTTGATTGGGTCTCATTCATTCCCCTCGCCGAATTTTCCCTGAATAACCGGGTCAGTAACTCGTCAGGAGTCTCCCCGTTTTTCTGTAATTTCGGGTTTAATCCACGGTTCTCCTCCGTTTCTCCTGGTAGTTCCAATAATCCCGAGGTAGAGGTCGTTCATCGGGAACTGTGCACAGTCTGGGCCCAGGTTCAGAAGAACCTAGAGGCGTCCCAGAGCGTACAAAAAATTCAGGCTGATAGAAGACATTCTGCTAACCCCCGGTTTGTCGTCGGGGATCTGGTGTGGTTGTCGTCTAGGAACTTGCGCCTTAAGGTCCCGTCCAAGAAGTTTGCTCCCCGATTTATTGGGCCTTATAAGGTCATTGAAGTCCTCAACCCTGTATCCTTCCGTCTGGAGCTGCCCCCATCCTTTCGCATACACGACGTCTTTCATGCCTCCCTCCTTAAACGCTGCTCCCCGTCCTGGTCCCCCTCGAGGAAACCTCCTGTTCCCATTCTCACCCCTGGGGGGGTGGAATTCGAGGTGGCCAAGATTGTGGACAGTAGGATGATCCAGGGCTCCCTCCAGTACCTGGTCCATTGGAGAGGATACGGGCCGGAGGAGAGGACTTGGGTACCTGCTCGAGATGTTCACGCTGGGGTATTGGTCAGGAGGTTCCACCTTCTTTTCCCCACTAAACCAGGTCCTCTTAGTAAGGGTCCGGTGGACCCTCATAAAAGGGGGGGTACTGTAAAGGATCTGCCAGGATCCCAGCGTCTGTGGATACTCCCAGGATTAATCAATCGACACCTGAGGCCGGACCTCTTAGACTGACTCCGGCTCCCACCAATCAGGGTGGCAGGCTCAGGAGTGGGAGAGCCTATCGCGGCCTGGTCAGTCGGAGTTAGCTCCGCCCCCTGTCCTTTTATACCTGCCGTTTTCTCTTCCTCATTGCTTGTGATTCTTCCTGGTTTCCTGGCCCTGCTACAGCCTTGCTCCAGCCTGCTCTGCCTTGCTTCAGCCTTGCTACAGCTTCCGCTTATCCTGCTTCGCTCTAACCCCGGCTTGCTTCCTGCTCCTTGCTCTGCGTTCGTATACTTCGTGACATCCTGATTCTGACTGGCTCGTTGACCACTCTGGTTTCCTCCCGGTGTTCCGTGGGCTACTGCCCCTTCCCTTGCTTGTTCCCTGTTTGTATTCCCTTGCACTTAGTCAGCGTAGGGACCGCCGCCCAGTTGTACCCCGTCACCTAGGGCGGGTCGTTGCAAGTAGGCAGGGACAGGGCGGTGGGTAGATTAGGGCTCACTTATCCCCTTCCCCTTCTTCCTGCCATAACACAGCAATTCTACTATTGTTTTTTATTCTAAGGCCTCATTCACACGGCAGGGTTTCCCGGCCGGGTGCCGGCCGTTCATAAATCGGCCGGCACCCGGCTGCATTAGGAATGATAGACCCCTAATGGGGCTATTCACACGACCGATTTTTTGACGGCCGGGAAATCCGGCCGTCAAAAAATAGGACATGCTCTATCTTTGCCCGGGCACCCGGCCGCCCGGCTCCCATAGAAGTCTATGGGGCCGGGTATTACACGGCCATCACCGGAATGTGTTCCGAGTGATGGCCGGGTTTCCCGGCGCTTGCGCTCTATCTCCTCCTCCTCACAGCGCAGAGTGCATGTGAGGAGGAGGAGTTGATGCCATTCTGACGAATGGCATCGCTGTACACTGTGTTGCAGGGCCGGGGTGTACAGCAGGTGGAGGGAGCGCTGCGCTGGCTCCCTTCCCCTGCTTGTTAAAAGCACCCTGGCTCGGCGACACCTTCGATGGCGCCGCCAGTAGCAGCAGCTGCTGCTGCGGCTGCTACTACTGCAGCGACGCCACTATAGCAGAGCAGGGAGGTATCTCCCCGCTCTGCTATGTGCTAGCCGCACTTAAGCTCCTTAAAGGAGCGGAATCCCCGTGTGTTCGGGGATTCCGCTCCTGGACAGAGCGCTTGATGTCTCTGTCCATATCTGGGCAGTGACATCAGGGGAAACTCCTGAAGCGGAATCCCCGAACACATGGGGATTCCCGTTCAGGAGCTGCCGCTGATGTCACTGTCCGGATCTGCCCGGCCCGGCACGGATGCATAACTTTATGCAAACCGGCCGGGCAGAATGGCCGATTTTACAGGCCGGCACTCGGGCTCGGGAACGACCCGGTCGTGTGAATCCCGCCTTAATGACATATTCACTTTATTCTGCGGGGCGATACGATTACGCCGATACCATATGTTTATAGTTTTTTTTATGTCTTATGGCGTTTCCACAATAAAATAAGTTTTGTAAAAAATCATTTACTTTTTGTGTTACCATATTCTAAGAGCCAGAATGTTTTTATTTTTCCATCAATAAAGCCGTGTGAGGACTTTTTTTTTTTTGCGTAACAAACTGTAGTTTCGATCAGCACAATTTGTAGGTACATGCGACTTTTTGATCTCTTTTTATTCCATTTTTTGGGAGGTGAAGTGACCAAACAATTGTGATTCTGGTACGGTTTATTATTATTTTCTTTTACGGCGTTCACCGCGCGGGATAAGTAACAAAGTAATTTTGTAGTTCAGGCCGTTACAGATGCGGCGATACCAATTATGTAAAGTTCATTTGTTTGTATATATATTTTTATTAATAATAAAGGACTGATAAGGGAAAAGGGAGTATTTTTACTTTTATCACTTTTAAAACTTTTATTTTCTTATTTTTACACATCTTTTTTTTTACTTTATTACTTTGTCCCACTAGGGGACTTGAGGGCAGGAGGCCCTGATCGCAATTCTAATACACTGTACTACATGCGTAGTGCAGTGTATTAGAGCTGTCAGCTACTCACTGAAAGCAAGCATAGTGGGTACTGAAAAAGAAAAAGAAAAAAATGATCCAGGAATATAGCTAGGCACTCTTGGGTTGGATAAAATTTAACAAAATATTTTATTTATGAATCCAGATAAATAAAATATTTTGTTAAATTTTATCCAACCCAAGAGTGCCTAGCTATATTCCTGGATCATTTTTTTCTTTTTCTTTTTCAATATTCTTTATCAGGAATGGCACCGTGCTATATTATATTGCAATTTTGGGTATGTTAGGTATGGTTTTGTATAACCACATCTTTTTTCTATATAATAGTGGGTACTGACTTTGTCAGGACCCACTAGGCTTCCGTCGATGGCATTGCCGGACGCCATTGTTAGGTGTCCAGTTGCAATAGTCACCATAGCCGGCCGCTATCGTGTAGCAGGCCGGCGATGGTAGCTTAACCCCTAAAAAGCCGCGATCGCTATTGAATGCGGCTTTTAAGGGGTTAATCAGAGGGCCCACAGTGATCGGTCCCCGCTATAGGAGCTGCGGCAACTTCTGTACCAGACAGCAGCTGTCACAGCTCCTGTATGTGTCGGGAAGACGGCCGAAATGGCTCCCGCGACGTACTATTCCAACACTGAGCGCGAACGGGGCGGTCAGCATGACGGAATAGTACGTCACAGAGCGTTAAGGGGTTAAGCACATGGCCAATTTTGGCCTTGAGGACAGTACAATTTTTTCTTTTTTTTTCTTTTGCATCCCGAATCTCATAACTTTTTGAATTTGTGGTTTGACGTAGCTGTATGAGACTTTGTTTTTTGCAGGACGAGTTGTACTTTATGTTGGTTTATTTATATAAATTATTTATATAAATTTCTTTTTTCATTTATATACATTTTTATTTTGGCAAAAATGCAGAAAAAAAAGCAGTTTGTTTTTTTAACAGCATACACTAATCATTATAAATGATGCTATACATTTGTTGCACAGATTGTTACCCTCGTGCCGATACCAAATGTGTGTATATTATTTTATGTTTTGGGACTTATATTTTGAAAGTTTATTAATCGTAAAAAATTTGCATTTGTGTCTATTTTTTTTTTTTTTACAGATTTTTTCAAATTAATTTTAGATTTATTTTAATCCCATAGGGGGATTTTTCATTTGTAGTTTTTAATTTTTAATGTACTGGCATAGATCTATATGTGTAACGACGGGGGTAGGGAAACGAACAAGTGAGCCCTAATATACCCGCCACTCTGTCCCTGCCTACTTGCAACGACCCGCCCTAAGGCCACCGGACCCTTTCTAAGAGGACCTGGTTTACTGGGGAAACGAAGGTGGAAGTTCCTGACCTATACCCCAGCGAGAACATCCCGGGCGGGTACCCAAGTCCTCTCCTCAGGCCCGTATCCTCTCCAATGGACCAGGTACTGGAGGGAGCCTTGGACCATCTTGCTGTCCACAATCTTGGCCACCTCGAATTCCACCCCCAAGCAAAGGGAAAGGGGCAATTGCCCACGGCAACACCGTGAGCAACAGAGTGGTGAACGAGCCAAGTCAAACCAGGAGAGCACGAGGTACCAAACGCAGAGCAGAAGAGTAGTCAGTAAGCCAGGGTCAGTATGGAGCAGGATCAAATAGTTAGGAGCTGTAGCTGGGCCAGGAAACCACACGGAAAGAATCACAAGCAAGGGAGAAACAGGAAAGGCAGGTATAAATAGACAGAGGGCGGGAGCTAGCTCCGTCTGGCCAGGCTGCGATAGGCTCTCCCAGTCCTAAGCCTGCCATCCTGAGTGGTGGAAGAAGGAGTCAGTCTCAGAGACGTAGATTCAGGTGTAGACTGATTACATATGGGAGTTAACCCCGAAGCTGTGCCTGGCAGATCCTTTATAATATGCCAGTACATTAGCCTGTGTACTAACAGTTCACAGGCAGTTGTTAAGGCATATCACAGTATACTCTAAAAACAGGAAATATTGTTAGAGTTTTTTTTACAGGCAGAAAAAATCTGCCTCAAAATTCCTTCAGGAATTTTGAGGTAGATTTCAAACTGCCTGCGCTTTTTTTTCTGTGTTTTTTTTTGCTTTTTTTCTGCTTTGAGGCAGATTTTGAGATAAAAGTGTATTTTGATGCTTTTTTTCCAGAATTTTTTAAAGGGGTTGTCCGATATTTATTTTTTCAGTAAATTTAAAGACACATTGCACATATTTACAGTTGAATAATATACTTACCCGTGCAATCTTGCTTCTGTTCTCCGCTCTGGCTGTTCTTTTCTTCGGATCACATGACTTCTGACGTCACTTTTTCAGGCTCCTCCACTGTCGTGTCGTATCCCGATCACATGGTCTCGCCCCAGAGAGACCTCGGACGGGATACGACACGCCACTGGTGACGTGTTGTTTCGGCGTGTGCTGGTTGATTACTGCCCGCCCAGCCTATGTAGCTTTTCACTGTGAGCGCACCTATGCGTGTTAGGTAGGGAAGGGGGGGAGCCGAAGAGCAGCTGATCGCTGCTGACAGGCGCCCCGTATGTTGGACACCTGCAGCAGCTTTAGGAAGAGCCAGGAAATTACGGCGTTCTGACTGGGGTCTGTGACGGCCAGGGAGTGGACCAGTCCAGTCACCTTACCTGTCACCTGACCTCACGTCAGTGGCATGAGGTCAGATGACTCAGGTCAGGGGACAGGTCCACTCCCGTGCTGCAGCCTTCCAGCTCTGCCTCTACTCTGTGCTCTGCTGTGCCGAGAAGCAGAGAGGAAGCTCCGCCCACAGCCCGTCCTGACCTGTGATGCTGTCAGCAAGGAGACTTGTTCTGTGTGTTTATGTGTGTGTAGTGTGTATACAGTGTGTGTATCTCTGTCTTTGTATGTGTATATGTTACAGTGTGTGTGTGTGTGTGTGTGTGTGTGTCTCTGTCTGTCTGTGTCTCTGCATGTGTTTGTCTCTTACATCTACTACATTTTCTGTTCTCAGAGAGTTATCACCTTGTTATCTGTGATGATACATAGGACTGCAGGCAACATTTACCACATTATCTGTAATCAGAGAGTTATCACTGTGTTATCTGTGGTGTTACATAGGACTGCAGGTAACACTACTATCTGTACTCAGAGAGATATCAGTGTGTTATCTGTGGTGTTGCATAGGACTGCAGGTAACATCTACATTACAGGGGATCATGGGTATGGTGGGTTACAAGACAGGAAACAGACAGTAAGGCATGTAAACAAACAGCAAGGGATGTAAACAAACAGAAAGAGCAGCAGTGACGATGGAAATCAAACAGAAACCTGTTATAAGGTTAATAGGGGGTATTAGGGAAGGCAAACCAAGGCTGGGGGACACTTTTTGGAATAATTTTTTTTTCCTGGACAACCCCTTTAAGGCGTTTTTTGTTTTTTTTGCATTTTTTTAATGAATGGAATGCAAAAACTATGTAAAAAAAATGCTTCAAATGAGCAGCGTGTTTTTTTTGTCTGCCTCTGATTGATTCCAATGGAGGTTCAGAGGCAGAAATCGCTCCAATATAGGGCATGCTGCGGTTTTTGTTTTTTTTACCGCGAGCTGTCAAAAAACATAAAGAGAAGCCTCTGCCTCCCATTGAAATCAATAGGGGAAGAATTGGGGCATTTTTTTGACACTGATTCCGATGCGATTTCAGCACCAAAAAACTTAATGTGAACTGTGCCTAAAAAGTGAGCACTAAGAGAAGTAGGTTGGAACAGAGTTGGAAAATATGGGGAAGAAAACAATAGTTTTACAAAATAAAGGAGAGCTGCAGCCACATTAGCAATGGTAAAGACCGAGGTGGATCCCCATAGGTCCGTTTTTGGGCGGCCGCCCAAAGAATAAAACCACATTGCAGTTTTGTCACGTTTTTGCCACAATCGCAAGAAAAAAATGCAACAAACTGCTTTGTTTAAGGCTCTGTACTCTATTGTATACAATTCACGTCACTGCCAAAGCAAGGGAACCATTGGTTCCCTTTGCTGGCATTCTGCGTTTTTTTTGTGATGCAACCGGCGCGATGATGTGTTGCGGCGCTTTGTGGATGTGGTTTGCTCAGAAGAGACCAGGCCTGCATTGGAGAAGAGGATGACGCTGGAACGGGGACAGGTAAGTGAGTCGCTATCTACCGGGGGTGGCGCATTCTACAGCGAGCTGTGTGCCGTTATCTACAGGGGAGTGTTACTGTCTACAGGGGGTGGCACATTCTACAGGGAGCTGTGTGCTGCTATCAGCAGGGGAGGGGGGTGGCACTATCTACAAGGGTGTGGCGCTTTCTACATGGGGTGTGTGGCGCTATATACAGGGGGGTGGCACTATCTGCAGAAAGCACTGTGGCATTATCTACAGGGGGTATGTGGCACTATCTATAGCGGGCTGTGTTGCACTATCTACCTGGGGGCTGTGTGGTGCTATCTACAGGGAGGTTGTGTGGCACTATTTACAGGGGGGCTGCATGGCACTATCTACAGTGGCGCTGTGTGGCACTATCTACAGGGCTGTGTGTGACGCTCTCTACAGGGATGGTGTGTGACACTTTCTACAGGAGGGGTGTGTGTGGCGCTATCTACAGGGGGCTGTGTGTGACGCTATCTACAGGGGTGTTGTGTGGCACTTTCTACAGGAGGGGTGTGTGTGGCGCTATCTACATGGGGCTGCGTGTGACAGTATCTATAGGGGACTGTGTGGCAGTATCTACAGGGGGCGTGTTGTGCTATCAACAGGGGGGCGTGTGGCGCTATCTATACTAGGCTGTGTGTGGCGCTATCTACAGAGGGGGCTTGTGGCATTATCTACAGGGGGATGTGTGGCTCTATCTACGGTGGTGGGGGGTGCAGTGGTGCTATCTACAAGGGCATTGTGAGTGACACTATACACAGGGGGGCACTGTGTGTATGGTGCTTTACCTTAAAGTGTTTGACACAATTATAATCAGGGGTGCAGTGTATGGTGCTATTATACTTAGGGGCACAGTGTGTGGCACCATGAGAATTTTATCTTCGTTTAAAGGTGTGAAAATGTTGGAAAGTGAGGAGTCAGTTGAAGACATCGGAGTGGCAAATTCTGCAGAAATGGAGCGTGGCCAGAGAATTCGTCATGAGGTCTGGACCGGATGGAGAAGAAAAGAGGAAAACAACTACTAGAACTCGAGGAGACTTCACCTGTGAGTCACTGGATTTATAGAGAATCTGTCACCTCTCCTGACATGTTTATTATAGTGAATCCTTTGCGTAGTCCAGGTCAAATGGACAAATGGGTGTTACCATTCACCTTGTGAGGAGGATGTGTCCCTGCACAGTGTCATTCTGTCAGCGAAGGTTGGAGACTGTCAGTATGTAGGGACACATCCAGTGGCAGATTAAAGAGGCTCTGTCACCAGATTATAAGTGCCCTATCGCCTACATAATCTGATTGGCGCTGTAATGTAGATAACAGCAGTGGTTTTTATTTTGAAAAACTATCATTTTTGAGCAAGTTATGAGCTAGTTTAGATTTATGCTAATGACTCTCAATGGACAACTGGGCGTGTTTTTACTTTTTACCAACTGGGTGTTGTACAGAGGAGTGTATGACGCTGACCAATCAGTGACTAATCAATGTCCTACACTTCTCATTGTTCCAGCCCAGCATGATCCACAGCACAGTGTGATTGTGCAGTGAAAGAAGTAAACACGCCGAGTTGCTTAAAGAGGCTCTGTCACCAGATTTTGCAACCCCTATCTGCTAGTGCAGCAGATAGGCGCTGCAATGTAGATTACAGTAACGTTTTTATTTTTAAAAAACGAGGATTTTTGGCCAAGTTATGACCATTTTTGTAGTTATGCAAATGAGGCTTGCAAAAATCCAAGTGGGTGTGTTTAAAAGTAAAAGTCCAAGTGGGCGTGTATTATGTGCGTACATCGGGGCGTTTTTAATACTTTTACTAGCTGGGCGCTCTGAAGAGAAGTAACATCCTCTTCTCTTCAGAACGCCCAGCTTCTGACAGTGCAGATCTGTGACGTCACTCACAGGTCCTGCATCGTGACGGCCACATCGGCACCAGAGGCTACAGTTGATTCTGCAGCAGCATCAGCGTTTGCAGGTAAGTCGATCTTACCTGCAAACGCTGATGCTGCTGCAGAATCAACTGTAGCCTCTGGTGCCGATGTGGCCGTCACGATGCAGGACCTGTGAGTGACGTCACAGATCTGCACTGTCAGAAGCTGGGCGTTCTGAAGAGAAGAGGATGTTACTTCTCTTCAGAGCGCCCAGCTAGTAAAAGTATTAAAAACGCCCCGATGTACGCACATAATACACGCCCACTTGGACTTTTACTTTTAAACACACCCACTTGGACTTTTGCAAGCCTCATTTGCATAATTACAAAAATGGTTATAACTTGGCCAAAAATGCTCGTTTTTTAAAAATAAAAACGTTACTGTAATCTACATTGCAGCGCCTATCTGCTGCAATAGCAGATAGGGGTTGCAAAATCTGGTGACAGAGCCTCTTTAAAGGGAATGTGTTGCCAGCAAAACATGTTTTTTTTTTTTTAGTTAAACAATTAGTGTGTAGGTGATTAAACATTGTTCTAATTTTTTTTTTTTTTTCACGAGTCAGGAAATATTATAAATTGGATTCAATTTATAATATTTCCCAGCACTGGTAACTAGATGGAGCAATTCCCAAAATTGCAGCATTGCATGTGGTAAAGCAACCACATTGCTTTATGCTGCAAAATTGGGAAAAAATCCCTCGCTCTAGTGAGCTCTCAGAATCCCCCCCCTCCTTTATCCTGGCTAGTGTCGGGAGAAACGAGGGGTTTGAACGGTCTAACCTCCTACACTGTGTGTCGCCATTTTTTGAGCTAACACACAGTGTAGAAGGTTTACATACACTAATAAAACACACTGAAACACGAACATACATAGAAATCACTTACCTGCTCCAGTCGCCGCCGCTCCCTCCGGTCCGTCCGCTCCGTCTGCTGCCGCTGCTCCATGTGCACAAGTCCGGAAGCCACGACCGGAAGTAGTAATCTTACTGCCCGGCCGCGACTTCCGGTCCACAGGGAAATGGCGCCAGACGGCGCGCATTTCAAATCGGACTGTGTGGGAGCGGTGCATGCGCCGTTCCCACACACACGGCGTACACCATAGTGGATGGAACGGGCCCCGTTCGTAGTCCCTATGGGACTGGAGCTGCCGTATTACATGTCTGTATGTGTCGTTAATAGACAAATACAGAAATGGAAAAAAAAATGGCAGCCCCCATAGGGAAGAAAAAGTGTAAAAATAGAAACCCCAGCAGTTAGAAACCCCAGCATAGAGACCCCAGCAGTTAGTCGCTCAGACCCCCCCCCCCTATAAAGCCCCCAGCAGTCAGTCAGACAACCTCCCCTTGCAATATATTAGTAACTACTGAGGGGGGGGGGATTATACTGAAAGGGGGTCTAACCATATAAGTGACTGCAGAGGACTCTATGAAGGGGTGGTAATGCCCCCATCCTCCATAGAGCCCTCAGTATTTATTATACAGCAGGGGGGGTTTGAGAGTCTGACTGCTGAGTGCTTTATGGGGGGATATTATTATCCCCTCAAAGAGTCCTCTGCAGTGAGTTAGGTGGACCCCCACTGGCTATATAATTAATCGAATCCCTCTCTAGCATTGGCCGATCAGTTTAAAGTTGGCTGGGGCAGGAAGCGAGTAGCACACTAACGTCACTGCATGACCACCGCCCTGATTTCCTGTTCGTCTCTGGCGGTGCGTGCATCTTTAGAGAGGCGTGTTCTAACTTCTACCACTAGCAGACGTGCCTATTGTGACGCACGTCTGCTAGCCCTATCCTGCCCCTGCAAATGCTGTCCCTCCCCAGGGCAGATTCTAGCTTTTCTGCTGCGTGAGGTGAAAATTGAAATGGCGCCCCCCAGATTTTGATTGACATCCCCCTGGCTGTTCTACATCCCTAGCAGCCTCCTCCAACTCCTTGTACTGGCATGCGCGGTGCAGTCGGGCAGAGTACACCTCGCTGCATGGTGCGTGCCCAAGTAGCACAGGGCAATGGCGCATCCGAGAAAGTTGGAGGAGAGTGGTAATGATGTATAACAGCCGGGGTATGTCAATCAAGCATGGAAAGGTGGGTTTGGAGGCAGGACTATGTGACTCTTCAGGATAGCAGCACCGCCCCATGACCCTTTAAGGAGTAGCAAGCATATAGCGTGCGCCGTTTTAAAAGTTGATCTTATAGATTTTGCTGCATCTGAAAAAAACATACAGGAGAATGTTTGGAAATATTGTCAGGTTATGTATCACTGCATGGTGGCGGTTCAAGGGGTTAAAACTACCCCTGAAAACCATTCCATCTGCCCTGCAATTTTGTTATTAGAAATATATTCTATATAATTACAGCCCCAGAACCAAGCTCTGACATATACGGCTCCAGAACCAAGCTCTGACATATATACGGCTCCAGAACCAAGCTCAATACATATACACAGCTCCAGAATCAAGCTCATTACATATATACAGCCCCAGAACCAACCTCGGTACATATATATATAGCACCAGAACAAAACTATATATATATATATATATATATATATATATATATATATATACACAACACCAGAACCAAGCTGAGCACATAAATACAAGACCAGAACCAAGCTCAGTACATAAATGCAACACCAGAACCGACCTCAGTACATATATACAACATCGGACCCAAGCGCAGTACCAAGCTCAGTACATAAATACAACACCAGAACTAAGCTCAGTACATAAATACAGCACTAGAACAAAGCTCAGTACATATATACAACACCAGAACCAAGCTCAGTACATAAATACAGCTCCAGAACCAAGCTCAGCACATACATACAGCACCAGCACAAATACAACTCAATTTAGTGCAACCCATAGTATAAGTTTGTACGGATAAAACTACAGCTCCCAGCATGACCCGAACAATGTTAAGGATATGCTGGGAGTTGCTGTTTCCCCCAAAAAAAATATCATACCACCAATCATCTCGCTACAGATCATACAGTGACTACAATACTGATTAGAGGCAGAATAAACATTTACATTAAGTGACTCACCGGTGATTTAATTTCAGATTCTAGTTCTTCTTTTTCTCTATTCTTCTCCATCCGGTCCAGACCTCTATGATAACTTCTCCTGGCCACGACACATTTCTGCAGTTTTCCGTTCGGATGTCTTCAGCTTCCCACTTTTCAAACATTTCTGCATCTATAAACAAAGATAAAGTTATCATGGTGCCGCACAATATGTCCCTATATATAATAGAGCCATACACTGCACCTCTAATTATAATAATGCCATACACTGTGTCCCTGATTATAATAGCACCATACACTGTGTCCCGCGCACACACACACACACAGTGCTCCCTGTAGATAGTGCCCCCATAGAGCCCCCTGTAGATAGTACCCCCATAGAGCCCCCATAGAGCCCCCTGTAGATAGTGCTCCCATAGATAGAGCCCCCTGTAGATAGCACCCCACATATAGCCCCCTGTTGATAGCGCTCTACATATAGCCCCCTGAAGATAGCGCTCTACATATAGCGCCCCCTGTATATAGTGCCCTACATATAGTGCCCCTGTAGATTGTGTCCCACATAAAGCCTCACCTGTAGATTTTGACCCACATATAGCCCCCTGTAGATGGTGCTCTACATATAGCGCCCTACATATAGTCCCCCTGTAGATTGTGCCCCACATATAACTCCCCTCATCCTGTAGATAATGCTGCCCACACTTTTTAGTTGAAAACAACAAACTTTACATACTCACCGTGATCCCGTTCCCACTCCGTCCTGTGTCAATGCAGGCCTGCTCTCTTCTGAGCAGGTCTGCTAAGGCTGAGCGACGCGATGTCGCATTCGCGCCCTGCTAGCGTCGTTGAAAGGTGCTGATTGGCATGGCAGAATGACATGCCCCGTCAATCAGCGACCTTCAACAATGGAAGCGGTGCGATGACGTCATCGCGCCGCTACCGTCGTTGATTGGCAGGGCAGAATGACTTCCCCGTCAATCAGCGCCTTTCAACAAGTTTAAAGGCGCTGATTGGTGGGACAACTTATTCTGCCCTGCCAATCAGCGTCATTGTAAGGCGCTGAATGGTCGGGCACGGAACGTACCCGGCCATTCAGCGCTTATGCATGCAATTGTACCTCTGTTCTATAGACGCAGGTACAATAAGTGCAGGAGGGGGTGGCGGCGGCTGGTTTCAGTTGCGCCTCCGCCCCCTCAGAGAGACAGCAGGGCGGACGGTGCCGCCCTGCCCTCCCCATTAGCAGCGGCCCTATTCCATCCCAGACCCCCTCCTCCCCATTAGCGGCGATAGCGCGCTGCAAGGTGATTTTTTAGAATGATGTGCGATTCGAGCGGCCATGGGCCCCCTGGGAGCCGTGGGCCCCGGGCAGCCGCCCGAACCACCCATATGATGATACGCCACTGGACACATCCCTTTGACAAGGGGAATCGTAACACCCATTTGTTAATGCTTGCACTAAAAGATAGTGTTAACAATAGACATGTTGTGGCAGGGTGGCGGTGGAATAGGGGGGCCCAAGTTTGGGTAACAGCCTGGGCTTATTGTCTACTTAATCTGCCACTGGGTAAAGACACTATTGTTCTAGCAGCGTTGATTCTGAAAATTGGGGACGTGCCAGTACTATGTTCCTGGTCCCTAAGAGGTGAGTCTGTAACTGAAAATCGGTTCCTTACATCTAAATGGGGCTGTTTCTGCAGCAGGTTTATAGATTTCTGCAAGTTCCATTCAGATGACATTTCTGCAACAAAATCTGCCGCGTGTCACTGCACCCTTAGGTCAGAGCACTCAAAGCATGTTGGTATATAACCACTAGTCTGCTGTCTATTTGCAATCTTAAGTAAAAAAAATAAATACTCCTTAATAGAGATGAGCGAACTTATCAAAAGTTCGGTTCGGCTAGTTCGCCGAATTTCCCGAAAAAGTTCGATTTGGACCGAACTAGTTCGGACCGAACCTGTAATTTCGTGTGCGCCGAGCATGCTACTGTCCAGGGTGCTGATAGAGTTAATGGGCTGCACTAACTCTTTCAGCAACCTTGACAGTACATGCTCGGCGCGCGGAAAATACAATTTTAATGTAATAAAAAAAAAATAATAATACGTTCATACTTACTTTCCTCCTGTCCGGCCTCCAGCGATGACGTTTCATCCATGTCGCCGCTGCAGCCAATCACAGGCTGTAGTGGCGGTCACGCACGTCAGGATGACGTCAGAAGGCCGGCCTCCAGGGATGACGCTTCATCCCACGTGACCGCCTCTGCAGCCAATCACAGGCTGCAGCGGCGACATGGATGAAACGTCATCGCTGGAGGCCGGACAGGAGGAAAGTAAGTATGAACGCATTATTTATTTTTTTTGGCATGTATGTATGTTGTCATGTATGTATGTATGTTATGTATGTATATATGTGCATGTATGTCTGCATGTATGTATATATGTGCAGGTTTGTATGTATATTTGCATGTATATATTTGCATGTATGTATGTTTGCATGTATGTATGTTTGTATGTATGTTGGCATGTATGTATGTTGGCATGTATGTATGTTGGCATGTATGTATGTATATATGTGCATGTATGTATGTTTGCATGCTTTTATTTTTGCATGTATGTTTGCATGTATGTTTATATATATGTGCATGCATGTAATTATGTTTGCATGTATTTATGTTTGCATGTATATTTGTGCATGCTTGTATATATGTATGTATGTATCTTTGCATGTTTGTTTGTATGTATGTATGTTTTCATGTGTGTGTATGTATGTATGTATGATAGTTTGCATGTATGTATGTATGTATATATGTGTGTATGTTTGCATGTATGTATATTTGTATGTATATATGTGCATGCTTGCATATATGTATGTATGTATGTATGTATGTATGTATGTTTGTATATATGTACAGTGAAGGAAATAAGTATTTGATCCCTTGCTGATTTTGTAAGTTTGCCCACTGTCAAAGACATGAACAGTCTAGAATTTTTAGGCTAGGTTAATTTTACCAGTGAGAGATAGATTATATATAAAAAAATTATATATATTTATTTGCATTGTGCACAGAGAAATAAGTATTTGATCCCCTACCAACCATTAAGAGTTCAGCCTCCTCCAGACCAGTTACACGCTCCAAATCAACTTGGTGCCTGCATTAAAGACAGCTGTCTTACATGGTCACCTGTATAAAAGACTCCTGTCCACAGATTCAATTAATCAGTCTGACTCTAACCTCTACAACATGGGCAAGACCAAAGAGCTTTCTAAGGATGTCAGGGACAAGATCATAGACCTGCACAAGGCTGGAATGGGCTACAAAACCATAAGTAAGACGCTGGGTGAGAAGGAGACAACTGTTGGTGCAATAGTAAGAAAATGGAAGACATACAAAATGACTGTCAATCGACATCGATCTGGGGCTCCATGCAAAATCTCACCTCGTTGGGTATCCTTGATCCTGAGGAAGGTGAGAGCTCAGCCGAAAACTACACGGGGGGAACTTGTTAATGATCTCAAGGCAGCTGGGACCACAGTCACCAAGAAAACCATTGGTAACACATTACGCCGTAATGGATTAAAATCCTGCAGTGCCCGCAAGGTCCCTCTGCTCAAGAAGGCACATGTACAGGCCCGACTGAAGTTTGAAAATGAACATCTGGATGATTCTGAGAGTGATTGGGAGAAGGTGCTGTGGTCAGATGAGACTAAAATTGAGCTCTTTGGCATTAACTCAACTCGCCGTGTTTGGAGGTAGAGAAATGCTGCCTATGACCCAAAGAACACCGTCCCCACTGTCAAGCATGGAGGTTTAAACATTATGTTTTGGGGGTGTTTCTCTGCTAAGGGCAAAGGACTACTTCACCGCATCAATGGGAGAATGGATGGAGCCATGTACCGTCAAATCCTGAGTGACAACCTCCTTCCCTCCACCAGGACATTAAAAATGGCTCGTGGCTGTGTCTTCCAGCACCACAATGACCCGAAACATACAGCCAAGACAACAAAGGAGTGGCTCAAAAAGAAGCACATTAAGGTAATGGAGTGGCCTAGCCAGTCTCCAGACCTTAATCCCATCGAAAACTTATGGAGGGAGCTGAAGATCCGAGTTGCCAAGCGACAGCCTCGAAATCTTAATGATTTACAGATGATCTGCAAAGAGGAGTGGGCCAAAATTCCATCTAACATGTGTGCAAACCTCATCATCAACTACAAAAAACGTCTGACTGCTGTGCTTGCCAACAAGAGTTTTGTCACCAAGTATTAAGTCTTGTTTGCCAAAGGGATCAAATACTTATTTCTCTGTGCACAATGCAAATAAATATATATAATTTTCACTATGTGATTTTCTTTTTTTTTTTAAATATAATCTATCTCATACTGGTAAAATTAACCTAGCCTAAAAATTCTAGACTGTTCATGTCTTTGACAGTGGGCAAACTTACAAAATCAGCAAGGGATCAAATACTTATTTCCTTCACTGTATGTATGTATGTTTGCATGTATGTTTGTTTGTATATATGTCTGTATGGCCATGTATGATACTGTCTGCTGGCGCCCTGTATCTAAGTCAACTTCGCGGCAGGCTTCTATACATGGTATAAGAGTCAGTATCACACATTAAACTGAATCTAAGCCTACGACATGTTTTATTTCATTTTTTTTTTATTTATTTTTTTACAGGTTTGGTGTTTGGACTACGTCGGTTTCGAGGACTACTTAGATGACGGTTTTTTTTTCTACAATAAAATGGTTAATGAGGGTTGTGTTTTATTTCAATAAAATATTTTATCTATATCTTTGTCTTTTCTTTTCAAATTTTATTACTACCACTTTAGTAATGGCCGCTGTCTGAGTGACAACATCCATTACTAAGGCGAGGCTTAGTGTTAGCCGGTGCAGAGGCTAACACTAACCACCATTATTACCCCGGTACCCACCACCACCAGGGGTGCCGGGAAGAGCCAGGTACGATCCAGTACCCGACCATCTGTTGTGATGGTCGGGCTCTGGGGCGGCCGCAGGCTGGTATTATGAGGCTGGGAAGGGCCAAAAACAGTGGACCTTCCCAACCTTGTAATGCTAGGCTGCTGCTGCTGTGTGTATCTGGCTGGTTATCAAAGTGGGCCGCTACCGTCGTTGATTGGCAGGGCAGAATGACTTCCCCGTCAATCAGCGCCTTTCAACAAGTTTAAAGGCGCTGATTGGTGGGACAACTTATTCTGCCCTGCCAATCAGCGTCATTGTAAGGCGCTGAATGGTCGGGCACGGAACGTACCCGGCCATTCAGCGCTTATGCATGCAATTGTACCTCTGTTCTATAGACGCAGGTACAATAAGTGCAGGAGGGGGTGGCGGCGGCTGGTTTCAGTTGCGCCTCCGCCCCCTCAGAGAGACAGCAGGGCGGACGGTGCCGCCCTGCCCTCCCCATTAGCAGCGGCCCTATTCCATCCCAGACCCCCTCCTCCCCATTAGCGGCGATAGCGCGCTGCAAGGTGATTTTTTAGAATGATGTGCGATTCGAGCGGCCATGGGCCCCCTGGGAGCCGTGGGCCCCGGGCAGCCGCCCGAACCACCCATATGATGATACGCCACTGGACACATCCCTTTGACAAGGGGAATCGTAACACCCATTTGTTAATGCTTGCACTAAAAGATAGTGTTAACAATAGACATGTTGTGGCAGGGTGGCGGTGGAATAGGGGGGCCCAAGTTTGGGTAACAGCCTGGGCTTATTGTCTACTTAATCTGCCACTGGGTAAAGACACTATTGTTCTAGCAGCGTTGATTCTGAAAATTGGGGACGTGCCAGTACTATGTTCCTGGTCCCTAAGAGGTGAGTCTGTAACTGAAAATCGGTTCCTTACATCTAAATGGGGCTGTTTCTGCAGCAGGTTTATAGATTTCTGCAAGTTCCATTCAGATGACATTTCTGCAACAAAATCTGCCGCGTGTCACTGCACCCTTAGGTCAGAGCACTCAAAGCATGTTGGTATATAACCACTAGTCTGCTGTCTATTTGCAATCTTAAGTAAAAAAAATAAATACTCCTTAATAGAGATGAGCGAACTTATCAAAAGTTCGGTTCGGCTAGTTCGCCGAATTTCCCGAAAAAGTTCGATTTGGACCGAACTAGTTCGGACCGAACCTGTAATTTCGTGTGCGCCGAGCATGCTACTGTCCAGGGTGCTGATAGAGTTAATGGGCTGCACTAACTCTTTCAGCAACCTTGACAGTACATGCTCGGCGCGCGGAAAATACAATTTTAATGTAATAAAAAAAAAATAATAATACGTTCATACTTACTTTCCTCCTGTCCGGCCTCCAGCGATGACGTTTCATCCATGTCGCCGCTGCAGCCAATCACAGGCTGTAGTGGCGGTCACGCACGTCAGGATGACGTCAGAAGGCCGGCCTCCAGGGATGACGCTTCATCCCACGTGACCGCCTCTGCAGCCAATCACAGGCTGCAGCGGCGACATGGATGAAACGTCATCGCTGGAGGCCGGACAGGAGGAAAGTAAGTATGAACGCATTATTTATTTTTTTTGGCATGTATGTATGTTGTCATGTATGTATGTATGTTATGTATGTATATATGTGCATGTATGTCTGCATGTATGTATATATGTGCAGGTTTGTATGTATATTTGCATGTATATATTTGCATGTATGTATGTTTGCATGTATGTATGTTTGTATGTATGTTGGCATGTATGTATGTTGGCATGTATGTATGTTGGCATGTATGTATGTATATATGTGCATGTATGTATGTTTGCATGCTTTTATTTTTGCATGTATGTTTGCATGTATGTTTATATATATGTGCATGCATGTAATTATGTTTGCATGTATTTATGTTTGCATGTATATTTGTGCATGCTTGTATATATGTATGTATGTATCTTTGCATGTTTGTTTGTATGTATGTATGTTTTCATGTGTGTGTATGTATGTATGTATGATAGTTTGCATGTATGTATGTATGTATATATGTGTGTATGTTTGCATGTATGTATATTTGTATGTATATATGTGCATGCTTGCATATATGTATGTATGTATGTATGTATGTATGTTTGTATATATGTACAGTGAAGGAAATAAGTATTTGATCCCTTGCTGATTTTGTAAGTTTGCCCACTGTCAAAGACATGAACAGTCTAGAATTTTTAGGCTAGGTTAATTTTACCAGTGAGAGATAGATTATATATAAAAAAATTATATATATTTATTTGCATTGTGCACAGAGAAATAAGTATTTGATCCCCTACCAACCATTAAGAGTTCAGCCTCCTCCAGACCAGTTACACGCTCCAAATCAACTTGGTGCCTGCATTAAAGACAGCTGTCTTACATGGTCACCTGTATAAAAGACTCCTGTCCACAGATTCAATTAATCAGTCTGACTCTAACCTCTACAACATGGGCAAGACCAAAGAGCTTTCTAAGGATGTCAGGGACAAGATCATAGACTTGCACAAGGCTGGAATGGGCTACAAAACCATAAGTAAGACGCTGGGTGAGAAGGAGACAACTGTTGGTGCAATAGTAAGAAAATGGAAGACATACAAAATGACTGTCAATCGACATCGATCTGGGGCTCCATGCAAAATCTCACCTCGTTGGGTATCCTTGATCCTGAGGAAGGTGAGAGCTCAGCCGAAAACTACACGGGGGGAACTTGTTAATGATCTCAAGGCAGCTGGGACCACAGTCACCAAGAAAACCATTGGTAACACATTACGCCGTAATGGATTAAAATCCTGCAGTGCCCGCAAGGTCCCTCTGCTCAAGAAGGCACATGTACAGGCCCGACTGAAGTTTGAAAATGAACATCTGGATGATTCTGAGAGTGATTGGGAGAAGGTGCTGTGGTCAGATGAGACTAAAATTGAGCTCTTTGGCATTAACTCAACTCGCCGTGTTTGGAGGTAGAGAAATGCTGCCTATGACCCAAAGAACACCGTCCCCACTGTCAAGCATGGAGGTTTAAACATTATGTTTTGGGGGTGTTTCTCTGCTAAGGGCAAAGGACTACTTCACCGCATCAATGGGAGAATGGATGGAGCCATGTACCGTCAAATCCTGAGTGACAACCTCCTTCCCTCCACCAGGACATTAAAAATGGCTCGTGGCTGTGTCTTCCAGCACCACAATGACCCGAAACATACAGCCAAGACAACAAAGGAGTGGCTCAAAAAGAAGCACATTAAGGTAATGGAGTGGCCTAGCCAGTCTCCAGACCTTAATCCCATCGAAAACTTATGGAGGGAGCTGAAGATCCGAGTTGCCAAGCGACAGCCTCGAAATCTTAATGATTTACAGATGATCTGCAAAGAGGAGTGGGCCAAAATTCCATCTAACATGTGTGCAAACCTCATCATCAACTACAAAAAACGTCTGACTGCTGTGCTTGCCAACAAGAGTTTTGTCACCAAGTATTAAGTCTTGTTTGCCAAAGGGATCAAATACTTATTTCTCTGTGCACAATGCAAATAAATATATATAATTTTCACTATGTGATTTTCTTTTTTTTTTTTAAATATAATCTATCTTATACTGGTAAAATTAACCTAGCCTAAAAATTCTAGACTGTTCATGTCTTTGACAGTGGGCAAACTTACAAAATCAGCAAGGGATCAAATACTTATTTCCTTCACTGTATGTATGTATGTTTGCATGTATGTTTGTTTGTATATATGTCTGTATGGCCATGTATGATACTGTCTGCTGGCGCCCTGTATCTAAGTCAACTTCGCGGCAGGCTTCTATACATGGTATAAGAGTCAGTATCACACATTAAACTGAATCTAAGCCTACGACATGTTTTATTTCATTTTTTTTTAATTTATTTTTTTACAGGTTTGGTGTTTGGACTACGTCGGTTTCGAGGACTACTTAGATGACGTTTTTTTTTTCTACAATAAAATGGTTAATGAGGGTTGTGTTTTATTTCAATAAAATATTTTATCTATATCTTTGTCTTTTCTTTTCAAATTTTATTACTACCACTTTAGTAATGGCCGCTGTCTGAGTGACAACATCCATTACTAAGGCGAGGCTTAGTGTTAGCCGGTGCAGAGGCTAACACTAACCACCATTATTACCCCGGTACCCACCACCACCAGGGGTGCCGGGAAGAGCCAGGTACGATCCAGTACCCGACCATCTGTTGTGATGGTCGGGCTCTGGGGCGGCCGCAGGCTGGTATTATGAGGCTGGGAAGGGCCAAAAACAGTGGACCTTCCCAACCTTGTAATGCTAGGCTGCTGCTGCTGTGTGTATCTGGCTGGTTATCAAAGTGGGGGGGACCCCACGTCATTTTTAAAAATTATTTATTTATTTATTTTTTTTTTTTAAAAAGACATGGGGTTCCACCCAATTTATCATAACCAGCCACATGCAACACAGTGTTATTAGCCTGGGAATGGACAAAACCAGTGGCCCTTCCCACCCATGTAATGGCAGACTGCTGCGGCCTTGTATATGGCTGGTTATTAAAAATGTGGGGGACCCATCTATTGTTAAATTTGTTCAATTAAAAAAAAACGATGTGGGGGTCCCCCCCATTTTTATAACTAGCCCGATACAACACAGCAGCAGCAGCCTAGCATTACAAGGGTGGGAAGGTCCACTGTTTTTGGCCCTTCCCAGCCTCATAATACCAGCCTACGGCCGCCCCAGTACCCGACCATCACAACAGATGGTCGGGTACTGGATCGTACCAAGCTCTTCCCGGCACCCCTGGTGGTAGTGGGTACCGGGGTAATAATGGGTGGTTAGTGCTAGCCTCTGCACCGGCTAACACTAAGTACCGCCTTAATAATGGACGCTGTCAATCAGCCAACTGCCATTATCTAGGCACTAATAAAGTTTAAAAAAAACCACAAAGACAATTATTTTTTATTGAAATAAGAAATCCCCAACAAAACCCTCGTTAACCATTTTATTAAAATTTGAAAAAACATAGATCTACGCAGTAGTCCAACGAATCGAAGATGTAGTCCAATCGGTACATCAAAATCTGCAACAACATTAAAAAACAGTTATCAAAGTGAACAATAACAATACTTCTACTCACCTACACACATATATACACGCACACACAAACAAACAACCATACACAAACACACACATATATACACAAACACACACACACATATACACAAACACACCCATATATACACATATACACAAACACACATATACAAAAACACACACACAAACAAACAACCATACACAAACACACACACATATATACACAAACACACACACACACAGACAAACACACACACACACACATATACACAAACTCACACATATACAAACAAAAACACACATATCCAAACACACACATACACGAACACACACATATACACAAACACACACACACACACACACACACGCATATACACAAACACATATACACAGTTATACACAAACACAACAAGATATACACAAACACACACACACACACAAAGAGACAAACACACACACACATATACACAAACACACCCATATATACACAAACACACACACATAAACACACAAACACACACCCATATACACACATATACACAAAGACACATATACAAAAACACACACACACACACAAACATCTACACACACACACAGTTCACAGCAGCACAGAGTATTTCAGGAGATGAGCGTGCGGATCTTGTGCGGGGTGGTGACTTGCCAATCATGTGAAGGTGTTATTGAGGACAGGAGTGGAGGAGAGGTAACAGACTGAGCTACGTAATGGTAAGAGCAGAGTTCACAGCAGCACAGAGTATTTCAGGAGAGGAGAGTGCAGATTTTGTGCTGCTGTGAACTCTGCTCTTACCATTACGTAGCTCAGTTGTACCTCTCCTCCACTCCTGTCCTCAATAACACCTTCACATGATTGGCAAGTCACCCCCCCCGCACAAGATCCGCACGCTCATCTCCTGAAATACTCTGTGCTGCTGTGAACTCTGCTCTTACCATTACGTGGTGACTTGCCAATCATGTGAAGGTGTTATTGAGGACAGGAGTGGAGGAGAGGTACAACTGAGCTACGTAATGGTAAGAGCAGAGTTCACAGCAGCACTGAATCTGCACGCTCATCTCCTGAAATACTCTGTGCTGCCTTAAACTCTATGGACAGGTCAGGATCCTGTTTCTTTAAAAACGGCCGGGCACGGGCAGCCGGTCGTTTTTCCGAGCCGTGCTCCCATTATAAAATATATTACCCGTAATGACGGGTGGCTACATGTGTGCACCCGTCATTACGGCAGCGTTGCTAGGCGACGTCAGTAAATAGTCACTGTCCAGGGTGCTGAAAGAGTTAACTGATCGGCAGTAACTGTTTCAGCACCCTGGACCGTGACTATCGATCACAATATAGAGTAACCTGTAAAAAAAAAAGACGTTCATACTTACCGAGAACTTTCTGCTTCCTCCAGTCCGGTCTCCTGGCCGTTGCCTTGGTGACGCGTCCCTCTCGACATCTGGCCCGACCTTCCTGGATGACGATACAGCCCATGTGACCGCTGCAGCCAATCACAGGCTGCAGAGGCCTCTGCAGCCAATCACAGGCTGCCGCGTCAGAAAAGAAGGTCGGACTGGAGGAAGAAGAGGGACTAGTCACCAAGTCAACGACCGGGTACGTATGAAATGCTTTTTATTTTTAATCAGCAGCCTCTTTTCTCTATCAGTGATTGATAGAGATAAGTGGCTGACGATTTGTATAATATTTTTGACCGGGTTCGGTCAAAACGGCTTCAGCCGAACCCGGTGAAGTTCGGATTCGCTGCGAACCGAACTTTTCCGGATGTTCGGACCGAAACCGGGTGCGGTTGTCCCGGTTCGCTCATCTCTACTCCTTAACATAGGAAAAAATACAAAATTATATTAACTATAATTCATGTCTCACAAAGCCTGTGCGGATCTAGATTTCCAGGCAAAGAAGCATGATATTCTCTATAATGATCTCAGAAGTGACTGTTCAGTCTCCGGCAGCTTTTGCTCTGAAAGGAGTATGGAGTGTCAAGGAATAATTGGGGTCCTCTGCATGTTAACCCTCTCCAGGGCAGCCAAAGCAATCTATGTGTAATCTTCAGGGGACAGTGAATTCCCCTTAGATGGGGAGAGGACTACACTTAAAATGGTCTAGGTTAGTTTCCTGGGTAACCATTCGAGAAGTTCCTCATGTCCACGCTTCTAATCACTCCTTTGGGGTTCAGATGATTCGATGAAGGATGATGGCTTGTTCCGAACACTACAGTTTGGTGCTTAGTTGGTGTGTAATTAGTTGGCCCTTCAACTTTGAAGATATATATATATATATATATATATATATATATATATATATATATATATATAGCAAGAGAGAAAGCAGCAGCACTCACACAGAAATCATTGACCAGGTGCCCAGCAATACGTCCCGATCCTCGGACGGAATGTAAGATATAGCAAAAGAAAATTTGCAGCACTCCAATATGAAAAAAGTGGTGGTTTATTCACTCCAGATACAACAGCAACGTTTCAATCCTACAATAGGATCTTTATCAAGCTTGATAAAGATCCTATTGTAGGATTGAAACGTTGCTGTTGTATCTGGAGTGAATAAACCACCACTTTTTTCATATTGGAGTGCTGCAAATTTTCTTTTGCTATATATATATATATATATATATATATATATATATATATATATATATATATATATATAAAAAAGCATAGAACACAGCAACGGCACCAGGACTTCAGAGTAGATGAAAGCAAAAAGTGGATTTTATTCACCTCAATAAAGCAACGTTTCGGTTCAACAGGAACCTTTCTTGAGAAAGGTTCCTGTTGAACCGAAACGTTGCTTTATTGAGGTGAATAAAATCCACTTTTTGCTTTCATCTACTCTGAAGTCCTGGTGCCGTTGCTGTGTTCTATGCTTTTGTCTATCTTTTTGGGGAATTGATTCAACCCCAGGTAACGAGCACATGGCCTGATTTCCTGGAAACCATTGGAGTGCTGTGTTCATCTACCTTTGGACTGTATATATATATATATATATATATATATATATATATATTTTTACAATCAAATGACCATGTTCAGAGTTCACCAACACATGAATATACACACAAAAATGCAAAAAGATGCACTGGAATTTAAGAAAATATATATGTATATTTTTTTTAAAGATTATTTCTCAATTACTCCTCCTTGAATACATCTACACTTTCACCATCACAAGCCATCCCTGACCTCTAATAGAAAATCTCATGCAGCAGAAGTTATCACCATATGAAATGTTGTGAATGAGTGCTCTTTACACTTGGTGGCCACATGACACACAATAAGAGCTTGTTTGTCACTCTGTAGCAGAGCATTTGTCGTCAGCTTGATCCGAGTTATGAAATAGTCCTGAATCGTTTATTTGGGTTACATAATTCTACATCTGCTGGCTCTGGTTAAGCACCACCGGCATGGTGTGATACAAGAGGGAGGAGGCTGAAGCATGCAGATCATCCTAGCTTAAGGTAGTATTACACGGCCCGAAGATTACACAAGAAATAACACTCACATCAACCACAATCACCTCCATGTTTACAGTGGCTATAGGTTTATTGTCATATATAATTGATTATACCTTATCTATAAGCATACAAATTATTAATGTATTGGCCTGTGCAATATTGATTATGCAACAGTCTCAATGCATAAAATAAAACCTTAGTTCTACTATTTCTTTACTTCTTCACTCAAATTTGTTACTGTGAGAAAATTAAAACGTTTTAAAATTCATCTTTATTGGCAATTGCTATTTTATTCAATAAAGCTATGGTGCAATAATAATCAGAGGGGTATTTACACTGCACGGTTTTGCTGTGCGCCTGAAAAATGCAAGGCAAAAACACGTGTGTTTTTACCGCAATTTTCCACAGTTTCTAGCTAACATGAAAACTGCAGTAAAAACACATGCACCGTGTGATCACACCCTTAGAGCCACTTCCTAGGGCTTTTTAGGGTGAAGCCAGACGTAGCGGATTTGCGATACGGATTCTGCCCGGCAAAATTTCCAGCAATTCAGAGTGCAATAGAAGTGGAAGGGGTTTTCAAAATCTTATCCACATGTAGCGGTAAAAATTCGGACTGAAAGCAGAGCATTCTCATTCTTGTACGAAGAAGCAGTGGGTTTTCACTTTGGATTTCAACCTTTGCAATGCTTAGGGTGAAACACGTGGCATTCAACGACAGAATTTGCATGTAACATATGCAGATTTTATTGTAGATTCACGGCAAAATCCATGGCGGAAATTAACCGGCATGTCTGGTCGTGGCCTTAAGCTGGCCATACACTTTAGGTAGCTGTTCGGCCGACAGCTATTCCTCCCGACTCCCCCATACATATGCATGCTTGATTCAGCTGAGCTTGCATGTATTTGTAATGGAGTGAAGGGAGATAGCTGCTGCCAGACCCATCTGGCAGCAGCTTATTTACTAATGAACAAAAGGATCGGGCATGTTGAAATTCAACATACTCAATCCTTCTCTCCACTGACATCTGCCATCGGGGGAGAGTTGAAACGCCACCACACACATTAGATGGTCAGCCGGTCCTGCCAAAATCGTCAGGTTTGGCCGACATACACTACCGTTCAAAAGTTTAGGCTCACTTAGAAATTTCCTTATTTTTGAAAGAAAAGCACATTTTTTTTTCAATGAAGATAACATTAAATTAATCAGAAATACACTCTATACATTGTTAATGTGCTAAATGACTATTCTAGCTGCAAACGTCTGGTTTTTAATGCAATATCTACATAGGTGTATAGAGGCCCATTTCCAGCAACCATCACTCCAGTGTTCTAATGGTACATTGTGTTTGCTAACTGTGTTAGAAGGCTAATGGATGATTAGAAAACACTTGAAAACCCTTGTGCAATTATGTTCGCACCGCTGTAAACAGTTTTGCTGTTTAGAGGAGCTATAAAACTGACCTTCCTTTGAGCTAGTTGAGAATCTGGAGCATTACATTTGTGGGTTCGATTAAACTCTCAAAATGGCTAGAAAAAGAGAGTTTTCATGTGAAACTCGACAGTCTATTCTTGTTCTTAGAAATGAAGGCTATTCCATGTGAGAAATTGCCTAGAAACTGAAGATTTCCTACAACGGTGTGTACTACTCCCTTCAGGGGACAGCACACACAGGCTCTAACCAGAGTAGAAAGAGAAGTGGGAGGCCCCGCTGCACAACTGAGCAACAAGACAAGTACATTAGAGTCTCTAGTTTGAGAAATAGACGCCTCACAGGTCCTCAACTGGCAGCTTCATTAAATAGTACCCGAAAAACGCCAGTGTCAATGTCTACAGTGAAGAGGCGACTCCGGGATGCTGGCCTTCAGGGCAGAGTGGCAAATAAAAAGCCATATCTGAGACTGGCTAATAAAAGGAAAAGATTAATATGGGTAAAAGCACACAGACATTGGACAGAGGAAGATTGGAAAAAAGTGTTATGGACAGACGAATCGAAGTTTGAGGTGTTTGGATCACACAGATGAACATTTGTGAGACGCAGAACAACTGAAAAGATGCTGGAAGGGTGCCTGACGGCATCTGTCAAGCATGGTGGAGGTAATGTGATGGTCTGGGGTTGCTTTGGTGCTGGTAAAGTGGGAGATTTGTACAAGGTAAAAGGGATTTTGAATAAGGAAGGCTATCACTCCATTTTGCAACACCATGCCATACCCTGTGGACAGCGCTTGATTGGAGCCAATTTCATCCTACAACAGGACAATGACCCAAAGCACACCTCCAAATTATGCAAGAACTATTTAGGGAAGAAGCAGGCAGCTGGTATTCTATCTGTAATGGAGTGGCCAGCGCAGTCACCAGATCTCAACCCCATAGAGCAGTTGTGGGAGCAGCTTGACCGTATGGTATGCAAGAAGTGCCCATCAAGCCAATCCAACTTGTGGGAGGGGCTTCTGGAAGCATGGGGTGAAATTTCTCCCGATTACCTCAGCAAATTAACAGCTAGAATGCCAAAGGTCTGCAATGCTGTAATTGCTGCAAATGGAGCATTCTTTGACAAAAGCAAAGTTTGAAGGAGAAAATTATTATTTCAAATAAAAATCATTATTTCTAACCTTGTCAATGTCTTGACTATATTTTCTAGTCATTTTGCAACTGATTTGATAAATATAAGTGTGAGTTTTCATGGAAAACACAAAATTGTCTGGGTGACCCCAAACTTTTGAACGGTAGTGTACATCTCATGTGTATGGCCAACTTTAGTCTTTTCATGCTGAGAGCTGCAGCTGCTTTTTTTTAGCCTGAGGTAAAAGTGAAACTGCTATGTTGGATTTTTTCGGTTGTTGTTGGGCGGAGTTGTTGCAAAGTCATTCATGCCAAACAACTGACCTGCATCCATTTATAGAAGCCCAGACCAGGCCACAGATCAAAGCAGAGGCGATTTATTGAATTATCTTATGGCGTTGACCTTTTAAATTACAGGGTTGAAAGACCAACCGTGAATGACAAGCTCAACTGTCAGAAATAAGTATGCTAGATAGAACATGTGGGTCCTGTTTAGTTGAGCTTCACAGTTGTGCCACAGTTCTTGTGCTGTAGTCGATTTCAGAGACAGTGTTTTCTTTAGTGAGTGATGCAACAATATTTACACAGAACGTGCTTCAGAACTCCATGGCCCCGCTCTGTGAGTTTGAGTGGTCTATTGCTTTGTGGCTGAGCTGTTGTTAATCCTAGTCGCTTTCACTTTAAAATAATACCCAGATCTAACTGGGGCAGATCTGAAATTTCAATAACTAATTTGTGGCAAAGGTGGCATTCTACGATTATATGCCACGTTTAAATTCACTGAGCTCTTCAGCATAACCCATACTACCACCAATGATTGTCTAGAGGTTACATAGCTGTGTACTTGATTTTATCCATCTGTTTGCAACGGGTGTGGTTGAAAAGCTGAATAATTAGTTACTTTTAGGGCGGATTTACACAAACTTGTAATACGTCCGTGCAACGCGCGTGTTTTTCACGCGCGTCGCACGAACCTATGCTAGTCTATGGGACAGTGGTCAGTGATTTTTGCGCAGCGTGAGTCCGCTGCGTAAAACTCACGACAGGTCCTATATTTCTGCGTTTTTCGCGCATCACGCACCCATTGAAGTCAATGGGTGCGTGAAAATCACGCGCACCACACGGAAGCACTTCCGTGGGACGCGCGTTATTCGCGCAACAGCAGTCAAAAGTATGTTTGGAAACAGAAAAGCACCACATGCTTTTCTGTTTACAAACATCCAAACAGAGTGTCATAATGATGGCGGCTGCGCGAAAATAACTCAGCCGCACATCCTATGTGATGACACACGGAGCTGTTAAGTGCCTTTTGCGCACGCAAAATGCCGCATTTTTTGCATGCGCAAAATGCACACGCTCGTGTAAATCCGCCCTTAGCCATATAGTGAAATATATACTGTATACATATCATTAACCCCTTAACGCACCATGACGTAACTGTACGTCATGGTGAGCAGTAAGTTCGCGCACCTTGACGTACAGTTACGGCAGTGCTTTGACAGTTAACCGCCGCGCGGCGCTACACCGCAGCGGCGGTTAACTGTGCAGGGTGTCAGCCCTGCTTTCCCCGTTGCCGATCAGCGACCTGTCGCCGCTGATATCGGCAGTTAACCCCTTAATTGCGGCGCTCGATTTTGAACGCCACAATTAAGGTCTTTAGCGCCGATCGGCAGCCCCCATGTGAAATCACGGGGGCTGGCGATGGTACCCATGGCAACCGGACGCCAGACAATGGCTTCCGGGTTCGCCATGTACAGAAGCCTATGAGGACCACCCCGAGGGTGGTCGTCGTAGGCTTCCTGTCAGTGTGACTGTCACGTCACACTGACAGTTGGAATGCATTACACTACGTGTGTAGTGTAATGTATTCCAGCAGCGATCAGAGCTGCAAGTCTAAGTGTCCCCTAGTGGGACAAGTGAAAAAAGTAAAAAAAAGAATAAAAATGTTTTAAAAAAAGTGTAAAAATAAAAGTTATAAGTGATATAAACAAGAACTGTTTTTTTTCCTATAATAAGTCTTTCATTATAGGAAAAAAAATGAACACGTAAAAAAAAAGTACACATATTTGGTATCACCGCGTTCGTAACGACACCAACTATAAAACTATAATATTATTTTTCCCGCACAGTGAACCACGCAAAAAAAAACAAACGAAAAACAATGCCAGAATCACTATTTTTTGGTCACCACCCCTCACAAAATATGTAATAAAAATGTAGCGGCAGGGGGTAAGGAGACGGACAAGTGAGCCCTAATCTACCCGCCACTCTGTCCCTGCCTACTTGCAACGACCCGCCCTAGGCGACGGGGTACAACTGGGCGGCGGTCCCTGCGCTCAGTAAGTGCACGACAAACACGACAAACATACAAGGAACACAAGCAAGGAAAAGGGGCCGTTGCCCACGGCAACACCGTGAGCAACCAGAGTGGTGAACGAGCCGAGTCAAGCCAGGAGTGTGCGAGGTACAAAACGAAAAGCAGAAGAGTAGTCGGTAAGCCAGGGTCGGTATGGAGCAGGATCAAAAATAGCAGGAGCTGTAGCTGGGCCAGGAACCACAAGGAAGGAAACCAAAGCAATAACAAGCACCGAGGGACAGGAAGTGCAGGCTTAAATAGACCGAGGGCGGGAGCTAGCTGAGTCTGGCCAGGTTACGATAGGCTCTCCCACTCCTAAGCCTGCCAGCCTGAATGGTGGAAGCAGGAGTCAGTCTCAGGGATGTATTCTCAGGTGCTGACTGATAAGTTCTGGGAGTTAACCCCGCAGTGCCTGGCAGATCCTTTACAGTACCCCCCCTTTTATGAGGGGCCACCGGACCCTTTCTAAGTGGACCTGGCTTACTGGGGAAACGCAGGTGGAACCTCCTGACCGATACCCCAGCGTGAACATCCCGGGCGGGTACCCAAGTCCTCTCCTCGGGCCCGTATCCTCTCCAATGGACCAGGTACTGGAGGGAGCCTTGGACCATCTTGCTGTCCACAATCCTGGCCACCTCGAATTCCACCCCCTCCGGGGTGAGGATGGGAACAGGAGGTCTCCTCGAGGGAGCCAAGGACGGGGAGCAGCGTTTGAGGAGGGAGGCATGAAACACGTCGTGTATCCGAAAAGACGGGGGTAACTCCAGCCGGAAGGAGACAGGATTGAGGACCTCAATGACCTTATACGGCCCAATAAACCGGGGAGCAAACTTCTTGGACGGAACCTTGAGACGCAAGTTCCTAGATGACAACCACACCAGATCCCCGACCATAAACAGGGGGTTAGCAGAACGTTTTTTATCAGCCTGAGTTTTTTGTACGCTCTGGGACACCTCTAGGTTTTTCTGAACCTGGGCCCAGACTGTGCACAGTTCCCGATGAACGACCTCTACCTCAGGATTGTTGGAACTACCAGGTGAAACGGAGGAGAACCGTGGATTAAACCCAAAATTACAAAAAAAAGGAGAGACCCCAGACGAGTTACTGACCCGGTTATTAAGGGAAAATTCGGCGAGGGGAATGAAAGAGACCCAATCAAATTGACAGTCAGAGACAAAACACCTTAAGTATTGTTCTAGGGACTGATTAGTCCTCTCCGTTTGGCCATTGGTTTCAGGATGGAAGGCAGAGGAGAAGGACAGATCAATCCCCAACTTCATACAGAAGGCTCTCCAAAACAATGAAACAAATTGTACCCCTCTGTCCGAAACAATATTGACAGGGACCCCATGGAGACGCAGGATGTGTTTGACAAACAAGGTAGCCAACGTTTTGGCGTTGGGTAGTTTCTTGAGGGGCACAAAGTGGCACATCTTACTGAAGCGGTCCACCACCACCCACACCACCGACTTGCCTTGGGATGGAGGCAAATCGGTGATAAAATCCATGGAGATATGTGTCCAAGGTCTCTGGGGAATGGGCAACGAACGCAGTAAGCCCGCTGGTCGGGACCTGGGAGTCTTGGACCTAGCACAAACCTCACAAGCGGCGACGTAGGCCTTAACGTCTTTAGGCAACCCAGGCCACCAATAATTTCTGGTAATGAGGTGTTTGGTACCCAGGATGCCTGGATGGCCAGATAGAGCGGAGTCATGATTTTCCCTAAGTACCCTTAGCCGGAATTGCAGGGGAACAAACAGCTTGTTCTCAGGAAGGTTCCCGGGAGCTGCACCTTGATCAGCAGCAATTTCAGAGACTAAATCAGAATCGATCGAGGAAATGATTATACCTGGAGGCAAAATACAAGCAGGATCTTCCTCCGAAGGAGGGCTGGCCATGAAGCTACGCGACAGTGCATCAGCCTTAATATTTTTAGACCCAGCCCTATAGGTAACCAAAAAATTGAATCTGGTAAAAAATAACGCCCATCGAGCTTGTCTCGGGTTTAGCCTCCGGGCAGATTCTAGGAACACCAGATTCTTGTGGTCGGTAAGGACCGTTACCTGGTGCCTAGCCCCCTCCAGGAAGTGGCGCCACTCTTCAAATGCCCATTTAATGGCTAAGAGTTCGCGGTTGCCAATATCATAGTTACTTTCAGTTGGCGAAAACTTCCTGGAGAAGTAGGCACAGGGGCGGAGATGGGTGAGGGACCTGGTACCCTGGGACAAGACAGCCCCCACTCCCACCTCAGATGCGTCAACTTCCACGATAAATGGCTCCATTTGGTTGGGCTGAACCAGCACCGGGGCCGAGACAAAGCACTTCTTAAGGACCTCAAAAGCCTGGACAGCCTCAGGAGGCCAGTGGAGGAGATCAGCACCTTTGCGAGTGAGGTCCGTAAGGGGCTTAGCGATGACCGAGAAGTTAGCAATAAATCTCCTGTAATAATTAGCAAATCCCAAAAAACACTGTAACGCCTTCAGGGAGGCAGGTTGGACCCATTCCGCCACAGCCTGAACCTTGGCGGGGTCCATGCGGAATTCATGAGGAGTGAGGATTTGACCCAAAAATGGAATCTCCTGTACCCCAAACACACATTTTTCGGTTTTGGCAAACAGTTTATTTTCCCGAAGGACCTGGAGCACCTTCCTGACATGCTCCACGTGGGAGGACCAGTCCTTGGAAAACACCAGTATGTCATCAAGGTACACTACCAGAAAAATCCCCAGGTAATTTCTCAAAATCTCATTTATGAAATTCTGGAAGACCGCAGGGGCATTACACAACCCAAAGGGCATGACGAGGTATTCGAAATGGCCTTCGGGCGTGTTAAACGCAGTCTTCCACTCATCCCCCTCTTTGATGCGAATAAGGTTATACGCCCCCCGTAGATCCAATTTAGAAAACCATTGGGCCCCCTGAACCTGATTAAAGAGATCAGGAATCAAAGGAAGGGGATACTGGTTCCTTACCGTGACCTTATTCAGGCCACGGTAGTCAATGCATGGCCTAAGACCACCATCCTTCTTCCCCACGAAGAAGAAGCCAGCACCTACCGGAGAAGAAGAGGGACGAATGTAACCCTTGGCCAGGGATTCCTGGATATACACTCTCATAGCTTCACGTTCGGGACAAGAAAGATTAAATATCCTACCCTTAGGAAGCTTAGCTCCTGGTACCAATTCGATAGCGCAATCGTATTCTCTATGAGGAGGTAACACTTCGGAGGCCTCCCTAGAGAAAACATCAGCGAAGTCCTGAACAAACTCGGGTAGCGTATTCGCCTCCTTAGGGGGAGAAATAGAATTAACAGAAAAACATGACGTACAACATTCATTACCCCATTTGGTTAGCTCCCCAGTATTCCAGTCAAACGTAGGATTATGCAACTGCAACCAGGGAAGACCTAGCACCAAATCGTACGATAATCCCTGCATCAACAGTACAGAGCATTGCTCCAAATGCATGGAGCCAACAAGGAGTTCAAAAACAGGGGTATGCTGTGTAAAATAACCATTAGCAAGAGGAGTGGCGTCGATACCCACTACCGGGACAGGTTTAGGCAAATCAATAAGAGGCATAGCAAGGGACATAGCAAATTCCACAGACATGATATTAGTAGAGGACCCTGAATCCACAAAAGCACTGCCGGTAGCAGACCTACCACCAAAAGAGACCTGAAAGGGAAGCAAGATCTTAGTACGTTTCATATTTACGGGAAATACCTGTGCGCCCAAGTGACCTCCCCGATGATCACTTAGACGCGGAAGTTCTCTGGCTGCAACCTTACGCTTAGGACAGTTGTTCACTTGATGCTTGTCGTCCCCACAGTAGAAGCAGAGACCATTCTTCCTGCGGAATTCTCTACGTTGTTGGGGGGACACGGAGGCCCCGAGTTGCATAGGTATCTCTGAATCTTTCGGGGAGGAACGAAGCAACGGAGCTTCGGGAGGCATCATGGGGGAGTCGGAGGAGAAAACACATAAACGTTCACGTTGTCGTTCCCTGAGACGTCGGTCAAGTCGTATCGCTAAAGCCATAACCTGGTCTAGGGAGTCACAAGAGGGATAGCTAACTAGCAGGTCTTTCAGGGCATTCGACAGACCCAACCTAAACTGGCACCTTAAGGCAGGGTCATTCCACCGAGAAGCTACGCACCACTTCCGAAAGTCAGAGCAATACTCCTCAACAGGTCTCTTACCCTGACTTAAGGTCACCAGCTGACTCTCGGCAAAGGCAGTCCTGTCAGTCTCGTCATAAATAAGTCCGAGAGCAGAAAAGAAACAATCAACGGAGGAAAGTTCAGGGGCGTCAGGAGCCAAGGAGAAGGCCCACTCTTGGGGCCCTTCCTGGAGCCGGGACATAATTATACCCACCCGCTGGCTCTCAGAACCTGAGGAATGAGGCTTTAAACGAAAGTAAAGCCTACAACTCTCCCGAAAGGAGAGAAAAGTCCTCCGGTCCCCTGAGAACCGGTCGGGCAACTTGAGGTGGGGTTCAAGAGGTGCGGTGCGGGGAACTACCAGGGTAGCATCAGGCTGGTTGACCCTCTGAGCCAGGGCCTGGACCTGTAGGGAGAGTCCCTGCATTTGCTGAGCCAGGGTCTCACGGGGATCCATAGTGGTGTCAGGGACCAGGGGTAGACTAGGTATGGGCTTGTTATTCTGTAGCGGCAGGGGGTAAGGAGACGGACAAGTGAGCCCTAATCTACCCGCCACTCTGTCCCTGCCTACTTGCAACGACCCGCCCTAGGCGACGGGGTACAACTGGGCGGCGGTCCCTGCGCTCAGTAAGTGCACGACAAACACGACAAACATACAAGGAACACAAGCAAGGAAAAGGGGCCGTTGCCCACGGCAACACCGTGAGCAACCAGAGTGGTGAACGAGCCGAGTCAAGCCAGGAGTGTGCGAGGTACAAAACGAAAAGCAGAAGAGTAGTCGGTAAGCCAGGGTCGGTATGGAGCAGGATCAAAAATAGCAGGAGCTGTAGCTGGGCCAGGAACCACAAGGAAGGAAACCAAAGCAATAACAAGCACCGAGGGACAGGAAGTGCAGGCTTAAATAGACCGAGGGCGGGAGCTAGCTGAGTCTGGCCAGGTTACGATAGGCTCTCCCACTCCTAAGCCTGCCAGCCTGAATGGTGGAAGCAGGAGTCAGTCTCAGGGATGTATTCTCAGGTGCTGACTGATAAGTTCTGGGAGTTAACCCCGCAGTGCCTGGCAGATCCTTTACAAAAAAGTGATCAAAAAGTCGCATGTACGCCAAAATTGTACCGATACAAAATACAACCCGTCCCGCAAAAAACAAGCCATTACACAGCTTTTTTGACTGAAAAATAAAAAAGTTATGGCTCTCAGAATATGGTGACACAGAAAATACATTTATTTTCTAAATAAGTTATTTTATTGCTCAAACGCTGCAAAACATAAAAAACCCTATATACATATGGTATCGCCGTAATCGTACCGACCCGCAGAATAAAGTATAATAGTCATTTATAGCCCAGGGTAAACGCCGTCAAAAATAAATAAAAATCATTGTCAGAATTGATGGTTTTTGGTCACCTGGCTTGCCGAAAAATTGAATAAAAAGTGATCAAAAAAATCGCATGTACCCCAAAATGGTACCAATGAAAATTACAGATTGTCCCGCAACAAATAAGCCCTCACACGGCTCCGGTGGTGAAAAAATAAAAAAAGTTCCGGCTCCCAGATTATGGCGATGCAAAATGTACAGAGTGTTCCAAAAGTGGATAAGATCGGGTGCCATTTATCAGTGCGACACTGGCCACATATCTGTGGGTTATTATTTATTTACAACCATTATTATACCCTCTTATTATGCCCCTGATGTACTCTGCCCAGCCTACATGTGCCCCAACATTATAAACTGAAATACCAGCAAAACGCCAGAGCTACTACCAAGCAAAATCTGCGCTCCAAAAGCCAAATGGCGTCCCTCCCTTCTGAGCCCTACAGCGTGCCCAAACAGCTGTTTATGTCCACCGATATGGCATCGTACCAAAAAATGGTACCAATAAAAACGACAGCTCGTCCCGCAAAAAATAAGCCCCCACACCGCTCTATTGACAGAAAAATAAAAAAGTAGTGGCTCTTGGAAAGCGGGGAGGAAAAACTAAAAAGCAAAACATGAATCAGTTCGTAAAGGGTTAATTACTTTCTAATGAAAAAACATTTATGACCACATGTGGGGTATTGCCGTACTCGGGAGAAATTGCTTTACAAACGTTGGGGTGCATTTTCTCGTTTATCCTTTGTGAAATTGAAAAAATTCAACATTTTAGTGGAAATAATGTTGATATTAATTTTCACGGCCTAATTCTAATAAATTCTGCAAAAGACGTGTGGGGCCTAAATGCTCACTATACCCCTAGATAGATTCCTTAAGTGGTGTAGTTTCCCAAATGGGGTTACTTTTGGTGGGCTTCCACTGTTTCGGTCTCTCAGGGGCTTTGCAAATTCGACATGACACCCAAAAACATTCCAGCTAAATTTGAGCTCCAAAAGCCAAATAGCGCTCCTTCCCTTCTAAGCCCCGGTGTGGGTCCAAACAGTAGTTTATTACCACATATGGGGTATTTACGTAATCAGGAGAAATTGTTTTACAAATGTTGGGGCGCTTTTTCTCCTTTATTCCTTGTAAAAATTAAAAATGGCTACCTTTTTTCAGAAAAAAAGTAGATTTTCATCTTCACATACTAATTCAAATAAATTTAGCAAAAAAACAGTGGGTTCAAAATGCTAACTATACCCATAGATAAATTCCTTGACGGGTATAGTTTCCAAAATGGGGTCACTTTTGGGGTGTTTCCACTGTTTTGGCAGCACAAGACCTCCTCACACCTGACATGGTACCTAAAATATATTCTAATAAAATAGAGGCCCAAAATCCACTAGGTGCTCCTTTGCTTCTGAGGCCTGTGTTTCAGTCCATGACCGCGCTAGGGCCACATGTGGGGTATTTCTAAAAACTGCAGAATCTGGGCAATAAATATTGAGTTGCATTTCTTGTGTAAAACCTTCTGTGGTACAGAAAAAATTTATTACAAATGAATTTTTGAAGAAAAAAAATGAAATTTGTAAATTTCACCTCTAATTTGCTTTAATTCCTGTGAAACGCCTAAAGGGCTAAAATACTTTGTGAATGCTGTTTTGAATACTTTGATGGGTGCAGTTTTCAAAATGGGGTGATTTATGGTGACTTTCTAATATATAAGGCCCTCAAAGCCATTTCAGAACTGAACTGGTCCCTGAAAAAATAGCCTTTTGAAATTTTCTTGAAAATATGAGAAATTGCTGCTAAAGTTCTAAGCGTTGTAACGTCCTAGAAAAATAAAAGAATGTTCAAAAAATGACGCAAACATAAAGTAGACATATGGGAAATGTAAACTAGTAAGTATTTTGTGTGGTATTACTATCTGTTTTACAAGTAAATACATTAAAATTTAGAAAAATGCTAATTTTTGCTAATTTTCTCTAAATCTTGGCGTTTCTTACAAATAAATATTGAATTTAATGACAAAAATTTTTCAGTATCATAAAGTACAACATGTCACGAGAAAACAATCCCAGAATCGCTTGGATAGGTAAAAGCATTCTGGAGTTATTACCACATAAAGTGACACATGTCAGATTTGCAAAAATGGGGCTGGTCCTGAAGGCCAAAACAGGCTTAGACACTAAGGGGTTAATAGAACATATATTCATTATAGCAACCCAGTGACTCTGAGATTATTAATTTGCTTCTGACTAGGTCATATATGATTGGAGAATGATTAATAAACCTCACATGAAACTGGAAAATTTGTGTGCAATTTCTGAGCACGTTATGAGCAATTTTAGATTTATGCTAATTCGTTTATTAATGCCCAACTGGGCGTTTTTTAACTTTTGACCAAGTGGGCATTGCACAGAGGAGTGTATGATGCTGACCAATCAGCGTCATACACTTCTCTCCATTCATGTCCATTTGTATTCACTGCACAGCGTGATCTCGCGAGATCATGCTTTGCTGTCACATACACCCACATTAACTTTACTGAAGTGTCTTGTGAGTATGAATAGACATTGCGTCCTAGCTGGAGGTGATGTCTATAGACTCTCAAGACACTTCAGTAAAGTTAACCCCTTCCCGCACCTTGACGTAACTGCACGTCGATGTGTGCAGTAAGTTCGCGCACCTTGACGTGCAGTTACGTCTGTGCTTTGACAGTTAACCGCCACACGGCGCTTCACCGCAGCGGCGGTTAACTGTGCAGGGTGTCTGCCCTGCATTCCCCGTTGCCGATCAGCGGCCCATCGCCGCTGATTTCGGCAGTTAACCCCTTCGATCGCCACATCGAAGGCTTTTAGCGCCGATCGGCAGCCCCCACGTAAAATCATGGGGGCTGGCGATGGTACCCATGGCAACCGGACGCCAGACAATGGCTTCCAGGCTGCCATGTACAGAAGCCTATGAGGACCAGCCGGAGGGTGGTCGTCGTAGGCTTCCTGTCAGTGTGACAATGACAGTTAGAATACATTACACTACGTAGGTAGTGTAATGTACTCTAGCAGCGATCAAAGCTGCAAGTCTAAGTGTCCCCTAGTGGGACAAGTGAAAAAAGTAAAAAAAAGAATAAAAATGTTTTTAAAAAAGTGTAAAAATAAAAGTTAGAAGTGACATAAACAAGAACTGCTTTCTTTTCCTATAAGTCTTTTATTATAGGAAAAAAATGAACACGTAAAAAAATAGTACACATATTTGGTATCACCGCGTTCGTAAAGACGACCCCAACTATAAAACTATAATATTATTTTTCCCGCATGGTGAACACCGCAAAAAAAATAAACGAAAAACAATGCGAGAATCACTATTTTTTGGTCACCACCCCTCACAAAATATACAATAAAAAGTGATCAAAAAGTCGCATGTACACCAAAATAGTACCGATACAAACTGCAACCCGTCCCGCAAAAAACAAGCCCTTACACAGCTTTTTTGACTGAAAAATAAAAAAGTTACGGCTCTCTGAATGACACAAAAAATTATTTATTTTCTAAATAAGTGATTTTATTGCGCAAACGCTGCAAAACATAAAAAAACCTATATACATATGGCATCGCTGTAATCGTACCGACCCACAGAATAAAATATAATGGTCATTTATAGCCCAGGGTAAACGCCGTAAAAAATAAATTAAAATAATTGTCAGAATTGATGGTTTTTGGTCACCTGGCTTGCCGAAAAATTGAATAAAAAGTGATCAACAAAATCGCATGTACCCCAAAATGGTACCAATGAAAATTACAGATTGTCCCGCAACAAATAAGCCCTCATGCAGCTTCGGTGGTGAAAAAATTAAAAAAAGTTCCGGCTCCCAGATTATGGCGATGCAAAATGTGCCGAGCGTTCCAAAAGCGGATAGGATTGGTGCCATTTATAAGTGCGACACTGGCCACATATCTGCGGATTATTATTTATTTACCCCATTATTTTACCCTCTTATTATGCCCTGATGTACTCTGCCCAGCCTACATATGCCCCCACATTATAAACTGAAATACCAGCAAAACGCTAAACAGAACTACTACCAAGCTAAATCTGTGCTCCAAAAGCCAAATGCCGCTCCCTCCCTTCTGAGCCCTACAGCGTGCCTAAACAGCCGTTTACGTCCACCGATATGGCATCGCCATACTCGGGAGAACCCGGTTAATATTTTATGAGGTATTTGTGGCACAAACTGGGCACAACATATAGTGCACTAAAATGGCACATAAGTGGAAAATTTTAATTTTCACACTGCACCATCCGCTGCGCATTAAACCCTTACCACACCATGACTTAATAGCATGTCGTGGTGTGTGGGGGGTGATATATGGAGGGTCTCACTCACTGAGCCCGTGCCATACGCTGCGGGTGTCAGCTGTGTATTACAGTTCATACCCGGGACTAACGGACAGAAACTGCGATCACGCTGTTAAAGGAGCCTGTAAAAATTACAATATACTGCAATACATTAGTATTGCAGTGTATTCTACCAGTGATCTGCTGGTTCAAGTCACCTATGGGGACTAATAAAATATGTAAAAACAAAAGTAAATAGTTATTATTAGTGGAAAAAATTAAATAAATATTTAAAGTCCAAAAATAAACCCTTTTCACATTTTTTCTCTAAAGTAATGTAAAAAAATTAAAAAAATACACAAAATTGGTATCGCTGCGTCCGTAAAAGTCCAAACTATTACAATATACCATTATTGAACCTGCATGGTGAACGCCGGGAAAAATAAAGAATTTTAAACGCCAAAATCACAGTTTTTTGGTCACCTTCGCTCTACCAAAAAATGTAATAAAAAGTGCTCAAAAAGTCTTATGTACCAAAAAATTATACCAATAAAAACTACAGCTCGTCCCGCAAAAATAAGCCCTCACACCACTCTATTGACGGAAAAATAAAAAAGTTGTGGCTCTCGGAAAGCGGGGAGGAAAAACTAAAAAGAAAAAGCAAAACATGGATCAGTTCGGAAAGGGTTAATTACTTTCTAATGAAAAAACATTTATGACCACATGTGAGGTATAGCCGTACTGGGGAGAAATTGCTTTACAAATGTTGGGGTGCATTTTCTCCTTTATCCGTTGTGAAATTGAAAAAATGCAACATTTTAGTGGAAATAATGTTGATATTCATTTTCACTGCCTAATTCTAATAAATTCTGCAAAAGACGTGTGGGGGGGCTTCCACTGTTTCGGTCTCTCAGTGGCTTTGCAAATTCGACATGACACCCAAAAACTATTCCAGCTAAATTTGAGCTCCAAAAGCCAAATAGCGCTCTTCCCTTCTAAGCCCCGGTGTGGGTCCAAACAGCAGTTTATTACCACATATGGGGTATTTACGTAATCAGGAGAAATTGTTTTACAAATGTTGGGGTGCTTTTTCTCCTTTATTCCTTGTAAAAATTAAAAATGTCTAAGTTCTTACAGAAAAAAAGTTGATTTTTACAATTACAGACTAAGTCCGATGAATTCAGCAAAACAACTGTGGGGTCAAAATGCTAACTTTACCCCTAGAAAAATTCCTTGAGGGGTGTAGTTTCCAAAATGGGGTCACTTTTGGGGGGTTTCCACTGTTTTCATCCCTCCAGTGCATTGCAAATGGACACGGCACTGAAAATTAATCCAGCAAAATCAGAAATACTAAATCCAAATGGTGCTCCTTCTTTTCTGAGGCCTGCTGTGGGTCCAAACAGCAGTTTATTACCACATATGTGGTATTGCTATAATCGGAAGAAATTGCTTTACATATGTTGGGGTGTTTTTCTACTTTTATTCCTTGTAAAAATTAAACATTTCTACGTTTTTTCACAAAAAAAGTCGATTTTCATCTTCACATACTAATTCAAATAAGTTTAGCAAAAAAACTGTGGGTTCAAAATGCTAACTATACCCATAGATAAATTCCTTGAGGGGTATAGTTTCCAAAATGGGGTCAGTTTTTGGGGGTCTTTACTGGTTTGATACCACAAGACCTATTCAAACCTGACATGGTGCCTAAAATATATTCTTAAAAAAGGAGGCCCCAAAATCCACTAGGTGCTCCTTTGCTTCTGAGGCCTGTGTTTCAGTCCATTACCGCACTAGGACCACATGTGGGATATTTCTAAAAACTGCAGAATCTGGGCAATAAATATTGAGTTGCATTTCTTGGGTAAAACCTTCTGTGGTACAGAAAAAATGTATTACAAATGAATTTTCGAGAAAAAAAAATGAAATTTGTAAATTTCACCTCTACTTTGCTTTAATTCCTGTGAAACGCCTAAAGGGTTAAAACACTTTCTGAATGCTGTTTTGAATACTTTGTGGGGTGCAGTTTTCAAAATGGGGTGATTTATGGGGACTTTCTAATATATAAGGTCCTCAAAGCCACTTCAGAATTGAACTGGTCCCTGAAAAAATAGGCTTTTGAAATTTTCTTGAAAATATGAGAAATTGCTGCTAAAGTTCTAAGCCTTGTAACGTCCTAGAAAAATAAAAGAATGTTCAAAAAACGATGCAAACATAAAGTAGACATATGGGAAATATAAATTAGTAAGTATTTTGTGCGGTATTACTATCTGTCTTACAAGCAAATACATTTAAATTTAGAAAAATGCAAATTTTTGCTAATTTTCTCTAAATCTTGGTGTTTTTTACAAATAAATATTGAATTTATCGACCAAATTTTTTCCCTATCATAAAGTACAATATGTCACGTGAAAACAATCTCAGAATCACTTGGATAGGTAAAAGCATTCCAGACTTATTACCACATAAAGTGACACATGTCAGATTTGAAAAATCGGCTTCGCCCTGAAGGCCAAAACAGGCTCAGTCCTGAAGGAGTTAATGTGGGTGTATGTGACAGTACAGCGTGATCTTGCGAGATCACGCTGTGCAGTGAATACAAATGGACATGAATGGAGAGAGGTGTATGACGCTGATTGGTCAGCGTCATACACTCCTCTGTACAACACCCACTTGGTCAAAAGTTAAAAAACACCAAGTTGGGCATTAAGAAACGAATTAGCATAAATCTAAAATAGGTCATAACTTGATTAAAAAAAATCAAAATAAAAACCACTGTTGATATCTACATTACAGCGCCGATCAAATTATGTAGGAGATAGGGCACCTATAATGTGGTGACAGAGCCTCTTTAAGAGAATTCTCTGGGATCTGTTCCCATTTCTGGTAAAGAAAAAAATTTACTAACTGCATGCTCAATTAAAATCTTTAATATTCTTGCTCAAATGTGCCGTAAATTTGTCTCATGACCTTTATTTCCTGTATGAATGAATTGGAAGTCTTCTTTGGAGGTGGAACGTGTCCCAGATTTTGACAATGTTACATGGCTTTTCTGTAGGCTACAATGCACATACATGAGACTATGACATTTATACTGTTGAATATTCATGGCTATGCAGAAGACAGCTTATATGTTGGCACCTAAGAAGACAAATGTAGAAGCAATAATCCATCTGCAATGCACAGTAGATGGAAAACCTTCTAGGTATGATTTGTTTTCAGAGTTTCTGTTAAAACGTATTTTACTGCCCTACCAGTTATAAGTGTTAAGTGGTAGACATATACCGATCAACCATAACATAAAAACCACAGACATGTGACGTAAATAACAATTATTATCTTGCTACAATGGCTCCTGTCCAGTGGTAGGATGTATGAGGGTATGTTCACATGGCTTATTTTCAGTAGTTTTTTGGGCCGTAACCATCCCGAAAAACGGCAAAAAAACCAGAGGCTGAATACCTCCAAACATCTGCCCATTGATTTCAATGGGATAAACTGTGTTTCATCCCCACGGGGCGTTGTTTTACGCGGACGTTTGTAAAAACAGCGCGTAAAAAAATGCACCGTAAAAAAGAAGTGCATGTCACTTCTTGAGCTGTTTTTAGAGCCATTTTTCATTGTCTCAATAGAAAAACAGCTCCAAAAACGGCTGTAAAAAATGCATAAAAAAACACTTGATGCGTAAAACACGGCTGAAAATCAGGGGCTATTTTTCCTTGAAAACATCTACATATTTTACGGCTATCTTTCGTTTGCCGTGTGAACATTAGTGTATTACGGCAAACAAAAAACAACTGTAAAATACGGAGCTGTTTTCAAGGGAAAACAGCCCCTGATTTTCAGCCATTTTTTATGCATCAAGCGTTTTTTGATGCATTTGTTACGGCCGTTTTTGGAGCTGTTTTTTTATTGAGACAATGAAAAATAGCTCCAAAAACGACTCAAGAAGTGACATGCACTTCATTTTTATGTGGTGTTTTTTACGCACCGTTTTTACAAACGGCCGCGTAAAACAACCCCCATGGGAACAAAACGCCCTTTTCCCATTGAAATCAAGGCATGTTTGGAGGCGTTCAGCCCCCGTATTTTTAGCTTTCTTTCGCAGTGTTTATGGCCCGAAAAACGTCTGAAAATAAGCCGTGTGAACATACCCTCAGGGCTCGTTTACACGAGCGTGATATACATCCGTGCAATGCGCGTGATTTTCACGCGTGTTGTACGGACATATGTTAGTCTATGGGGCAGTGCAGACAGTCCGTGATTTTTGCGCAGCGTGAGTCCGCTGCGAAAAACTCACGACATGTCCTATATTTGTGCGTTGTTCGCACATCACGCACCCATTGAAGTCAATGGGTGCGTGAAAATCACGCATGCCACACGGAAGCACTTCCGTGGGACGAGCATGATTCGCGCAACAGCTGTCAAACTTTGAATGTAAACAGAAAAGCACCACGTGCTTTTCTGTTTACAAACATCCAAACGGAATGTCATAATGATGGCGGCTGCGCGAAAATCACACAGCCGAGCATCATACGGGGATGACACACGGAGCTGTTAAGTGCCTTTTGCGCACGCAAAACGCCACATTTTTTGCGTGCGCAAGACGCACACGCTCGTGTAAAAGAGCCCTCAGGCAGTTCTTGAAGTCGATGTGTTGGAAGCGGGAAAATAGGGCAAGTGTAAGGATCTGAGCGACTTTGGTAAGGGTCAAATTGTGATGACTAGATGAGTTAGTCAGCGCATCTCCAGAACAGCAGGTCTTGTGGGGTGTTCCTTATATGGAGTAGTTAGTACCTACCAAAAGTCATCCAATGAAGGACAATGGATGAACAGGCAATAGGGCCATGTGCCCACAAGGCTCGTTAATGTGCATGGGAGTGAAGACTAGCATGACTGTTCCAATCTCACAGAAGAGCTACTGCAGCGCAAATTGCTGAAAACGTTAATGCTGAATATGATACAAAGATGTACTTTGACAAGTACTACATAATGTACCTAAACCTTGTTGTGACTTCAATGGCTGCGTGATGCGCAAAAACCGCACAAGTATAGTACACGCAGTGAGTTCCACGCAGCGGACACACGCTGTGTGCAAATCACTGAATGTCTGACTGGACCCATTGAATTGCATAGGTCCGTTCTTTTAACGTACGTAACACGGACGTGAAATACGCTCGTGTAAATAAGGCCTCAAAGTGGGTCCCTACTCTATTAATTTCAGAGCGACACGGCGGCCACCACATCCGCATCTGCAGAGGGAGCAACCCAGAGGCCCAAAAGCACCCCTGCTGCCAGGCCAGAGCATCAGATACCACAACCTGTGAATAGATAAAATGAGCTCACCTTAATCAATTTATATGTACCCCAAAATGGTTCTATTAAAAAATATGACTTGTCCCACAAAAAACAAGTAGAAAAATAAAACCGTTATGGCTCTTGGAATGCAGCGACATGAAAAACTGTTTATGTTACGAAGTAAAACATAAAAAAAGACTGTACATAGTTGTTTCTCGCCGTAATCGTACCAACCCATGAAATAAAGGTAACGTTTTTCATGCTGCATGGTGAACGGGATAAATTTAAAACGCAAAAAAAAACAATGGCGGAATTGCTGTTTTTTTTAATTCCCACCCAAGAAGCTAATAAATGTTAATCAATAACCTATATGTACCCAAAAAAATTATATTAAAAAAATAGGACTCGTCCCGAAAAAACAAGCCCCAATACAGTTACATCGATGGAAAAAAGTTATAGCTATCAGAATGAGACGATGAAAAAACAAAATGATGCTTCGTCCTAAAGACCCAAAATAGGCTGGCCATAAAGGGGTTAGAGGAACTTCTGATAACGTCTTGGTGCTGGATACCACAGGACTCCTTCAGAGGTCTTGCGGAATGCATGCTCTCAGAAGCGGATTGGGATCTTAAAGTGGCTCTGGAAAAAAAATCATTAGCCGTGGTCACATTGGTGGTAGGTTGAGCCAACGCAACAATACAAAGTTGGAGCATTTACACTAGGGGGCGCTATGACACAATTAAGCGAGGCATTGCACTGGTAGACAGGGCGAATACTACAAAACAGTAGGTGGAGCAAACAGCCAAATCACTGACCTCAGCAGTACCGTGTCGTGCATACTGGCATCATCGCTGAGGCCAGTGACTGTCTGCAGTGGCATGTGCCGGTATGGAATCCTGGCAAGCAAAGTATAAACAAATATTACCACCACTTAGTGAATGAATAAGGCCCCATGCACACGGCCGTGCTTGTAATCACGGGCCGCGATTGCGGCCGGACAGCCGCCCGCATTTTCGGCCCATTCTTCTATACAAAGTACAAAGATATGTCCTATCTTTTGCAGTACACTTCTACGGCCCGGACACCTTCCTGTAAATAAACGTGTGCCTGGGGCCTTTTGGACGCATTCACTTCTATTATCCACAGACACCTTCCCGTTTATTTACGGGAAGGTGTCCGGGCCGTAAAAGTGTACCGCAAAAGATAAGACATGTCCTTTCTTTTGGTTTTTATGGTCCGTGCTCCCATACTTTGTATGGGAGCACGGGCCGAAAATGCGGCCCGTTGTCCGCGGCCGTCGGCGGGCGGGCAGCGGGCCGTGCACGCAATCGTGACCTGTGAGCACGAGGCCTATGACTACTGTAACTGGATTCAAAAAATCCTATGCAATGATCAATATTAACTAGAGGTTAGCGAATTTCACAAAATTCCTTTTGGGTCATCAGATTTGATCAGAATAAATTCGTTGCTAATTGAGTACCAGCAGGCATCGGCACGCTATCAGCACCAGGGTTTAAATTTTTATCAAAATCTATTTATTTGAAAAAAAATTGAGCAGTTCATGTGGGACAAATCCCAAAAGTATTGGATTCGCTAAAATCCGAAACTTTTGGGAAATTCTTAACAAATTCGTAACTGATTTGTGTAGAATCTATTCATTTATCTCTAATTACCAGCAAATTGAGGCTGGGTTCACACGACCTATTTTTAGGCGTAAACGAGGCGTTTTACGCCTCGAATTACGCCTGAAAACACGACTCAAATACGTCGGCAAACATCTGCCCATTCATTTCAATGGGTTTGTCAACGTACTGTGCCGACGACCTGTAATTTTACGCGTCGCTGTCAAAAGACGGCGCGTAAAATAACAGTGTCGTCAAAGAAGTGCAGGACACTTCTTGGGACGTAATTTGAGCCGTTTTTCATTGACTTCAATGAAGAACAGCTCCAAATTACGGCCGTAATTGACGCCTCGCAAAACGCGAGTATGAGCAATTACATCTGAAAGGCAGGCGCTGTTTTCTCCTGAAAACAGCTCCGTAATTTCAGCCGTAATTGTCGTTATTGTGTGCACATACCCTAATACTAAATAATACCACCATGCAGTAGTCTATGGAGTCTGCAGAGTATTATCACACTGCAAACTATACATGCTTGTCCACACATAGCAGAATTGTTTTTCTGTCCGCACCACAGTTTTTAAAACTGAATTTTCGCTACGGAATGCAGCGCTGGTGTAAAAAATCAAAACGTCCATACTTATCCCCTCCCTCCTTTCTACATGTACTGCGGCCTCCCAAGATGATGTTGCAGGCCATGTGACGCTGCATCCTGTGATTGGCTGCAGCGGTCACATGAGATAAAACATTAGCCCAGGTGGCCGAACTGCAGAAAGAAGCAGGGCGTTCTGGGTAAATATGATTTATTTATTCTTTCCTGAGTTACGATTTTTGTGGCGGAATCGCTGCGATTCCACTGCAAGAGTCGCAACACTTGGCTTTCTGTTGCGGGTTTTGCATCCCCATTGAATTCAGAAGGGAAAACCCGCAACAGAAAATTTACGAAGACGCAGCATAAATTGACATGCTGAGGATTTAAATTCTGCATCGCGTGGTGATCATGTGAGCGGGCGTGTTCCGTGAGCTCTCTCTCTCACCTCTCCCCTCCTCACCAGTTCAGAGCATGGTATTTGTTGCAGGTATGCGGTGAGGTTCGGCAGGACTCAGTATGTACAGGCAAGATTGTTGTGGGACTCTGGAGGCTGTTTGATGGGGCTGGAGGAGTATGCTGGAAGTGTATGCCAAGTGGGATACTACTAAGATCTACCTGCTTCCTCATTGACTGCAGTGTTTGCTTAAAGGGAATGTATCGCTAGAATATTTTTTTTCAGTTAAACAATTATTATTTAAGTGATTACACATTGTTTTAATTTTTTCACAAGTCAGGAAATATTATAAATTAGATTCTAATTTATAACATTTTCATGTGCTGGGCACTAGAGGGAGCAGTTCCCAAAATTGCAGCATGGTCAATGTGGTAAAGCAACCTCATTGATTTGTGCTGCAAATTTGGGGTGGACACACTTTCTCTAGTGTCCTCACACAATCCCCCCCTCCCTTCTTCTGGCTAGTGCCAGGAAAAGGAAGGGTTTGAATCTGTGCCGCCATTTTCTGAGCGACTGTACAGTGTAGGAGGATTAGATACAGGGCTCAGCAGACAGTATCACACGAACATAATACACACATCACATACACGAACATAAATTACCTGCCGCCGCCGCCTTCGCTGGTCTATGCTCCTATTCCTTGCGCCTGAACATATGGCCGGAAGCCGCGGCTGGAAGTCGTCATCTGACTGTCCGGCAGCAGCTTCCGGTCCACAAGAAAATGGCGCCGGATATTCGCTCAGCGAACGAGTTTCGTTTTGGTCTCTGTGGGAGCGGCGCATGAGCCGTTCCCACACACACGGCGAACGCTTCTGAGAATGGAACGGCTCCTGTTCGCATTCTCTATGGGGTTGTATGTGCCGTATTCCATCTGTGTATGTGTCGTTAATCGACACATACAGAGATGAAAAAAAAATGGCAGCCCCCATAGAGAAGTAAAAGTAAGAACAATGTAAAAAGTAGAACATAAGAACACAAATAAATACAAGTTATGTTAATATCATATTAAAAGCAATAAGATAAAAAAAAAAAAACATGACACCTTCCCTTTAAGATTTCTAGGTGTTTCTTATGCTAATCTTATTGTACTGCATTCACTCATCACTCATTGTGTGCCTCCATTGCTGCTGAACTCCTCCAGCGCTGTAGAATTCCTCCATTTCTGTTGAGCTCCTCCATTGCTGCTTTGCTCCTTCATTGCTGCAGAGCTCCTCCGTTGTTGCGGAGTTCCTCCATTGCTGCGGAGCTCCTCCGTTGCTGCAGAGTTCCTTCATTGTTGTTGAGTTCCTCCACGGCTGCAGATTTCCTCCATTGCTGCAGTGTTCCTACATTGTTGTTGAGTTCCTCCACTGCTGTTGAGTTTCTTCTTTGCCGCTGAGTTCCAAAATTACTGCAGAGCTCCACTATCGCTGCTGAGTTCCTCCATCGCTGAAGAGTTCCTCTATGGCTGCTGAGTTCCTCTATGGCTGCTGAGTTCCTCTATGACTGCTGAGTTCTTCTATGGCTGTTGAGGTCCCCTATGGCTGCTGTGGTCCTCCATTGCTGCTGAGTTGGTGTTACATAGTTACATAGTTAGTACAGTTGAAAAACAGACACATGTCGTTCAAGTTCAATCAAGGGATGTTAAAAGGGAAGGGAAAGAGTTTCTCTATGGCTGCTGATCTCCACCATTACCGTTGAGATACTCTACTGTTGTTGAGGTCCTCCACAGCTGCTGAGCACCTCCATTGCTGCTGTTCTTTTTTTTTTCATCGCAGTTGGAGGCCTCCATTTGCTGAGATCCTCTATTGCTATTGAGCTTCTCCATGTTTGCTGTTTTTTTTCCTTTTTTTCCCCCCATTGTTGCCAGGTTCCATCAATGCAGATGTGTTCCCCCATTGCTGCTGAGTTTCTCTATGGCTGCCGAGTTCCCCCATTGCTGCCGAGCTCCTCCATTGCTGTTGGGTTCCCTCGTCGCTGTTGGGTTTCTTCATTACTGTTGAGTTTCTCCATTGCTGCGGAGTTCCTCCAATGCTGCGGGGTTACTCTCTTGATGTGGACTTCCTTTAGGCTGGGTTCACACATGGCGGAATTTCACTTGAATTCCGCTGCGGACACTCCGCAGCGGAGCCGTTTCTCCATTGACTTCCACTTAAATTTAGAAGTGTTCGTTTAGACGATGCGTAAAATTCCGCTGCGGAGCATAGGCTGCGGAGCGGAATTTGGTGTCCGCAGCATGCTCTGTCTGTTGCGGAGCAGTGGCGGACTGGTTGCGGACTCATGGCGGAATTTCTCCATTGACTTCAATGGAGATTCTAAATTCCGCAATGAAGTCCGCAGCTGTCATGCACATGTTATGTGTGCTGCGGATGCGTCTTGCTTTTTTAACATGACATTTCTTCATTCTGGCTGGACCTATGTATTTCTAGGTCTACAGCCAGACTGAGGAAGTCAATGGGGCTCCCGTAATTACGGGAGCGTTGCTAGGAGACGTCAGTAAATAGTCACTGTCCAGGGTGCTGAAAGAGTTAAGCGATCGGCAGTAACTGTTTCTGCACCCTGGACAGTGACTACCGATCCCAATATACAGCAACCTGTAAAAAAATAGAAGTTCATACTTACCGAGAACTCCCTGCTTCTGTCACCAGTCCGGCTTCCCAGGATGACGTTTCAGTCTAAGTGACGGCTGCAGCCAATTACAGGCTGCAGCGGTCACATGGACTGCCGCGTCATCCAGGGAGGTAGGGCTGGATGCCGAAAGAGGGACGCGTCACCAAGACAACGGCCGGTAAGTATGAAATTAGTTTACTTTCACTAGGGAAAGTGCTGTCCCTTCTCTCTATCCTGCACTGATAGAGAGAAGGGAAGCACTTTTACCGCAGTCCGCAGCAGCTAGTCCGCATCAATTTACTGCACATTTTGGGCAGATCCGCAGCCGTAATCCGCAACCCGGATTAGGTGCGGCATTGATGCGGACAGTTGCGGAGGAATTCCGCCACGTGGGGGCATGCCCTTACTGCTGTGGAGTTCCTCTATTGCTACTGAGCTCCGCCATTGCTGCCGAGTTCCTCCATTGCTGCCGAGTTCCTCCATCGCTGCCGAGTTCCTCCACTGCCGTTGAGTTCCCCTACTGATGCTGAGCTCTTCCATTACGGCTGAATTCCTCCAGTGCTGCTGTGTGCCTACACCTCCGCTGTGTGCCTTCATTGCCGGTGAGCTCCTTCACTGTTGTCGAGACCCTCCATGGCTGCAGAATTCCTACAATGCCGCTGAGCTCCTTCATTGCTATGGAGCGCATCTATCGCTGCAGAGTTCCTCCTTCCCTGTTGAGTCTTTTCATTGCTGCAGAGTTCTGCCAGGGCTGCTGAACTTTTCCACTGCTGCGGAGTTCCTCCAGGGCTTAACCCCTTCGCGCTCAGGTCAGTAATAGTACGTCCTGCTAAGTAGAACGTTCGCGCTCAGGTCAGTACTATTACTGACCTGAGTAAACACGGCGCCATTTAATCCCGGCGCGTGTCTGAGCTGTGATACTTGCTGTTTCCGACAGCAGGCTATCACAGCTTAGTGTGCAGGGACCGATCGCGGTGGTCCCCGCCGATTAACCCCTTAGAAGCCGCGTTCAATAGCGATCGCGGCTTCTTAGGGGTTAAGCTGCCATCGCCGGCCTGCTACACGATAGCGGGCCGTGATGGCTACTATGGCAACCAGAATCCTAACAATGGACTCTGGCTACGCCATCGACGGAAGCCTAGTGGGTCCCGACAAAATCAGGATCCACTATGCTTGCTGTCAGCGAACAGCTGACAGCTCTAATACACTGCACTACGCATGTAGTGCAGTGTATTAGAATAGCGATCAGAGCCTCCTGCCCTCATGTCCCCTAGTGGGACAAAGTAAAAAAAGTGTAAAAAAGTAAAAAAAAGTTGTGTAAAAATAAGAAAATAAAAGATTTAAAAGTAATAAAAGTAAAAGTCCCCCTTTTTCCCTTATCAGTTCTTTATTATTAATAAAAATATATAAATAAACAAATAAACTATACATAATTGGTATTGCTGCGTCCGTAACGGCCTGAACTACAAAACGATGTCGTTATTTATCCCGCGCGGTGAACGCCGTAAGAGAAAATAATAATAAACCGTACCACAATCACAATTGTTTGGTCACTTCACCTCGCAAAAAATGGAATAAAAAGAGATCAAAAAGTCGCATGTACCTAAAAATGGTACTGATCGAAACTACAGTTCGTTACGCAAAAAATAAGTCCTCGCACGACTTTCCTGATGGAAAAATAAAACAGTTATGGCTCTTAGAATAAGGTAACACAAAAAGTAAATGATTTTTTACAAAACGTATTTTATTGTGCAAACGCCATAAGACATAAAAAAAAACTATAAACATCTGGTATCGCCGTAATCGTATCGCCCCGCAGAATAAAGTGAATATGACATTTATAGCGCACGGTGAACGCTGTAATAAAAATTGAATAAAAAACAATAGTAAAATTGCTGTTTTTTTAGTCACCACGCCACCTAAAATTAGAATAAAAACTGATCAAAAAGTCGCATGCACCCCAAGAAAACTGCAATGGATTCCTCAAGGTCTCTAGTTTCCAAAAAGGGGTCACTTTTGGGGGGTTTCCACTGTTTTAGCACCACAAGACCTCTTCAAACCGGACATGGTGCCTAATAAATTAAATTAAATTAATTAAATGTCACCTCTACTTTGCTCTAAATTCCTGTGAAACGCCTAAAGGGTTAATAAACTTTTTTAATGCTGTTGTGAATACTTTGAGGGCTTTCGTTTCTAAAATGGGGTGTTTGATAAGGGTGTCTAATATATGGGCCCCTCAAAGCAACTTCAGAACTGAGCTGGAAACTAAAAAATAAAATAAAAATGAGGCAATACTTCGCTTCTTACATTATACTGATAATGAGCCGTGCCCACCCCGAGATGACCCCAGTTTTGACCGTTTGTATAAACGGAGACCCCTATTAGACCATTTCAGTGCCCGGTTTTCCCAGCATTCACCCCCGAGAAGTGTATTTCTATAGATGAATCCCTGGTACATTTGAAAGGGAGGCTTCAATTCCGCGAGTACCTGCCGGGTAAGAGGGCAAGGTATGGCGTGAAGATGTATAAGCTGCGAGAGTGCATCAGGGTATACCTACAAATTTAGGATATATGAAGGGAAGGACACCAGTTCTCAGCCCCCAGAATGCCCCCCCCCCCCTTACTGGGAGTTAATACAAAAATTGTGTGGGATTTGTTGCACCCACTGCTGGACCAGGGTTACCACCTCTACCTGGATAATTTTTATACCAGCGTCCCACTCTTCAACTGCCTCGCTTCCAGAAGTCCTGCGGCATGCGGCACTGCTAGAAGAAACCTGAGAGGCCTCCCTACGACTCTGCTTGGGCAAACACTCAGAAGGGGTGAGAGCAGGGCACAATCTAGCAGCAACATATTGTGTGTCAAGTACAAGACCAGGGAGATGCCACACCAGTACCCATGTACCTGTACAAGGTACCAGTACAGGGACCCCCAAACCAGACTGCATCCTGGACTACAATAGGTACATTGGACGGGTGGACTTGTCAGATCAAGTCCTGAAGCCTTACAGTACTTCTGGAAGTGAGGCCACAGGCATCGTACCAGGGCAACACTTTTTAGGAGAAGTTCCCCAAACTGGCAAGAAGGGAAAAAGTCAAAAGAGGTGCAGAGTCTGCTATAAGAGGGGGATAAGGAAGGACACAATATATCAATGTGACACCTGTCCCGAAAAACCAGAGCTCTGTATGAAAGAGTGTTTTCAAATTTATCATCCATCCCTTTATTTTTAATTTACCCCAGTTTTACTCGCTCTGATCCACTTCGCACAGCTTACCCCTCCTCATCTTTCCCCTCTGAGCCCTGCTGTGTGCCCAGGCAGCTGATAACAGCCACATGTAGGGTATTGCCGTACCCGGGAGAGCCAACATTACAGTTTATGAGGTGTATATCTCCGGTGGCGCATGCTGGGCACAATATATCGGACACTGAATTGGCATATATGTATAGAAAATTGCAAATTTCACTCTGCACCAACTGCTGCACATTATCTTTTACACAATACCTGTGGGGTCAAAATGCTCACTACACCTCTAGATGAATTCCTTAAGGGGTGTCGTTTTTAAAACGGGGTCACTTCTCGGGGGTTTCAACTGTACTGATACCTCAGGGGCTTCTGCACACACGACTTAGCACCAGAAAATTCCCAGTAGGCCACATGGTGGTCTTTTCCTTCTGAGCCCTCCCATGGGCCCAAACGGCAGTTTATCACCACAAATAGGGTATTGCGGCACTCAGGACAAATTGGGCAACAAAATGCGGTATTTTATTCCTTGTGAAAATAAGAAATTTTGAGCCAAAACTACCTCTTATTGGAAAAAATTACATTTTTTTGAATTCACAGCCCAATTCAAATAAATTCTGTGAAAAAACTGTGGAGTCTAAATGGTCACAACACCCATAAATGAATTCCTTGAGGGGTGTAGTTTCCAAAATGGGGTCACTTCTGGTGGGTTTCCATTGCTTTGATACCTTTGGGGCTCTGCAAATGCGACATGGCACCCGAAAACCAATCCAGCAAAATCTGTGCTCCAAAGAACACATAGCGCTCCTTTCCTTCTAATACCTCCCATGAGCCCAAACGGCAGTTTATGGCCACAAATAGGGTATTGCCGCACTCAGGACAAATTTGGCAACAAAATGGGGTATTTTATTCGTTGTGAAAATAAGACATTTTGAGCCAAAACTACATCTTATTGGAAAAAAGTTTTTTTTTTTAAAATTCACAGCCCAATTCAAATAAGTTCTGTGAAAAAACTGTGGGGTCTAAATGGTCACAACACCCATAAATAAATTCCTTGAGGGGTTTTGTTTCCAAAATGGGGTCACTTTTGGTGGGTTTCCATTGCTTTGATACCTCTGAGGCTCTGCAAATGCGACATGGCACCCGAAAACCAATCCAGCAAAATCTGGACTCCAACAAACACATAGCGCTCCTTTCCTTCTGAGGCCTCCCATGGGCCCAAACAGCAGTTTATCACCACAAATGGGGTATTGCCGCACTCAGGACAAATTGGGCAACAAAATGGGGCATTTTGTTCCCTGTGAAAATAAGAAATTCTGATCAAAAATTACATCTTATTGGAAAAATTGTCATTCTTTTAATTTCACAGCCAAATTCAAATACGCGCTGCGAAAAAACTACGGGGTCAAAATGGTAACAATAACCATAAATTAATTCCTTGAGGGGTGCAGTTTCCAAAATGGGGTCAGTTTTGGGGGATTCCTACTGTTTTGGCACCTCAACACCTCTCCAAACCTGGCATGCTGCCTAAAATATATGCTAATAAAAAAGCACCACCAAAATGCACTAGGTGCTTCTTTGCTTCTGGGGCTTGTGTTTTAGTCCACGAGCGCAGTAGGGCCACATGTGGGACATTTCTAAAAACTGCAGAATCTGGACAATACATATTTAGTAGTGTTTCTCTGGTAAAACCTTCTTTGTTACAGAAAAAAAATAGAATAAAATTGAAATTCAGAAATAAAAACGAAATTTGCAAATTTCACCTCCACTTTGCTTTAATTCCTGTGAAATGCCTGAAGGGTTAAAAAACTTTCTAAATGCTGTTTTGAATACTTTGAGGGGTCTAGTTTTTAAAATGGGGTGCTTTATGGGGGTTTCTAATACATAGGCCCCTCAAAGCCACTTCAGAACTGAACAGGTACCTTAAAAAAAAGGCTTTTGAAATTTTCTTAAAAATATGAGAAATTGCTGTTTATGTTCTAAGCCTTGTAACGCCCAAGAAAAATAAAATAATGTTCAAAAAACGATGCCAATCTAAAGTAGACATATGGGAAATGTGAACTAGTGACTATTGTGGGTGGTATAACCGTCTGTTTTTCAAGCAGATGCATTTAAATTCTGAAAAATGCTATTTTTTCTAAATTTTCTCTAAATTTTGCAATTTTTCTCAAATAAAGACTGAATATATTGACCAAATTTTACCACGAACATGAAGCCCAATGTGTCACGAGAAAACAATCTCGGAATCGCTTGGATAGGTTTAAGCATTCCGACGTTATTACCACATAAAGTGAAATATGTCAGATTTAAAAAATGGGCTCTGAGCCTTAAGGCCCAAACTAGGCTGCGTCCTTAAGGGGTTAATAGTTGCCTGTCAGAATCACGATATACTGAAATACATTAGTATTGCAGTATATAGTGCAAGTGATCTAACGATCGCTGGTTGAAGTCCCCTAGGGGAACTAATAAAAAAAAATGTAAAAATGAGTTAAATAAAGGTTTTTTTTTATGTAAAAAAAAAATTACAAAGTTAAAAAAAAAACCTTTTCCCATTTTCCCCCTAGAGCATAGTAAAAAAATAATAAATAAACATAATTGGTATCGCTGCATCCGTAAAAGTCTGAACTATTACAATATATCATTATTTAACATGCACAGTGAACGCCGTAAAAAAAACAAATTTTAAACTCCGGAATCTCTATTTTTTGGTCAACTAATCTCCCACAAAAAGTGATCAAAATGTCCCATGTACACCAAAATGGTATTATTAAAAACTACAACTTATCCCGCAAAAAATAAGCCATCATACCACTTAATCGACAGAAAAATAAAAAAGTTATGGCTCTCGGAATTTGGCGACACAAAATAAATTTTATTTTTTACACTTAGGCCTCGTTTACACGAGCATGATATACGTCCGTGCGACGCGCGTGCTTTTCACGCGTGTCGTACAGACCTATGTAAGTCTATGGGGCATGCAGACAGTCCGTGAGTTTTGCTCAGCGTGAGTCCGCTGAAAAAAACTCACGACATGTCCTATATTTGTGCGCTGTTCGCGCATCACGCACCCATTGAAGTCAATGGGTGCGTGAAAATCACGCAGGTCACACGGAAGCATTTCCGTGCGAACAGCGTGATTCGCGCAACAGCTGTCAAACTCTGAATGTAAACAGAAAAGCACCACGTGCTTTTCAGTTTACAAACATCCAAACGGAGTGTCATAATGATGGCGGCTGCGCGAAAATCACGCAGCCGTGCATCATACAGGGATGACACACGAAACTGTTAAGTGCCTTTTGCGCACGCAAAAAGCCGCGTTTTTTGAGTCCGCAAAACGCACACGCTCGTGTAAACCAGGCCTAAGGTTTTTACTTGTAAAAGTAGTAAAATATAGAAAAAACTATATATATTTGGTATCGCCGTAATCGTATTGACCCACAGAATAAAGTTAACATGTTGTTTTAATTGCACAGTGAATTCCGTAAAAACGACGCGCAAAAAACCATGGAGGAATCGCTTATTTTTTTCATTTTCTACCCCACAAATAATTTTTTTCCTGTTTCCTAGTACACTATATGGAAAAATAAATGGTGCTACGAAAAACGACAACTCATCCCGCAAAAATCAAGCCCTCATAGGACTATATTGACGGAAAAATAAAGAAGTTATGGCTTTTGGAAGGTGGGGAGGAAAAAACGAAAATGAAAATCTGAAAAAGGGCTGCGGCGGGAAGGGGTTAAACAAGATGTCAAACTCCAACAAAATAACGTTACCGATATGGTGGATAGATTCTGGAACAGATAGGATCCTTTCTAATAAAAAAATGTAGAACGAGCCCAACAGCTCCAGATCAAATCTAGATCAGCGGGTGCTTCCTCTAGGACTATTTTGTTAAAATTATTATGTTATTATGTTATCTGGATCGGGATGTGATTATGCGGGAAAAGAGGAAAAAGGGAGATTTGTTTTTTTAACAAGGCTCGGATTTCTATCTATCCTGATTTCTCTATGGCAATAAATAACCTGAGGCTGAACTTTCTTGAGGCCAAAAGGAGATTGTTCAAGGCAAATATTCAATATTCGCTTATATATCCAGCAAAATATTTTTTTCCAATCAACAATGGTGGCGGATTACTTGCTGGACTCTAAAGGGTTCTAAATCTAAATCCATAGTTTACTGACACTATGGGCGCTTAGTGAGGGGGGCGGCAGCAATGACCGAACTTTACAATTTTTTTTTTTTTTGTTTCTCACCATTATTATGGGTCCCCTAGTGGTGTCCTAATTGATCTCCCTTTGTTTGCAGGGGAGGGGAGAGATGGCAGAGGGAGATGATAGATGAGGAGTTTTCTGGTGCACTGGTAGTTGGTGCATTAGCGAACTATGTGTGGGGTCTTGGTGGGCGGGGCAGAGAGAGGATCTTTCTTCTTTTCCCCTCTATTGGCCATTTATAGTGAAGAACCATGCTAAAAATAGTGTCATGGAACTTTAGGGGGGCCGCTGCAAGACTAAAGAGTTACGCTATCTTTCATTTAATTAGGAATTACCTCCCCGCCATTATAAGTCTTCCTCCATTTGGTCAAAGATAAAATTTGCAGCTTTCAGAGAGGCTGGATAGCCCAGTCTTACCATTCGGTATATATGTCTTTTTCCAGGGGAGTCTCCATATTAATATATATGAAAGTAGACGCTGAGATTTATGACACCATTATACAGAAGGAAGGTATATCATCCTTTATGGATGTTTTGATGGAGTAACCTGTGTTCTTGCAGTGGTATACGCCCCCCCTTTTTCGTCATGTTTGATCAAGGTGGTCTCGCAATACTTGATATCGAAACCAAAATGCCCCTTCTTAGCCCCTTCACGACTGCCATACGGCTGTATACGTGCTGTCGATGCCCCGTGCAGTTAGCACGTGTATAAAAGTTGACCGCCTGGAACGGGTTTAATGAGTGCAGCACTGCCCTCTCTTGTCGGCTGGGGTTTTGAGAGCCCCTGAATACACCCCCCACTGTAGATAGTGCCATCCACAACCCCCTGTAGGCAGCGCAAAACCCTCTGTAGATAGCTCCCCCTAAGCTCCCTCCAGCATCAGAATCCCCGGCCAGCGCTCTGGTCAAGGATTCCTCTCCTAGAGGGAGCCCCCGCCGTCTCTCCATCCCCGCTGTAGATAGTGCCACCCCCCTTGCAGATAGCAACCCCCCATGGTTTAGATCGCACCACCTTAACTGACTCTAGGAGCGGAATCCCCGGTGTCAGAGGGCACTGGCCGGGGATTCCGCTACTGGAGAAGCCCCTGGTGTCACTATCCATGTATGGACAATGATGTCAGCGGCTCTCTCTAGGAGCGGAATCCTCAGCGTCAGATCGCTCTGTGTCAGGGATTCCGCTACTGGAGAAGCCCTTGGTGTCACTATCCATATATGGACAATGACGTCAGGGGCTACTCCTGGAGCGGAATCCCCATTCTGGCTTTTAGAGTTAACCCCTGACATCACTGTCCATATATGGACAGAGACATCAGGGGCTTCCTGTAGGAGCGGAATCTTTGGACAGAGGGATTCCGCTCCTATAGGGAGCTACAGTGGTGCTATTTACAGGAAGGGGGTGCGATTTACGGGGGGGGGGGGGTGTATCTGCAGTGGGGATATTGCTAAATACAGGAGGGATGTTGCTATCTACAGGGTGGTGGCACTATTTACAGGGGGTGTGGTGCTATCTACAGGGGGTGTGGCACTATCTACATGGGTACTGTGGCATTGTGTTGGCACTATCTATAGGGTAAACTGGGGCGCTATCTACATGGGCATATCTTGGAGTGCCTTTTCACATATTTGTCTAACATAAAATAACCCCCAATACCTGTTTTAATATTTGTAATATCTGTCAAATATTTTAGTATATGACATTAAAACACATAAAATCATAACATCGTTTATAATTGTATATTAGATGGATTATCGTCATTTTCAGTTGATTGTATGTGTTTCTTATACAGTTACAGTTTTTAAATGTATTTGCAACTTCTTTACGATGTTTACTTATCTACGAGTACTAACCACCGGCAGAGGAACGAGAGCCTGCCACTCCCACTTTGATCCCTCACCCGAAACTTCGACCCGGAAATAATTCCTCCGAGTGAGCATAAAAGGATTGCATTTGTTTGTTTTTATTTAGAAGCCTGATGAAGACCCAAGTTCGGGCTCAAAACACGTAGCACACCAGTATTTGTTCACGTTTTTTTTTTTTATCGTTTCATCATATATATGGAATAAATTCAACATTTTACACAAACGGGAAGTGAGTGGATCGTTCCTTACCTAACGGAAGGGGAACCACAAAATATACCACGTAAATACAGGAGTGCCTCGACAAGGAGTGATTTTTTTTCTTTATAATCCATTGGCTATTACCATTCACTCGAGGATTAGGTGCCTACCTGCTACTGCTGCTTACTCCAAGAGCCAGCATACTGTATGCCACGAAGTTTAAAAGTTAAGTTGTGCCGATGAACTTTGCACAACTCCATAGGGTGAGTAAACTATTTTACCAGCTAAACTCACCCATGCTGATGAGTTGCTGTCTTTTGAATCAATTCATACAAACTGGTCATACAATATTACCTTAGAGCAGCGCCTGTTTTTTCTTTTCCCCCCTCTTCTCTCCGAATCCCCCCCCCCTTTTTCCTTCCCCACTTGTTTTTTCAAGACCACATAGTTATGTGGATGGAATGGAATTCCCAAATATTAATAACGAACATGTTAGATCACCCGATGATGAATACTGACGTAAAGCTGTTGGCCAAGGGTCTGGCTGGAAGACTGATGAAGGTAATGAATAGTAAAATTCACCCGGACCAGACCGGGTTTATTCCGGGCATGTTTATGGTAAAGAATGTTCATAGGGTGCTATCCTCTCAAGCAATGCTATGAAAGCTTTCGATACAGTTGAATGGCATTTTCTTATTAGGATTTTGGGTTATTTTGGTATTGGGGGAAAAATTCATAAATTGGAATAAATTACTGTATCGACAACCACAGGCCAGAGTAGGCACGAATGGTCAGAAATCAGCTTACTTTAGCTTAGAAAGGGAAGTGCGGCAGGGTTGTCCTCTATTCCCTCTCATTTACTTTAGTAATTGAAGTTTTGGCAATGAATACAAGAACCTCTGAGAATATAGTGGGTTTTCAAATGGGTAATAAGGTCGATAAAATCTCGTTATACGCAAACGATGTTCTTCTGTTTATAGGGGATGTATCTTCGGTCGACCATGTGATTCGGTTATACCAAGAGTTTGATGAGCAGGCTGGCCTTCAAATTAATTGTCAAAAATATACTTTGTTAAATATCTCAAACGAGGTTAACCCTGATCAGATTTCCTCCTTGCACTCTGTTAAGGGGGGGGGGGGGGGGTTTGGAAAATGTAGGCGTAAAAATTTCTAGGGACCCCACTGACTACATTACACTGAATACGTTGGTTTGCATTTTTCAGGGGGAAAGTTAAAGCATGGAATAAGTTACCATTGACCAGAACTGCAAAAATTGCACTGATCAAAATGTTTTTTTTAACCTAAAATATTAACATTTTTCTCCAACTGTCCGATTTGGTTACCGGAAATTTTTTTAACACTCTAGAAGCTATCTCTAATGACTTAGTTTGGAACGGGGGAGGAAAAAAAATTATATTGCATTAAATACTCTTTTTTTTCCCCTACCAGTTACCAAAGCGGGCTTTGCCCTTCCTGATTGGAGGAAGTGCTTTTCAGTTCCAACAGTTTCAGGACTGGGAGGGGGGGGGGGGGGGGGCGCTGCAAGCGAATAGATTTTTGTTGAAAAACACTAGGGTACAAATGGTCTAATATATTTCAAGCTCTAGAAGCCAGGGTTCCGAATTCCCCCGATTTGGGGCTTGGGCCTATTTATGATAGCCAGCAGCAGGTCTTGGATGCTGTCAAACTTTATTGATGTCACTCCTCTATGGGACATTAAGAATATTGGCGAGTTTGACGTCCTACCGGACTCTTTGTTTTGGAAAAAGCATCACATCACAAGGATAGCACATTTATTTAACCCCTTAATGACCAGCCTATTTTAAACCTTAACCCCTTAAGGACGCAGCCTAGTTTTGGCCTTAAGGCTCAGAGCCCATTTTTCAAATCTGACATATTTCACTTTATGTGGTAATAACGTCGGAATGCTTAAACCTACCCAAGCGATTCTGAGATTGTTTTCTCGTGACACATTGGGCTTCATGTTCGTGGTAAAATTTGGTCGATATATTCAGTGTTTATTGGTGAAAAATTGCAAAATGTAGAGAAAATTTTGAAAAAATTGAATTTTTCAGAATTTAAATGCATCTGCTTGTAAAACAGACGGTTATACCACCCAAAATAGTTACTAGTTCACATTTCCCATATGTCTACTTTAGATTGGCATTGTTTTTTGAAATTTTTTTTATTTTTCTTGGACGTTACAAGGCTTAGAACATAAACAGCAATTTCTCATATTTTTAAGAAAATTTCAAAAGCCTTTTTTTTAAGGTACCTCTTGAGTTCTGAAGTGGCTTTGTGGGGCCTATGTATTAGAAACCCTGATAAAACACCCCATTTTAAAAACTAGACCCCTCAAAGTATTCAAAACAGCAGTTAGAAAGTTTTTTAACCCTTCAGGCATTTCACAGGAATTAAAGCAAAGTGGAGGTGAAATTTGCAAATTTCATTTTTCTTGCTGAATTTCAATTTTATTCATTTTTTTTTCTGTAACACAGAAGGTTTTACCAGAGAAACACTACTAAATATGTATTGTCCAGATTCTGCAGTTTTTAGAAATGTCCCACATGTGGCCCTACTGCGCTCGTGGACTAAAACACAAGCCCTAGAAGCAAAGAAGCACCTAGTGGATTTTGAGTCCTCTTTTTTATTAGAATATATTTTAGGCAGCATGCCAGGTTTGAAGAGGTGTTGAGGTGTCAAAACAGTAGGAATCCCCCAATAGTGACCCCATTTTGGAAACTACACCCCTCAAGGAATTCATTTAGGGTTGTTGTTACCATTTTGACCGCACAGTTTTTTCACAGCACGTATTTGAATTGGGCTCTGAAATGAAAAAAATGTCATTTTTTCCAATAAAATGTCATTTGTGATCAAAATTTCTTATTTTCACAAGGAACAAAATACCCCATTTTGTTGCCCAATTTGTCCTTAGTGTGGCAATACCCCATTTGTGGTGATAAACTGCCGTTTGGGCCCATGGGAGGGCTCAGAAGGAAAGGAGCGCTATATGTTTGTTGGAGTCCAGATTTTGTTGGATTGGTTTTCGGGTGCCATGTCGCATTTGCAGAGCCTCAGAGGTATCAAAGCAATGGAAACCCACCAAAAGTGACCCCATTTTGGAAACTACACCCCTCAAGGAATTCATTTATGGTTGTTGTTAGCATTTTGACCACACAGTTTTTTCACAGCACCTATTTCAATTGGGCTGTGACATTAAAAAAATGACATTTTTTCCAATAAGATGTAATTTTTTACCAAAATTTCTTATTTTCACAGGGAACAAAATACTCAATTTTGTTGCCCAATTTCTCCTGAGTGCATCAATACCCCATTTGTGGCAATAAACTGCCGATTGGGCCCATGGGAGGCCTCAGAAGGGAAGGAGCGCTGTGTGTTCTTTGGAGTACAGATTTTGCTGGTTTGGTTTTCGGATGCCATGTCGCATTTGCAGAGCCCCAGAGGTATCAAAGCAATGGAAACCCACCAGAAGTGACCCCATTTTGGAAACTACACCCCTCAAGGAATTCATTTATGGGTAATGTGACCATTTAGACTCCATAGTTTCTTCACAGAACTAATTTGAATTGGGCTGGGAATTAAAAAAATATATATTTTTTCCAATAATATGTAATTTTAGCTCAAAAATTCTTATTTTCACAAGAAATAAAATACTCCATTCTGTTGCCCAATTTGTCCTGAGTGCGGCAATACCCCATTTGTGGTGATAAACTGCCGTTTGGGCCCATGGGAGGGCTCAGAAGGAAAGGAGCGCTGTGTGTTCTTTGGAGTCCAGATTTTGCTGGATTGGTTTTCGGGTGCCATGTCGCATTTGCAGAGCCCCAGAGGTATCAAAGCAATCGAAACCAACCACAAATGACCCCATTTTGGAAACTACACCCCTCAAGGAATTCATTTATGGGTGTTGTGACCATTTTGACCCCATAGTTTTTTCACAGAACTTATTTGAATTGGGCTGGGAATGAAAACAAAATTATTTTTTTCAAATAATATGTAGTTTTGGCTGAAAATTTCTTATTTTCACAAGAAACAAAATACCCCATTCTGTTGCGCAATTTGTTCTGAGGGCCGCAATACCCCATTTGTTGTGATAAACTGCCATTTGGGCCCATGGGAGGGCTCAGAAGGAAAGGACCACCATTTGGCCTACTGGGGATTTTCTAGTGCGAAGTCATGTATGCAGAAGCCCCTGAGGTACCAGAACAGTTGAAACCCCCAAGAAGTGACCCCGTTTTAAAAACTACACCCTTAAGGCATTCATCTACATGTGTAGTGAGCATTTTGACCGGAGACCTACACCCCATAAACTGTAATGTGGGTTCTCCCGGATATGGCAATACCCTACATGTGGCTGTTATCAGCTGCCTGGACACACAGCAGGGCCCAGAGGGGAAAGACGAGGGGGGATAAGCTGTGTGGAGTGCATCAGGGTAAGTAAAATTGGGGTAAATTCTAAAACAAGGGATGTATGATAAATTTTAAAACACTTTCATACAGAGCTCTGGTTATTCGGGACACGTGTCACATTGATATATTGTGTCCTCCCTTACCCCCTCTTATAGCAGACTTTGCACCTCTTTTGACTTTTTCCCTTCTTGCCAGTTTGGGGAACTTCTCCTGGAAAGTGTTGCCCTGGTACGATGCGTGTGGGCTCGCTTCCAGAAGTACTGGGTGCCCCCCCTTCTTGGTCCCTAAAGATTAGGTTCTTGATAATCACCTCTTGAAATTCCAGGAAAGTTCCCGTCTGGCCTGCACATCGACGTAGCATGTACGCATTGTACAATGCCATCTGTATGATGTGCCCGGCCAGCTTCTTATACCACACCGCATGGCGCTGTAGGGCTTCAGGGCTTGATCTTACAAGTCCATCCCTCCCATGTACCTATTGTAGTCCAGGATGCAGTCTGGTTTGGGGGTGGCCTTTCTTTCATATATCCTAAACCTGTAGGTATACCCTGATGCACTCTCACAGCTTATACATCTTCACGCCATACCTTGCCCTCTTACCCGGCAGGTACTGGCGGAATTGAACCCTCCCTTTAAAATGTACCAGGGACTCATCAATAGAAATACACTTCTCAGGGGTGTATGCTGGGGAAAACCGGGCACTGGAACGGTCTAATAGGGGTCTCCGTTTATACAAACGGTCAAAACTGGGGTCATCTCGGGGTGGGCACGGCTCATTATCAGTATAATGTAAGAAGCGAAGTATTGCCTCATTTATTTATTTTTTTAGGTTCCAGCTCAGTTCTGAAGTTGCTTTGAGGGGCCCATATATTAGAAACCCCTATCAAACACCCCATTTTAGAAACTAGACCCCTCAAAGTATCCACAACAGCATTTAGAAAGTTTATGAACCCTTTAGGTGTTTCACGGGAATTTAGAGCAAAGTAGAGGTGAAATTTACATTTTTTTTTTTGTCAGAAAATCCTCTTTATACCATTTTTTTTATAACACAAAAGGATTTATCAGAGAAACGCAACTTAATACGTATTGCCCAGATTCTGCAGTTTTGAGAAATATCCCACATGTGGCCCTAGTGCGGTAATGGACTGAAGCACCGGCCTCCGAAGCAAAGGAGCACCTAGTGGATTTTGAAGCATCTTTTTTATTAGGCACCATGTCCGGTTTGAAGAGGTCTTGTGGTGCCAAAACATTGGGAACCCCCCAAAAGTGACCCCAATTTGGAAACTAGACCCCTTGAGGAATCCATTGTAGTTTTCTTGGGGTGCATGCGGCTTTTTGATCAGTTTTTATTCTATTTTTAGGTGGCTTGGTGACTAAAAAACAGCAATTGTACGATTGTTTTTTTTTTCGTTTTTTTTTACAGCGTTCACCGTGCGCTATAAATGACATATTCACTTTATTCTGCGGGGCGATACGATTACGGCGATACCAGATGTTTATAGTTTTTTTTTATGTCTTATGGCGTTTGCACAATAAAATACGTTTTGTAAACAATCATTCACTTTTTGTGTTGCCTTATTCTAAGAGCCATAACGTTTTTATTTTTCAATCAATAAAGCCGTGCGAGGACTTATTTTTTGCGTAACGAACTGTAGTTTCGATCATTACCATTTTTCGGTACATGCGACTTTTTGATCTCTTTTTATTCCATTTTTTGGGAGGTGAAGTGACCAAAGAATTGTGATAGTGGTTCGGTTTATTATTTTTTTTTTTTACGGCGTTCACCGTGCGGGATAAATAATGAAATAATTTTGTAGTTCAGGCCGTTACGGACGCGGCGATACCAATTATGTATAGTTAATTTGGTTGTTTATATATTTTTATTAAAAATAAATGACTGATAAGGGAAAAAGGGGGATTTTTACTTTTAATACTTTTAAATCTTTTATTTTCTTATTTTTACACAACTTTTTTTAACTTTTTTTTTACTTTATTACTTTGTCCCACTAGGGGACATGAGGGCAGGAGGCCCTGATCGCTATTCTAATACACTGCACTACATGCGTAGTGCAGTGTATTAGAACTGTCAGCTACTCACTGACAGCAAGCATAGTGGGTCCTGACGTTGTCAGGACCCACTAGGCTTCCGTCTATGGCATCGCCGGACGCCATTGTTTGGTGTCCGGTTGCCATAGTCACCATCGCCGGCCGCTATCGCGTAGCAGGCCGGCGATGGCAGCTTAACCCCTAAAAAGCCGCGATCTCTATAGAACGCGGCTTTTAAGGGGTTAATCAGCGGGGACACAGCGATCGGTCCCCGCTGTAGGAGCTGTGACAGCTGCTGAACAAGACAGCAGCGTCACAGCTCCTGTATGTGTCGGTAGGACGGCCGAAACGGCCGTTACTCCCGAGACGTACTATTACGGCATGGAGCGCGAACGATACAGCTGCCATGACGTAATAGTACGTCAAGGAGCGGGAAGGGGTTAATGACCAAGCTATTTTTTACGTTTTTCCATCGTCGCATTCCAAGAGCTATAACCTTTTTATTTTTGCGTCGACATAGCTGTATAAGGTCTTGTTTTTTGCGGGACAAGTTGTATTTTTTAATAGCACCATTTTGGAGGACATATTTATTGATTAACTTTTATTAACTTTTATTTGGGGGGGAAATAGAAAAAAAACTTGAAATTTCGCCACTCTTTTTCGCGTCTTAAATCTACGCCGTTTACAGTGCGATATAAATAAAACAACAAATTTATTCAGCAGGTTGTTACGATTGCAACGATACCAAATTTGTATAGTTTTTGTATGTTTTACTACTTTTACACAGTAAAAACGCTTTTTTTTTTCAAAATTTGTTTTTGTGTCTCCATATTTGAAGAGCCGTAATGTTTTTATTTTTTCGCCGATGCGGTTGTATTAGGGCTTTTTTTTTGCGGGAAGACTTGTAGTTTTTATTGGTACGATTTTGGAGTAGATGCGACTTTTTGATCACTTTTTAAAGTCAGTATTCACAGAAAACAGCAATTTTTCCATAGTTTTTTATTACATTTTTTACGGCGTTCACCTTGCGGGTTAAATAATGTAATAGATTTATAGTCGGGGTCGTTACGGACGCGGCGATACCAAATATGTGTAACTTTTTAACTTTATTTTGTTTTTTTAATAGTAAAGCATTTTGTAAGGGGAAAAGCTAAGTTTTTCATTTTTTTTTTTATTAACTTTATTAAACTTTTTTTTCACTTTTTTACTAGTCCCACTAGGGGACTATAATATGCGATTCTGCGATCGCATTTATAATACACTGCAATACTTTTGTATTGCAGTGTATTACTGCCTGTCCGTTTAACACGGACAGGCATCTGCTAGGTCATGCCTCCGGCATGATCTAGCAGGCATTCGCTCCAGGCAGACCTGGGGGCCTTTATTAGGCCCCCGGCTGCCATTGGAGACACAGACACTCGGCGATCGTATCGCTGGGTGTCAGTGAGATGAGAGGGAGCTCCCTCCCTCTCACCAAAACCACTCAGATGTGGTGCACGCTATTGTACACCGCATCTGAGGGGTTAAACGGGTGAGATCGATACTAATATCGATCTCACCCGGCAGAGCAGGGACGCCCCCAGCTACCTCTGGCAGCTGAGAGCAGGGAGATTTGACAGCTCCCTGCTCTGTTTACTTATTCCGATGCCGCGACGTAAAAAGTCTATGGCATTGGAATAACTCCCGTTAGTGACCGACGTAAAAACACGATGGGCCGGTCACTAACGGGTTAATAATGCAAAACTAAAGTTTTACGGAACTGCAGAGACTGTACAAGGTCCCGGATTACGCTCTGTTTAGATAATTCAAATAAAACACGCCCTTTTTGGCCATTAAATATAAATCACGGTTTGTTCTTACACCTTTTCAATCAATGTTTAAAAAGTAAGAAAGGACTTTTGTTTTGTCCTCACTCTATAAAAAATTCCTTTTAGGGGATGAAGGCATTCGTATTAAAAATCATAAAGAAAACGGGATAAGGATCTTTGGATTAGGATCGATTGGTTAGTTTATAAACCTATCGGAGAAGCATCATTAAATCACGATCACCGATTTGTTTTATGATCAATCAAACTTTATTATACAGCGAAGCTTTTAAAGGTTATGGGGTTAAGGATTAATAATTTTCAGAAACGCGGTATACATCAAGTGGATCTCATCCACTTGTTGTGGCGTTGTCCCAAGCTACCTAGATACTTGAGTGGAGTAGCAGCATCTATTTCTAAATTCATTTGGAAAGAGGTTCCAATCGAACCGATGCGATTTATTTTTGGCATCTCCGGTCCTTTGAAAGACACTGGTTGTAGCAAACTAATTAGAAAGATTTTGTTTCTGGCAAGATTGGTTATCATTTATAAATGGATCTCAAAAGACTTCCCACTGGAAGTAGAATGGCATCATAAGGTGAATAGAGTATTACTTGACACGAAGTAAAAAGGAAAGGGAATTATTTTATTTTTTATAAGATCTGGAACAGATGGATAATGGAATTATCCCCCGAACAGAAAGACCTTAGTGCTGGTTTAACCCCTTAGTGACCAGCCCATTTTAGGCCCTAATGACCAAGCTATTTTATTCGTTTTTCTATAGTCGCATTCAAAGAGCTATAGCTTTTATTTTTTCGTCTACATAGCTGTATGAGGACTTGTTTTTTGCGGGATTAGTTGTGCTTTTTAATGGCTCCATTTTTGGGTACATATAATTTTTATATTAACTTTTATTAACCTTTTTGGGGGGGGGGATTATAAAAAAAAAAACTGAAATTCCGCCATTGTTCTATGCGTTTTTAAATTGACGCCGTTCACTATGCGACGTAAATAACATGTTACCTTTATTCTATGGGTCGGTACGATTACGGCGATACCACATATGTAGAGGTTTTTTTTATGTTTTACGACTTTTGCACAATAAAAACACTTTTGAACTAAAATTATTTGCTTTTGCATCGTCGCTTTCCAAGAGCCGTAATTTTTTTATTTTTCCATCAATGTAGTGATTTTTTGGGCTTGTTTTCTGCGGGACAAAACGTAGTTTTGAATGGTACTGTTTTGGGGTGCATGGGACTTAGATTCATTTTTATTATGACTTTTTTGGGGGAAAAAATTGCAATTTCGCCATGGTTTTTTGCGTTTTTTTTTTACGGTGTTCACTTTGCGGTTTAAATTACCTATTAACTTTATAATGGAGTCATTACGGTCGCGGCGATACCACATATGTGTACTTTTTTTTTTTTTTTACACTTTTACTAAATAAAACCACTTTTTATGGAAAAAAAAATGGTTTTATTTTTTTACAGTACTTTTTATTAATAATCTTTATTTCACTTTGATGACTGATTTTATTAGTCCCACTAGGGGACTTTACTGTGCGATATTCCGATCGCTGCTATAATGCTCTGGTATACTTCGTATACCAGAGCATTATTGCCTGTCAGTGTAAATCTGACAGGCAATCTGTTAGGACGTGCCTCCGGCGCGTCCTAACAGGAATATGTCCAGGGCAGACCTGGGGGCTTTTATCAAGCCCCCGGCTGCCATGACACCCCATCGGAGACCCGCGATTGCATTCGCGGGCCGCCGATGGGTGACAGAGGGAGCGCACTCCCTCTGTAAACAAAGTTAAATGCCGCGGTCGCTATTGACGGCGGCATTTAACGCTTTAAACGGCCGCGATCGAAGTAAACTTCGATCGCGGGCGTTGGAACAGGAGCTCAGCTGTCATCGGACAGCAGAGCCCCGGCTCCTGCCTGCACGGGAGACCCGTGCAGGACTTAGACTAGGCTGACGTGAAAAGGCGTCAGCCTAGCCTAAAGCCCATTAGTGAATCACGTGAAAAGGCGTATTGGTGGTCACTAAGGGGTTAAAATGTGTTAGTTGTTGTTTGAGTAATGTTTTTTTTTCACTCTTCCCCCCTCCCCATGCAATATTTTCCAGGGTTTTAGGAGGGGACTGTCGATTTTCCAGCATTGACTTTTGGGATAGTGTTTGTACTGCATAATATTTTGTTTGAAAAAATGTTAACTCTGAACATCTGGTTAGGTTTTTTTTTGTTATAGTTAACAAAATATATCATAATTACATATCAACAGCAATAAAAAAAATTCATATAAAAAATTCTGCACCGCAGGTCAATTTATTAACATTTAAACTGCATTTTTTTTCTGCAGCGTGCACATGAGATTTTCTAAATCTCATCCACTTTGCTGCTATTGTAAATGCTGCAGAATTTCTGCACAGAATTCTGTTGCGGAAACTCCGCAGCGTTTACGCTATATGGGAACCCGGCCTGAGGCCGGGTTTTCCTGGCACTGGCTGTCAAGACACATTTTGACTGCAACGTGTGAACCCAGAGTTATAAATATGCACGGCTCCTATCCCCTGTTCCATGAGGCTAGGTTCACCTCCTTTGGGGTCACGGAATGCTTCCACTAGCTAGCTGCAGAATGTAGCTTGATAGTGTGTAAAAGTTTGGCTTCCCTATTGGAAGCCAGGTATATGGCCCCCATTCGCATTTATAAAGAAAATACAGTCCCAACTCTAAGGATATGTTCACACATAGAAAAAGTGACTGAAGATTACAGAGCTGTTTTGAAGGGAAAACCGCCCCTGATCGATTTTTTTTTTTAAATCTGATAATGAAGTGGTTGATTTTTTTTTCCATTGGACGCTTCTTTTGAGGTGTTTTTCATAGTGTCAATGGAAAATCAGCTCCAAAAAACCCCCCCAAAGAAAACATTAAAAAAAAAACAAAAAAGATAAATTTAGACCCTGAGGAAGCACATAAAGCGGGTCCAAAACGTTATGTGTCATTGCTCTTGCCACTACAGCTTTTGGCTGCTTGGAACCGGAGAGCCAGAAGCAATGCTGGTAACATCTCATCTGACTGATCTCTTGTGTTTATGGACTTTTGTTCCTGTGCATCTCTACTTGCTTTGATCAACACTTCATCTCTAAATCTTCCTTACCATCCACCTCAGATAAACTGGAACAGTTCATCCACCCTTGATCTCAAGTTTTTTCAGTGCCACGCCACTGCCTATTCCTTTACTTTCAACCACCTCTGCTCACCACTTAGGCTCCATCCTTTCCAAATGGTTGTTAATGGAAAAGGGAGCCAAATCGATTAACATTTTGGCTAAGAAGAGGTTTTCCTGTTCTGTGGTATCACCTATATTCCTGCCTGAGGTGTAAAGTACTTGAAAAGGATGAGGAGGTGCTCCGTCAAGAACATTGGCAACAAGTGAATGACTATCAGAACTAGCCTTTGGGTTTAATGTAAATGCCTAAAAATGTGGATTTCTTAAGATATCTTTATAGTGGTTGGAGTTCTTTTTTTCCTGCTAGAAAAATATTTTTCATATATGGTTAGTGGTTACCTGGAGTGAAAAATTTGCACAACGCTTCATCCTGCAATCTTCATTTCCAGACCACCCCGATATGCAGTTTCCAACCCGCTCCTATTTCTCATGTGGAAGTGTCCCTCCAAATAATATATGCTGGATGAGAGGTCTGTAAATCCAGGATGCTGCTGCTTTCTCTAGCTCTCAGATTAGCACAGTAACATCCCTCTACGGCTTTCTCTTTACACTAAGTGACCCCTTCTCTGCTTTCCTACCTATAACACTCTGGTACAGTTCAATCGGTGTGATCTGCCTTCTATGAACAATTGGATCTCATCTCCCCCCCCCCCCCACTCTGCTGCCAACACTGATAAAAAGGAGGAGAGCAGAGAGCGCAGATACCAGCCCCAACAGCAGTGTTCTATTAGAACTATATTAGGTCTTCAGTAGCTAAATATACAGGGAAGACCAGGAGGGTAGAGGAGAGGGGTATGTTGCAATCTCTGCCTCAGGCAGTGTATGTGAGATGGAGCAGCAGGGGAAAGGCAGACGATTAGCTCAGAGCACACAATACAGCTCCACACCAGGAAAAACCTGCACACTCAACAAGCACAGAGAAAAATTTACATTTACAGAATTGATGCAGATGGAAGGAAAAAGGCCCAGAATCTGCAGTAAGACATTTTTCTCATCTATTTCTAATATACATCTATTAAGCAAGGAGGGAGTGTGTTTTATTAATTTTTTTTAACGAAGGGCACTCTTTAATCCACCATAATGGCATTATAAACAAAGGTCTAGACATTTACCTTATGCCGAATGGCACAGGGTTATATTTATTTGGATTCAGGTAGACTTATATAAAACGGTCTTTGCAGAGTCCAAATGAATTTAGTCCCCCACCCTCCCCAATCAGATAAAAATCAACCATAATTGCCCAAGAGTTTTATTTGCTTCAAAAAGCTAGTTCCAAGTGATGCAGACCTTGATAGTCAAGATCCAGCTATTATCAATCACATCTAACTTCATGAAATCACCGAAGCAGTCAGTCCCAATGACCTGATGGATTTGGCTTTGACAAGAAGATAAAGCTTTTATGTATTCAGGATACATAGAAGCTGTATATCAAAAAGGGTTTGTTTTTTCTTAAATAAAACCCAAATTCAAAAATAAAAATGTAAAAAAAATTATATATCCTTTAATATTTAGAAGAGGTTTAGTTATAAAGTCAATAAGATTCATTTTTTTTTCCATTGTTTTATTCTTCGATCAATCCCTCAGGCAATAAATTAAACATTTTAAATATCAGAAAACATATACAACATACAAATGCCCTCATACAGAATAAAATAAACCACTTCAAAATGATGACAGGATATTTACAATAAAAATTATAGTAATACACTATTGCATTGATTTTGTCACACTTCCAGTAGTAAAGACTATTCCCCCCCCCCCCCACTAATGTAAGTCATAATGTTGTGATGCATAATAGATCCTTCTACTTAAGTTGGGGGAAAACTAAGCAAAGATACACTAGATTACATTGTCTAAAACGAAACTACTAAGATGCTTATTTGTAACGGGTGGTTGGTTCAGAGAAAAAAAATCCCATGCTCCCCAATAGATGACAAATGCGATCAAATATTTCTAATTCCCAAATTTAGAATATTCATACTATAATTCTCAGTTATTTGTTAAATTATGTATGGATTCACATATTGCAAGTTTACAACTTCCATCAATTGATTGCTAGACATGGGGCCTTTTCTCTGAGAATTCCAGGTTTTATAGAATATATTGGAAAAGGTCCTGCCAATGTGACAATAGTTACTATGTTTGAGGTGACCTACAATACAGAAAGTTTAGAAACTGGAGAGAATATGCCAAATAGCTGTAATCTAATTTCAAAGACTGGAATATAACAATAAAAATGGAAGCCCATGCACAAGCCAGTTACTGTTGCCTTTCATTTAATAAGGAGTGTTATCAGATTAGTAGATTTCTACATCAGGGACGTCAAGACAACAGCATTGTGCTTTCATAAGGAAGGGTGTAGGCTAGTCACTATAGACTGACCTAGTTTAGCCCGATTGAGGAAGTAGTTCTGAAGTTTGGCTGTAGCCGCCAATGATAGACCTCAATAAGAACTCTACTGCCTCTACTGGGCTGCTCAGAGTATTAGTAACCAATGCAGTAAATGCAGTTACCATAACGGAAACAAAGCTGCAAAGTTTTTCATGTCAACTGGAATGAATGATTAATATCTTAATTGTATGCTTTAGAAGCTTCCTCCGGCATTTCCAAAATAAATTCTGTAGTTATATTTGTCAGCTTACTGAACAGAGTGCTGTCAAAATGAAAGCAAAATTCATAATGAAACCGGAAGACAAAATTATGCGAATCGTGTCACAGATACCCACTAAGATTTAGGTCTCAGCCACAACTGAAAGAACTTACTTGCCTTGTGACTCAGCATTAACCATTATATTTAAATATACAAAACATAGAATGTTTGAGGGAAACATCATTTATCATAATGCAACAGTGGAACCGACAACTTAAAGGATCACTCGGATCAAAATTGAAAAACCAGCCAGCACTTTCAGTGCATAGTATTTGTGCTTCTGGTCTTTTTGCTGCTATTACACATTTTCTACATTGCAGCATTAAGTGGCTGCAATCCCCATGACAATGGAGTCAGCTGCATGTTCATTACCTCTCCTTATATAGATAGAATTGTGGCTGCACACAACTAAGCTCCTCCCAGGCTGAAAAAAATGAAACGGTCAGTTAAAAACAATGTGTCATGGAGTCTGTGACAGAATACACGTTAACGTCATCCATCATCACTGGTGTCCTATTTAGTATCCTGCAGGGATATAATCATTAGATCAGGGATATAGTCATTGTAGAACGTGTAGATTTCCTATACTGCCTGAAGCGGCTCAGGACAGCACTGCTCTGTTACAGCCTGCACAGGCTTCAGGGGATCTCTATAATGGCACCTATTAGGTAAATTAAATTGTGGGCGCTTGTACAGCTCCAGGACTTATTTTTAGTTTTTGACTGGAGTGACCCATTAAGGTCTCATGCACACAGTGGTGTGTACGGCTGTAATTTGCAGCTCGGATGGACACAGAGCATCACCCGCAGGCCACCCGCAAATCACGGGCCGTGCACATTAATGTCAATGAGTCTGGACCGCAAAACGCGTCCGTAATAAAGATATGTCCTATCTTTTTGCGGTCCAGGCTCCCAGGCAATGCGCGGACCGTGGAAACCACGGTCGTGTGCATGGGCCCATAGAAATGAATGGGACCGCAACTCGCCTGCAGATTTGCAGGTGAACTGCGGCCGCAAAAAACACGTTCGTGTGCATGGGGCCTAACTCCTTCCCACCGAAGCCAGTTTTAGTTATTTTTTACTTTTCAGTTGACATAGCCGTTTATTAGCTTGTTTTTTTGCTGGAAGAGCTGTCGTTTTTAACGTTACCATGTATTTTTACCAAAAATTCCTCCATTGTTTTATTGTTTTTGATTTACGGGCAGTAAAATGACATGTTAATTAAGAGGTGCTCAAAAAAAAAAAAAAATGTGCTTCTGACTTTTGTGACATTCACCAGGCAAAATCAATAACATTATAATTTAATAATTCAGATACGTACACAGCTATACCAATTGTTTGTTAAAAAAAATAATTTGTGAAATACAGGGGCTTTTTTAAAACGATTAATGTTATACCATGACAAACTCATCGGCAGCCCGCAATCAAATTGCAGCGGATGAGATGACAAATGGGCTCACCCCCTCTGTCTAACAGCTTAGATGCCATGGTCGCGGTGGTTCGAGTTAGGCTGCTGAATATGGAATGGGCTCAGCTCCTGAGCCCACGCCATAAGTCTCCCTTTTCGACTAGGATGTACATGGACGTTAAAGTCAACGTTTAAAGCAGTCACGAAGCGTCCTGTTAAATGTGCGCTCACCATCTACAAACATATACTGATGTGAATTGAGTTGTAACTGGACAAAGTAATCAGGTGCCTGCACAATGTATTGAGGAACCATGGAAGATATAAATCCGTTCCAATAAATGTAAACAAATCTTTTTATTTTCTTAACATAGTAGTTGATGGTCCATCAACTAGGTGAACTAGGTTGGATTGATGTTTTTTGTGGATGGGAATACATTCAAAACATTAACACTGTGGCAGATACGCTCCCAAAAAACATCAATAAAGATAATTTCTACAGTGGAGTTGCTTATATGGGATCACATTTCCATGACCAATTTTGAAGCTAAAGCTGGCCATGCACTAGTGATTTTGGACACTAGAAAAGTCAGATTTAGACTATTTTCTGCCGACTTGCTGCACATTTTCATGAGGCGAACAAGCGTTACAGATGCCGACCGAAGTCAGATCTATGGAAAAGTTGATTTGTCGTGCTGGAGTTTTTAGTTGGCTGTCGGGTGCAGCCGTTGGAGAGTCGTTCATATCAAAAGACAGATCTGCATCCCGTCATTAGAAGTCAAGTCCAGGGAAAAGATCAAATCGGCGATTTGACATTTTAACTTATGGAGCGGTCATCCAAAACAACAAGTCGTTCAGAAAAAGTTCTCCTATCACTAAAGTATGGCCAGCTTAAGTATAACTGTAGAATATACCTTGCTGAACTGCAGTGAATGGCCAGTAATGTGTACTGTACAAGTAGTACACATTGCACATATCAGCGTATGTGCTATATAACGGGATTGACACTGGTGGGAAATGTGCAGTTGCATGGCTATAAATAGGTAAAATCAATATGTGACCATATACCCAATGAAAGAGATGCGTCTATTATAAATAAGCCCTATATAGAATAGTTATCATGTAAGAATGCTACATTTTACTGCATTTTAAAACGGTGACCTTATTATATCTTCTCCAGAATATTAAATAGTGAAACAAAAAGATACTACTGCTATATAACCCTCACTATGGAATTATTAGAACACAAGTCTACTTCACAAAATATATATTGTAACTTAATAGAAGTGCCGATCAATGAACATGGGAGGCTCTGGGAGTTTTTTGTGTTTTTTTAGACTGTAGACTAAAATCCTCTGCAAGCTTTTGGAATTATATATTTGCATCACTATCAATAATATATAAAACGGAGAGACTATATTGAGGCATTCAAATGCCACATTATGAATACACAATGCCCATTTGCCAACACTAACCCATACTGGGTTTAAGTGTGACACTAAACTCTAGGAGGATAGTTACAGGTCAGACTGCAAATTCTTACATGGAATACTGAATCTGATAGATGTCTACATTCACAACATTAATGTACATTACCACCTTGTATGCCCTTGGCAAGGGAGGCATTATTAGGGTCACCTGAATACGAAGATCAATCCTACGTAACTTGGAATGTTTAAATCAGAAAATAATGCACTGACAAATACGATAACATTGTATAGTGGGAGGGGGTCAAAACCAATGTTTTTCAGCTGGCTAAAGTTTAAATACCGTATTTTTCGGACTATAAGAGGTACCCAGGTTTTAGACAACAGAAAAAAAATCATATTTAACTTTTTTTTTTTTTTTTAACTATTGGTTAAAAAAAATAATTTGTTCAGTTTCACCACATTCTGAAAGCCATAAATTATATTTTTCCATTGTTTGTACGGTGTGAAGCCATATTTAGTTGCAGGACGAGCTGTAGTTTTTATTAGCAACATTTTTGGGGAAATACGATTTTTTTTATCACTTTTTATTTCATTCTTTTTAGCGCTATGGTGACCAAGAGACAACAATTCTGGGGTTTTAAAATATATATTTTTTTTTTACACCGTTCACTGTGTGAGTCAAATAATGCAATATTTCAGTAGTTTGACTTTTATGGATGCAGTGATGCCAATTTTTTTGTCATTTTTACTTTGTGCTTGGGGAAAAATGGGAAAGGTTTTTTTTTTAAACTTTTAATTATTATTTTTTTACACACATTTTATTAGATCCCCTAGGGGACTTGAATCAGCAATCATTAGATCGCTGGTACAAGACACGGATGAGTTACGGAAACAGCGTAACTCGCTGAGCTACGCTATTTCCGTAACTCCCATAGTAGTGAATGGCAGTTACAGAAGCAGCGTAGCATGCTAGGCTGTTTCCGTAACTAATATTTCGTTCTATGGGAGTTATGGAAACTGCAGAGCTCAGAGAGTTACGCTGTTTGCGTAACTCGACCATATAACTAGGAAGTGAAGTGGCCGGAAGACAGCGGAGCCGGGTAAGATAGGGCTCCGTTCTAGAGATAGATGCGGGTCCTGCATCTATCTGACATTTATGACATATCATATGGCTATGTCAAATGTCCTTCATAGGAAAAACAATAGAAAATGCCGTGGTCACTATTGACCGCGGCATTTAACTAAACGGCCAGGAACAGCGCCCTCATTGTTCCTAGCAGTTAGTGCAGCGTGTCAGAAGCGGACACCTGCAGTGTATGGAGCACGTGAGCCCGCTCCATACATCATCCCCTCCCCGCTCCATGATGTGCTGGCACAACACGCGTCGGGAAGGGGTTAAGTAAGGAGCGGTCAGGGCAGTGCAGGGCCCCCTGACTGCAGACTATAAGACGCAGGGACTTTTTAGCAAGATTTATTCTTGCTAAAAACGGCGACTTATAGTCCGAAAAATACGGTACATTTTTCTTTTAAATCTGTATACTGCAAGCTTATTTTATGAGAATAATAAATCCAGTGCAATATTTCAAGCCCAAGAAATACCCTGGGTATCTGGGTAAAAGCATTCCAAGAACATCAAGAAATCTCCATAATTTAGAAATACTATAATGGTGCCTAAAGAACGTCTACACAACAGTAAATTGCTGTCATCTTGTGTCCAGGGATGAAGGTTAATGGCAAAAGTTCAAACTAACCTTTTCTTGTGCTCTTTATTAGATTATATAGAAATATTGTTGTTCAAGAAATGTTGCTTTTGCTCTTATTGCATTTTGATACCTTGTAGGACGGTGTTCAAATACAAAAAAAAACAAAACTAAAAATTGTAAGTAGACGTAGGAGGAAACAACAAAAATTATCTCAAAATAAAAAAATAGGCACTCTGGGAAACTTACAAAATTTCCCAAACTTTTTTGCTTAAAACTATAAGCTGCCCTGAAGCCACTTTGTAATAAAAAAAGTAATAAATACAAGTTGAACATGAAATATCAGTGTTAATATATAAATATTTATAAAAGCAAAAAATAAAAAGAAAGCCAAGTAAAATATATAAATAAAAGCAGACACTACAGCTCAAATGGCTTTGGAGATGGAAAACTCTTAAGTTATTATTATTATTGCTTATTGGGATTTACCCTTTTCATTATTTCAGAATTTACATTTTTCTTGATAAAAGTTCAGCTTTCCATATAAAGATCTTTTGGCCTAAAATAGCCAAAACTGGGTAGTCAGTTGGTTCTCTTTTTGCACACTTTTAGCAACTGGGCGAAGTTGTGATGGGACTATGAAGATAAGGAAGGCTGCTGGTAGCTGCTACCGATACTGGAAAACTGAAGACAAAAGGAGTTGTGGGTGAAGAGGAATTCTTACTTCGCTCTAAAAGAGTAGCTGAAGGGCTAGCAGCTTCTGTAGCGCACGTAGTGGTCAAGACCTGAGATTCAAACTGCAACAACTGCCCCATAAAGCTAAAGTTAGGAGAGATTATGCTCCTGCGCTGCTTCACAAACTCAAAGGCTTCTTCTAGTTTCACCCTTTTCTTCATCATTAGGTAGGCCAGGCAAATGGTGGCAGAACGAGAAATGCCAGCTTGGCAATGTACAAGTACACGTCCATGATTATCCTTGACGGAATCTGAAAAAAATAAAACAAAATCACTTTGAATCATTAGTAGAAACAAGGTCTAAATGTAAAGCTAGAACTTTCATCACTAATTCTATGTATTTTCTATGCAAAGTGCGGTGAAAACCCCCCCCCCCCCACAAACGCTCGTCTCGCATTTGCCAAAAAACATCTAGATGACCACCAAGACTTTTGGGATAATGTTCTGTGGACTGAGGAGTTAAGGGTGGAACTTTTTGAAAGACATGGATCTCTTTAAATCTGACATAAAGCTAACACTGCATTCCACTAGAAGAACATCATACCAACAGTCAAACATGGTGGTGGTAGTGTGAAGTTCTGGGATTGCTTTTGTTTCTGGACAACTTGCCATAATTGAGAAAATACTGAAGGAGAATGTTCGCCCGTCAGATCGTGACCTAAAGCTCAATCGCAGCTGGGTTATGCAGAAGGACAATGATCCAAAGCACACAAGCAAGCCCACCTCTGATTGGCTCAAAGGCAACAAAATTAAGGTTTTGGAGTAGATTAATGCAAGTCCTGACTCGAATCCCATTGAGATGTTGTGGCAAGACCTTAAACGGGCAGTTCATGCGCAAAAACCCTCTAATGAAGCCGAATTAAAACAATTATGCAAAGAAGAGTGGGCCAAAAGTCCTCCACAGTGATGTCAAAGACTCATCGAAACTTCTCAAGGATTAAAGTTGATACTGCCAACGTTGGCAAAACCAGTAATTAGGTTTAGGGGCAAGTACTCTTTCACATGGGTGATATAGGTATTGAATAAATCTTTATCCTCAGAGCCGCCCCCATAAACTTTAATGTAACCGTACTGCAGTTCCCTGTGCAGCCGGATGGCTGAGGCACTGCTGTGCCAGAATAAAAAAAACAGGGAAGGAGATGCAGCACTAAAATCAGTGCTGCGGTTCCCTTACTCTCAGGATCGATGGGGGTCCTAAAGGACCGACCCCCGCTAATTGAAAAAAAATAAAAGTAAATGGGACTGAGCTTCAGAACATTTTTATGCAGCTGTAAGAATGGCATCTAAACATCCAAAGATGACCATTTTTATAAACAAGTGACTATGTTAAAAATAAAACAAAGAAAACCACAAATACACACATACTTACCAATATATTCTATTGCTTCCATGAACCAAGAGCTTATATCCGCTTTATGATTATCTTCTACCGGTATACATTTATACTGAAAATGACCTTCAAAATGGTTTGGGCAATCAGAAGATACGTTCAGTAAGGCTGTGATACCTAAGGCATCCAACATGTCTCGTCGGGCCGCATGATAGGCACTGCCCAGGTAAAGGAAGGGGAGTATCTCCACTGGACCACCCTGTTGCAAAAGAAAAAACACAGAAAAAAAACAAAAAACTATTGTAACTTGATGAGAAGAAAATACATAGTACATAAATTACTTTTCAGCCAAATGTCTAACCTCTAAACTTTCCTTGCGACATTCCCTTAACAAGTGTGCCCAGTAAATACTAATCACCATTACTGACATTTAACTTGATAATAGGGACATACATTACACCTCAGGGAATGTAGAGTTGTTCTGTGCATTGCTCATTTTTACCTGTTTCACAAGTTGCATTTCAAGAACATTTAGTTTGAATAAAACAGGTTACATTTACATTGTAATCGATGGGAGGCAGAAAAAACCTGAGGCACTCGTTTGAGCGTTTTTCGCTGCGTTTTTTTACCCGCGGTCCTTGAATTAGCTTCAATGGTCGCGGGTGAAAAATTTACACTCTAATTATTCATTTGTACATACTCAAATTATTCATCACGGTTACCTGATCATGTAATGGTGTTGTACATGAACTGTATCCAGTTTCAGCAGACTCAATGCTTGTAGTGGCAGGTAGTGAAATACTGTTTATGGATTTTGATTTTGCACACAACTCTGGGTACTCAGAATGAAATCGTTCATAGCCTCCTGAAGCAAAAAAACAAAACAAAACAAAGAATGTTTAAAAGAAATGAACACAAAAGGAAAATCAAATTTGAGGCGTCAATGCTGGTTTACATATTATATTTAGATTGAACTACGGAATGCCCAACCCCAATGGCAGAAACTATACTATTTTAGCATGCAAACAAGGTATAGATGCTTATCGAAGAACACATAGCACTGAAGGTTATAATTAACCTAGCAATGAATGATGTATAATTCATCTGTAATTATGTAACACTAGAAAATGATAATGAAGTTACAGTACCAGCATTATTAATCCAAAATGTCAAGTGGTAGACCAGCAATCAATCTGACATGCATAATTGGTGGAAAGTGTAAAAGGAGCGGAATACAAAAATTATATAAAAGAAAACAAAAAAACAACATCACAAGCATTCAGAAATTGGATATATAGAAGAGATCAAGATCATTGGTTGAATCAATTTGAAGACTAGTTCATGACAATGTGCACACATTGAGATTTTATTAGCCCAGCATACTCGGAACACAGAGCTGGCTGTCCTTTGACGAGGAAAAAGTATACCAACACAAATTACAAATGTCAAATTATACCAAACACTGCTGTATGCTAAATACAGAGAACATCCATTAACATGGAGTCCTCCCAAGAGATCCATATGCTAAGCAATAGCACAAAAGGAACAGAATGTATACCAATGATAATTCTGTGCTTCTACATGACCATTATCAATATATTGCAACTATCTCCAGCAGAACTCCCACAGAGTAAAAGAAGGGTTACGTACACGGTCGTGCTCCAAATCCAGACAACGTTGGAAAAGTCATCGATTTCCATAGCACTTTGCTATTCTGGAAAATCTTGTGGCTCAATGTGATTGGGGACTATGAATAGTGGAAATCTCCTATAAGTGCAACGCAGGACTCATCCATGACCTATACTAATCTCTAAAACAAAGGGGCTGCAGAGATTTTTAGAAGTGAAACTGATGGGTAATCATTACAGCACCAGCAACGCAAATGTTGTTACTAGTAAAGATTGTTCTAAAACCCACAGGTCTGCTTTATGGGCCTCAAGACAAAACTCCAACTTTGGACATTGTCACCCATGTCAAAAAACCATGGCAAAATTTAAACTACAGCAGTTTTGAAGTTGAGACATAAATAAGTCTGTCTCAGTCATATAGTCTCAAGGTGTGAACATGTTTTAATCAAAAGTGTATTTACCTCTAGTGGCCCTATTTTTTATTCAAAACATGGGAAGTAGTGCCCAGTTTGAATACACAATTTTAAAAAAATTAATTTTTTTAATTATTCTATTTTAGTAAATAATTCATAACTACATCTGTCACACAATAACAATTTGGTCATGTATTTCTTGACTAGGAATCGCCTTTTTAGCACTACCAAGCACTAGGTTACTGTACAGTATACCCAAAAAGGGTTTGTTTGGCTTCTAATAAATGCTGAGCTGCAGATAAAGCAGGGGAGAACGGTGCACACATTTGTGAATGAACCGTAGGGAAAATCTGAGTGGGAGGCAAGATTAAAACCTCAGCTACAACTGGAAACAAGCTCAGGAAGGAAGCGGAGAGCAGCTGCCTTGTTTTAATTTCCCATGGGTGGCTCAGAATTTTCTGAATGGACCCAGGTTGCAACTGCATCTAAGAAAAGCCTACCCACATCCATTAAATATCAGCAGGCCTGCAGCGAGGAGCCGCGCTGACAGTCTTATCTGTGACACTGAAATGATTCACATTAGTGGCGAAGCTGCATGTGACAATGTCAATGAATATACCAATCACATAGATCGGTTTCTATGGCAGCAGGCAGTATATATCAGCATTACTATAACACGGATTCCAAGGGGCAGGACCAAGTGAGCATGGAAAGGAAGCGTGTTTATTCAATGCAAATAGTCAGCCATGGTCCTGCTTGCGGAATATAGTTTAATACGATAATTGGAAGAAAATGTGAATAGGGATGTGCTGCAGTTCTCCACGTAGCGGGTGGCCGGGAGTGCCGCTGTGCAGGAAAAAACCGGAAGGGTAAGGCCGCACAGAGTAGCCCTGACACAGTCGCGATGCAGCCAACAACTGTTCTGGCACGGCTGTCAAATACCCTGTTAACGGCCGGGCGTTATTACGGGTAAAACAGCCCTTTACCTGCAAAATAGTGAGGTCATAGAGGGCGTATTAAATCAAGGGTTGTTTTACCCGCAATAACACACAGCCATTAAAAAGGCTATTTGAAAAAACGCGTCAAAAAATGGTGCCGGCGGGGTTGTTGGCCGCATCGGGACCCTGTCAGGGACGATCCAAGTGGCCTTACCCAGAAGGGCCCTTTATTCTCAGGATCTGTGGGTGGGACGGCATGCTGCATTTAAAAATACTCCACTGAGCACAAATTTGCCAGAAAAAAAACCCACAAACCAAAACAGTTGTGTGTGGTGCATTTTATATTTTAGACTTGGAGGGAAAAAAAAAAAAAAAATAAAAAACCAAAGCAAAACGCTAAGGCTGGGTTCACACGAGCATGTTACGTCCGTAAAGGACAGAACGTATTTCGGCCGCAAGTCCCGGACCGAACACACTGCAGGGAGCCGGGCTCCTAGCATCATAGTTTTGCACGACGCTAGGAGTCCCTGCCTCGCTGCAGGACAACTGTCCCGTACTGTAATCATGTTTTCAGTACGGGACAGTAGTTCCACGGAGAGGCAGGGACTCCTAGCATCGTACATAACTATGATGCTAGGAGCCCGGTTCCCTGCAGTGTGTTCGGTCCGGGACTTGCGGCCAAAATACGTTCCGTCCTTTACGGACGTGACATGCTCGTGTGAATCCAGCCGAAGTGCAAATCCAGCCTTAAGGTCGTGAATCATCAGAATTGGTATTGCATTTCTCCATACATTATAGGTAGGTAGTACCGAGTTCTAGTAGTGACACGGGGAGGGAAATAATATTTTAGAACATTTTCTTCACAGTTCCACTAGGGGACTTGAACATTCAATTGCTTCTATAATACACTGCAAAACGCATATATTGCAGTGTATTGTCCTTTTAGCGGTATCGTATATAAGTACCAAGATGGCAGACCCGGGGACCTTCATTAGGCTGCAATGACAACCCATTGGCATGATGGGGGTGACAGTTCTATTTAATCCAAGCTATAAAAGCATGGCATCCGTAGTAACATACAGTAGCAACATTCTCTAACTTACGCCGTACATACATACACACGACGGATGTCAGGAAGGGGTTTGTCTCATGACAGCTCTTCATTTTAACCCCTTAACCCATATGCCTTTTCACAGCAGCAATTAAGGGTACTTGTCCCACAACGCTGTGAAAAGGCGGCGCTGTGACATAAGCCTGCACGGGCTAGTTCATATTTAAAAAAATTATACAAGCTTTGCTACAGCATTTCCTGACCATATGCCTATAGTAATATATAATTAGAGGATTGAGCCCTGGCATGAACATTTAGGGACTTCGCTCCAAACTCTCTGCGCCTTTTCTCTTCCCCAGCCAAGCGCAGAGAGGGTTTGCAGATAAGAGTTGGTAGAGAAGTGCAGGACAGCAGCAGTCAGGAGTCACCCTGCTCATAGTTATAATCCAGTAGCTCAGGAGTCAAATACACTGTACAGCTCCAGTAGTCAGGAGCTGTCCAGTCAGTATATGAAAAGCAAGATGGAAGGCACATACAGTAACATTCATGCAGCTGCTCAAACAGGCTAAGGAATAAGAGGTCAGTGGTACACAATCTGCACACGTACATCCTCTTTAGGAACCTCACACACGAGCGTGTTCGGTCCGTACGTCAGCCGCATTTCCCAGACCAAACAGTGCAGGGAGCCGGGCTCCTAGCATCATAGTTATCTATGACACTGGGTGTCACTGCCTCTCCGCGGAACTACTGTCCCGTAGTGAAAACATGATTACAGTACGAGAAAGTTGTCCCACAGCGAGGCAGTGACACCTATAGTTATCTATGACGCTAGGAGCCCGGCTCCCTGTAGTGTGTTTGGTTCGGGAAATGTGGCCGACATATAGGCCGTATATCACGGACCAAACACGCTCGTGTGTGGGAGGCCTTAGAAGTGTACAACTGGAGTATGTAACCCATGACTACAAAAGAATACACTGGTGCCTCATTGACACTTATAACTTGTCACCCATGCATATTTTTTTCATATATAAAACAGATAAGAAAGTTACTATTTTTAACCCCTTCCCGCTGCAGCCGGTTTTGACGTTCCAGAGTGCCTCATTTTTCCAATCTAACGTGTCAATTTATGTGGTTATAACTTTGTAGTGCTTTTACTTATCCAAGCGATTCTCGTAACACATTATACTTTATGTTAGTGGTAAAATTTGGTTGATACATTGTCTTCATTTGTGAAATCGCCAAAATTGTGAGAAAATTTGGAAAAATTATAATTTTTCGAAGATTAAATGTATTTGCTTGTAAGACAGATACCACACACATTTTCTATAGGTTTACTTTAGGTTGCCATCATTTTTTTTAAACATCCATTTATCTAGGACATTAAGGCTCTAGGGTTGGATACGCTGCATAAAAACTGCAGCGCATCAGACCTGACCTGTAGCACCTTCAGTCTGAAAAAAATCACACCACACTGGTGCAGTTTTTCAGGGGAAGTTTCAGCTGCAGGAAGCAGCGCTTGGAAAAAAAACCCACAAAAAAAAAAAAACACAAAAATGTCCGACCTCCTACAATGATGATGCAGGTCACATGACACTGCAGCGGTCAAATGGTATAACACGTCATCCCAGGCGGCCGGATTGCAGAAAGAAAGAGCGTTCTGGTTAAGTACGATTTATTTTTCCGAGGTAATTGTTGCGATTACGCCGCAAAAGTCGCAACACTTGGCTTTCTGTTGCAGGTTTTGCACCCCCATTGAATTCAATGGGGAAAACCTGCATAAATTGAAATGCTGCAGAATTAAATTCCCCACCCCAGGTCAATTTATTAAGGTTTACGCTGCGTTTATTTAAATAAACGCAGCGTGAGCATGAGCTTAACAAAATTGTATCCACTTCGCTACTGTAAATACTGCGGAATTTCCACACACAATTCTGTTGTGGAAATTCCGCAGCGTTTACGCTATGTGGGAACCTGGCCCAAGGCTTTAAGTTTAGCAGTAATTTTCGAGAAATTGTTTTTTAGGGACCAGATCAGTTCTGAAGTGGCTTTGAAGGGCCTATATATTAGAAACCCCCATAAATCACCCCATTTTAAAAACGGTACCCCTCAAAAGTATTTAAAACAGCATTTAGAAAGTTTCTTTACCCTTTAGGCGTTTCACAGGAATGAAAGCAAAGTATAAGGTGAAATTTGTATTTATTTTTTCTTTCTAGATATTCATTATTAATCATTTTTTTTCTCTAGCACAGTTAGGCAGGGTTCACACGACCTATTTTCAGACATAATGGAGGCGTTTTACGCCTCGAATTATGTCTGAAAAAACGCCTCCAATACGTCGGCAAACATCTGCCCATTACTTTCAATGGGTCTTACTATGTACTGTGCCGATGACGTGTCATTTTATGCGTCGCTGTCAAAAGACGGCACGTAAAATAACAGCCTCGTCAAAGAAGTGCAGGACACTTCTTGGGACGTAATCGGAGCAGTTTTTCATTGACTTCAATGAAGAAAAGCTCCAAATTACGTCCGTAAAAGACGCGGCGAAAAACGCCAGTACATGCATTTACGTCTGAAATTCAGGAGCGGTTTTCTCCTGAAAACAGCTCCGTAATTTCAGACGTAAATGCAGTTATCATGTGCACATACCCTTAGGGCTTATTCAGACTAACAGGATATACGTCCGTGCAACGTGCGTGATTCACGCGTCTCGCATGGACCTATATTAGTCTATGAGGCCGTGCAGACAGTTGCGTAATTTTTACGCAGCGCGAGTCCGCTGCAAAAAACTCACAACATGTCCGTTCTTCGGGCGTATGAAAATCACGCATGCCACACGGAAGCACTTCCGTAGGACGAGCGTGATTCGCGCAACAGCTGTCAAACTATGAATGTAAACAGAAAAGCACCACGTGCTTTTCTGTTTACAAACATCCAAACGGAGTGTCATAATGATGGCGGCTGCGCGAAAATCACGCAGCCGCGCATCATACGGGGCTGACACATGAAGCTGTTAAGTGCCTTCTGCGCACGCAAAACGCCGCATTTTTGCGTGCGCAGAACGCACACGCTCGTGTGAATCCGGCCTAAGTGTTAGCAGAGAAACGCAACTCAATATTACCTCGATTCTGACGTTTTTAGAAACATCCCATATGTGGCCCTAGTGTGCTACTTGACAGGTCTGAAGGAGCACCTTGTGGGTTTTGGGGCCCTTTTTATTAGAATATATTTTAGGCACCATGTCAGGTTTGAAGAGGTCTTGTGGTGCCAAAACTAAAACCACAAAAGAGACACCATTTTGGAAACTACACCCTAAGGAATTCATATAGGGGTTCAGGGAGCATTTTGACCCTACAGGTGTTTCATAGATTTTATTAGAATTGGGCCATGAAAATTTTTTATTTTTTTCCAATAAGATGTAGATTTAGTTAAAATTTTTCTCATTTCCACAAGGAATAAAGGAGAAAAAGCACCCCAACACTCGTAAAGCAATTTCTTCAGAGTACGGAAATACCACATATGTAGTCATAAACTGCTGTTTGGACACACGGCAGGGCAATGTATTAGAGCGGTCAGTGTCAGCAAGCCAATCAGGACCTGCCGGAGGCGAGTCCTAACAGGCTTTCGTACCTGGCAGACCAGGAGTCCATTGTTAGGCCTCCGGTTGCATACCAACCAGCAACACGGTCTGTGATTGCGTCGTGGGGGTGCCGATCGGTTAAAAACCACTCAGATGCTGCGGTCGCTGTTGAACGCGGCATCTGAGAGATTAGTCGGCCGGATTGGAGGCTAGCTCCGGTCCTGGCCGTTACAGAGAGGTGTCTGCTGTATATTACAGCTTCTGAGCCCGTACCATCACTTCAACGTAGTTATACTATGGTTTGCGGGAACCACTTCCAGACTGAGACGTATATCATCAGCACATGTCGAGAAGGGGTAAAGTAAGGAGGCTAATTAGAGGGGATGTCTGTACTGAGACAACCCCTTTAAAGAAGAGAGTGGGTGAAGACAAAACAAAATAGTTTATGCCTCTGTAGCCCCATTTATGTGTAGCAATTATCAATATGATTTGAACAATTTAAAGCATATTATAAATAACCCAGTGTAAATGCACAAACTGACCAACAGTAAAAGTAATGCTCATCGATGAAAATTGATCATACAAAAAAACAACAAAAAAAAACCCTATCATTTGTAATCATTGCAGTGTAAAAATAACTGGCCGTTCCCAGGCTGTACTGTATTACTAGCACAACTAAATAAAATAGTTGTAAATATGCATCTTATAGTCAATTTCGGGTGTTGGCCAACACTAAGATGTCAGGGCGTTGTAACGTTTTATTTGTTAATGTAGCTTATATCCAACATGCAACTGCCATTGGTTTATAGAAAATATGCAAAGGACAGACTAGTTGACAGCTGTTTTAGACATTATTAATATATCAGAAAGCATGGTTTCCACACGTATCAAAGATTAGTCCCCCCCCAACTGGTAACACCTAGTTGTCAATTTATTATGCATACATTTCTAGGAGGAATAACAGGGGAATGGCACAACAGTTCTAAGAAAAGTTGCTCCAGGATTGTGATTTGTTGGCGAATACAAGTATTTACTAAAATAGACATGTCAGGAGAGCAGAGAGATCATCCTTAAGAAAGAAAGCTGCAGAAATACCTTTTGCTTTGAAAAGGGTCTTTTATTAAAACGTTCAAAACTTGGATATGGAGAATAAGGTCACTAGTCAGTCACTCATTCAGCAGGATATTCAAGTTAATGCAATCTTATTTCAACTTGCACATGCAGTATTAAGCAAGAGTAGCTGTTTATTGCTTGTCTACAGGATACGATCATTGACCGTGGATGAGCTGAACTCGGACCTTCCTGTCCACTGAATTGTGCCGGACATACATGCAAGTAGAGAACAGCATTGAAGGGAAACAGGTACTCTTCTTTCACTGTGAAGAATCCACTATGAATTACTCATTGTAAGCCACTGACTGGTGACACCAACAGAGGCAGTAGTGCGCTTAACGTGCCACTGAGGGATCCCCCAGGGTAAAGCAGATATGGATTACAGTCCATAGTTGATGAAAATAATTACAACTGGTAGGATCTCAATTAGGCTTTGTTCACATCTGCGCCAGGGCTCCGTTCCCATAGGTTTCCGTTTCCATCACCATTGATTTCAATGGTGACGGATCCGGTGCCAATGGCTTCAGTTTGTCTCCATTGTGCAAGGGTTCCGTCGTGTTGACGGGATGAATACCGTAGTCTACTACGGTATTCATCCCGTCAAAACAACGGAACCCATGCACAACTGAGACAAACAAACCATTGGCACCGGATCCGTCACCATTGAAATCAATGGTGATGAAACAAAAACCTATGGTTTCAGTTTGTGTCAGTCAGGGCTCCGTTCCGACGGAAAGCTCCAACCGAACGGAGCCCTGACGCCGATGTGAACATAGCCTTAGGGAGACCGCTAGCGCGCTCTGTAATCAGTCACCAGAAAATCCACTCAAACAAGAAAGTCTGCCATAAGACAATTAGTGGAAATGAATAGGATTATATAGTGTTGATAATAGACAATAGTCAGGTGTCTTAATTCAGAGAATACTTTCCTTGTTTTAAAAGGCTTAACCCCTTCTCGACATTTGACGTATCCATACGCCAAAGTCGGGTAGGGGAAGTATGGAGCGGGCTCACGGAGTGAACTCGCTCCATACAATGCCGGTGGCGGCTGTTTGTTACAGCCGACTCTTCAGAGTAACGAGCGGCATCGCGCTCCAGCCCGTTTAACTCGTTAAATGCTGCGGTCAATACCGACCGCAGCATTTAAATTGTCAGAAAGAGGGGGGGGGGTGACCCCCCTCTAACAGCTCATCGTGCCCCCCACAACGCAATCGCAGGGGGGGGGGGGGTGATGGTTGATATGGCTGCCTGGGGGCTTAATAAGGGCCCCCAGGTCCGCCATCTTTGTACACCTATTAAGCCTTGCCTCCAGCAGGGCTTAATAGATGCCTGTCAGAATCATGATATACTGCAATACTATCGTGGACTAATAAAAAAAAAAAAAGTAAAAATTGAGTTAGTTTTATTTGTGTAAAAAAAAAATAAAAAATTAAAAAAACACAAAAAACAACATTTCCCCCCTAGAGCATAAAAAATAAATAAACGTAATTGGTATCGCCGCGTCCGTAAAAGTCTGAACTATTACTATATATAATTTAACCCGCACGGTGAACGCCGTAAGAAAAAATTTTTTCAAATTGTATAACGCCAGAATCTCTATTTTTTGGTTACCTCATCTCCCACAAAAAATGAAATAAAAAGTGATCAAACCGTCGCATGTACATCAAAATGGTATTATTAAAAACTACAGCTTATCCTGCAAAAAAAATAAGCCCTCACACCACTAATCGACGGAAAAATAAAAAAAAGTTATGGCCCTCGGAATTTGGTGACAAAATAAATTCTCTTTTTTACACTTAGGTTTTTACTTGTAAAAGTAGTAAAATATAGAAAAAACAATATATATTTGGTATCGCCGTGATCGTATTGACCCACAGAATAAAAGTTAACACGTTGTGTTAATTGCAGTGAATTTCGTAAAAACGGCACGCAAAAAAACATGGAGGAATCGCTGTTTTTTTTCATTTTCTACCCCACAAATAATTTTTTCCCCGTTTCCGAGTACATTATATGGCAAAATAAATGGTGCTATATAGTACTATATCGACGGAAAAATAAAGACGTTATGGCTTTTGGAAGGTGGGGAGGAAAAACGAAAATGAAAATCTGAAAAAGGGCTGGGGTTAAATACTTGTTTCAAAGGTTAGCAAATGGGCTGTGGTACAACTGCCAGAAAATTAACAAACCAACACCAGCTGACTGGTCAAACCAAATAAGAAACGCAAAATACAACACCTACCATGATATTATGCCAGCTTGATAAAACTAAAACGGCTTACATATTATTGCTGGGAGAAAAAACGGGAAAAAACACCATCAGTATACTGTTCACTGAGTAGTCAAAATACACAATGTTTTAAAAAAAAAATACATACAATAAAATTAAAAAAAATATAATAAATAATTATAGGGGAGAAGTAGGGCTGGGCAATTTTGCCAATCTTGATTTTCAGATTTTTGTTAAATAAATTGAAAAAAAAAAAAAAAAGGGTAAATATTACACTGCCAGTATACAATGTACAGTATATATGGCGTGGCGCATATATTAGCAGCAGGAGAAAACAGTTAGACCTGAGGTAAAATACACATAATGCACCATTCACATCACTTTTTTCTCTAGTTAGCGAAAGATCCAGACATACATGTTTAGGGAGGATTTACACGAGCGTGTGCAAGAGACACACTGTACACAAGTCTACGGAAAGGGGGGAGCAGAGAGAGGAAGCAGGAGCAGAGTGAGAAAGACACAGCCTGCTGGTAAGAATCCTATGTCATCCCAGTGCTGGATTCTCAGTTACACTACTCGGTACTGCAGTATAACATCCTCCATGCTGCTGCAGCTTCTATATTTATGTGCGATAGAGATGGAGAGCAGGATTCTCCTCTTCTATGTGTGCAATTTATAGAAGACATGATAGCAGTTAGACTCCACCCTCTAGCTCAGACAACCAGACTAGAGATAGTGCCTGCAAGACTATAAAAATGCAGAATACAAGTCATATAACACCCTGAAATAGTGTTACTCCTCATGTACACACATACGACAGCTTATTCTGAATGAAAAGTCACCTGAAATGGAATTCAAGTGCCCTAAACGTTCAGTGAAATTCAATGGTTTTTTTTATTTTTTTTTATTTCAGCATTTAAAGGGAATGTGTTGCCAGAAAAACATGTTTGTTTTTTTTAAATTAAACATTTAGTGTGTGGGTGATTAAACATTGTTCAAATTTTTTTTATTTTTTTCACGAGTCAGGAAATATTATAAATTAATTCTAATTTATAATATTACCCATTTCTGGTCACTAGATGGAGCTATTCCCAAAATTGCAGCATTGCAAAATTGGGTAAAAAGCCCTCGCTCTAGTGAGCGCTCAGCATCCCCCCCCCTCCTTTATCCTGGCTAGTGCCGGGATAAACGAGGGGTTTGAACGGTGTAACCTCCTACACTGTGTGTCGCCATTTTTTGAGCTAACACACAGTGTTTACATACAGTCTGGTTTACATACAGTAGTAAACGTAAACAAACACGAACATACATATAAATCTCTTACCTGCTCCTGCCGCCGCGGCTCCCTCCGGCCCGTCCGCTCCGTCTGCTGCCGCTGGTCCAAGTGCACAAGTCCGGAAGCCGCGACCGGAAGTAGTAATATTACTGTCCGGCCGCGACTTCCGGTCCACAGGAAAATGGCGCCGGACGGCGCCAATTTCAAATTGGACTGTGTGGGAGCGGCGCATGCGCAGTTCCCACACAGACGCCGTACACACAAGTGAATGGGACGGGAGCCGTTCGCAGTCCCTATGGGACTGTGGCTGCCGTTAATCGACACACACAGAAATGGAACAAAAAATGGCAGCCCCCATAGGGAAGAAAAAGTGTAAAAATAAGAAAAAGTAAAAACACAAAACACACAAATAAATATGAACGTTTTTAATAAAGCACTAACATCTTTAACATATAAAAAAATAATTTGTGATGACACTGTTCCTTTAAGCCTGATTCACACAGGAAGGAAATGCAGCAGATTTTCCGTGCAGAAAATCTGCAGCTGATTACAGTTCTAGCCATGTATTTAAACAAATCTCCTCCACATGCGGCTGAATATTTTGCAGATGAAAACAACAGCATGCAGTGTTTTTTTTGTTTTAAAACAGCAGCATGTTCATTCTGTCCTAGATTTTCACTGTGGATTTCAGCCTTTTCAATGTAGGAGTGAAATTTGCAGCAAAGTATGCACCTAAAAACGTGTATATTTTGATGAAAACACGCTGCAGAAATGCTGTGGATAGGATGCAGAAAATCCGCAGCATTTCCGTCTCAGATTTGTCGCGCATTTTCATCGCAGATTTTTCCCATTTGCAATGCAAAAGGGCAAGATCTGCATCAAATCCTCAACGTGTGAATCCAGCCTCAGGGTACGTCTACACACAGCTTAGACACAGAAATTTCGGTCCGGAATTGTATGTGAAAATTCTGCAGCGTTTTTGCAAAATAAATTGACATGCATTAAATAAAAAATCTGCACCGCGGGGCAATTTCCACACGTTTTCTACGTTTTTTTTTTCGCAGAATGATATTTTCAAATCTCATCCAATTTGATGCTCCTGTAATATGCCACAGAATTTTCTGCACATAAAATCCAGACAGAAATTCTGTAGTGTTTAGTTCAATAAAATTAACTAAAAAATATATAAAAAAATTTATGGAATGTGGAAAGGAAGACCAGAAAGGAAGTGGTTCACCGCTGCTACTAGCCCCATGACAACTCTCCAGCCTATTCTACAGTTAACGTCTGTTACAGATGATCAAAGGGGATTAGCGAATCCCATGCCTATAAAAATGTATAACAAATTCTATATAATATACATATATGATAGATAGATAGATAGAGAACACACTCTTTAAATCACCATGCATATACAGAATGACAAAATACTACAATCTCAATGTACCCGAATACAAAAAAAAATAAAAATAAAATATATATTAGACACTTATTCAATATAGGGATAGAATAGTTTTAGTACACTGAATCTGGTATCATAAGGCATTTGTGCTTCTTCTTTGTTCCCAGCACTGTATTTAGTCACCAAAAAAAAAAAATACAAAAAAAAAATTTAGTACTCAAATCAAGGCGGCCAATCCCCACATTCTTCTGAATATTGACCCTGTGCGACACCAAACTGCTACTCATTCTTCAAATAAGTAAATGAAAGTGAGAAGCCTGAACAATGTAGAATTGCATGTTACAATACGAGGAGGCTAATTGCTATTGAGGGTTTCCTCGATTGTCAAGAAGGTAACAGCCGCTGTGTATTTTCATTGGAAAATACAAGGCTGACGGAGTGGGGGTAGTCAAGAGCTGTTCATGCTCATTCACAGACAAAAGACAGGAATTATAAAGCCGTAAACGATTAATTTTTTTAGGGGTGAAATATTTAACACTTAGTAAAAAGGCAACGTTATAGAAGGATTCATCAAAAACAATGTGATGGAGGGGGGGGGGGGCGGAATAGGTCGACATTTTGATCAATAGTATCTGTATGTGGATTAGAAATTGTGAATGGGAACGACTAGTTATCTGAGAGAAGTTATGAATGGAAGGAGAGGGCTACAGACATATAGCATTGCCTTACCAGCAAAAACCTGTTCCTTCCGAGTGGCGAACATTTGTGATGTGGTGCACAGTTATTACTTTTATGAATGTAAAAATTACCATGAATCACTACATTTTTATAACCATACTAGAATAGAAAATGTAGAATTTGACAGTTGGCTTTACAGCACTGTGGTACACTGAAAACTAAAACACCCAAACCCATGAAGCTTTTTCTCATAATGTGCAAGACCTAAGGTCAAGCCTTCCTCTGAAATGAGGATCAGGCGAGAAAATAAAAGCAGGCATTGTAACGTTAAGATTACACGGTATTATTGGGAAGATGTGGCTAGCAAGCAATGTGGTCATTACAACACTTCAGTCAAATATATTTAACTCATAATCCTTCTAATAGGCATTAAACCATATTCGATAGAATATACCGTATGCAATAATCTAATGTATATGTATACACACACACACACACACACACACACACACACGTATTTTTATCTATATAATGTAAAATATAAAACGTACATATATGTAACTGGCATGCTGTTATGTGCCCCATTAGCAAAGTGCTGGATCCATTCCATTATTAACATTTTTTTAATATTAGGTCATGTGACAGGATTGTTTTTGTATGCAAAATGAATGAAAAAAAACAAACAAACAACGTAGGGAAGCGGATGACATTCCAAATGCTTTTAAATGACAGCTATTTAGAAGAAAAGTAGGTTATTGTATGAATGCCACACAGTTTTGGAGTCCTAGTGAATCCATTCAGGAAAGAATGAGACAAAATTTCTGTCAGCCATCTTTGCAGGTAAATGTGACCCCTAAACCGACTCTACACAAGTGGGAACCAGGTACAAGGAATAGGAATTACATATAATATAGATTTATATCACCGGAAGTAAACTAAATGAAGATAAACATAGCGATGTAGAAGTCAGCAATGTCAAACTGCAGTTATACATTGGACAGATCTTTAGGTAGGATTTTAAGCGTTAACCTATGGGATTGTTACTTGCGGCCTAGAACACTATATAATAGTGTATGTAAGGTGCTGAGATATAGATATATATAGCTAGGCGTGTATGGCATGGCACACACATTAATACACCATGTTAAACAGCTGGCATATGTGAAGTGCATTGTAGGGACTGTACATTTTCCATGCACTTCTTGGTCCCTAGTTTCATGATGCCCTGCCAGATCCTTGCTATCATTCATTAGTCTAATAATAAATTATCCACGAAGTTGTGATATTCGGATGAGTAGCTACAAGCATTTAGGGATTTTACATAGCAAAACATACTCCAGTGTGCGGCCATTGTGTTTGTTGCACTATTTTAAGGGCATGCTGGGAGCACATCACACACAGCCATCAATGGGAGCAGGCGGTTCTCGGTGACAACCCAGTAGATCTACACGGAGGAGGACATCGCCTGGCAGGCATTACCTTTCAGCAGGCAGATGTCAGCGCTGTCAGTGTCCTTGCGCAGAGCCTGCACCACCAGGGACACGGTGCTGTCCTCCCGCAGGGACTCGGCTCTGGGGCTCCTCTCGTCGTACACGATGATCGCGGAGTAGAGTCCCGAGCGCAGCCTGGTCAACACCTCCTCTTCGTCCTTACTGCCCGCTGGTAGCATCTGCTCCAGGCTTACGGAGCCCTTGGCTCTGCGCCTCACAATGGTATTACAGCGCACGTTTACCGAGCCCTGGATGAAACCTGCGCTGTGCGCCAGGAAGGGTCTGCAGTCCAGGAGCAGGCAGGTGCCCCCCACACCCACACTGCCGGAGCTACTACTAGTATGGTGCTTGCTACTCCTGTGCAGATGCATGGTTTCCCTCTTCAGCAGCCTCTTCAGCACACTACAATCCATCTCCCTCAGCTCCTCCATGATCAGCATAATACTGTGCAGGCAGCCAGCACAACGAGTACTCGCTCACACAAGCCTGCGCCGGTGTATGGAGCGCTGTCACTGACGTGTTGTCTGCATCGCGGACGAATGAGTGAGACGGTTCTGCTGCACGTTGTCCTTCTCCCCGCCCCACAGTTGTGACGGCTCTATGGCTGTTAGGGGGGAGGGCAAGAAACAAAACAGAAAGGGGGAGTATAGTGCGCTTGAACCTTCGCCCTTTACACATCCTGCCTTGTCACACGGCTCCTCATCACAGACGTACAGCCTCGTTTATTTAAAAAAAACAACAACGGGGAGCGAGTTACCAGAGCAACCAATCAGATTCCAGCTTGCATTTTTTTAAGTGCAGTTATAAAATAAAACGAGTCATTTGATTGGTTGCTATGGGCAACTGCTCCTCTCTTTGCAATGTCGTTAAGACTGACGCAGGAAGTATGGGAGAATCTATAAATATAAATACACACGTTTTTTGGTATAATTGCCTTTAAAAAAATGTTTATTGCTTGAGCCATATTTATAAAAACCAACCAGCATTTCCACTGACTTTTGATGACTTAAAAAAAGCATTGTAGAGTTTGTCTTGGTGAAAACATTAAGTAGCTTTCCAGCTACTCCAGTATGAAAGTTGAGTGTTTCATGTTGGGGAATATGGCATGCACAAGTTACCCCACCGGCATTGTTCAGAGCCACTTTTCTCTGATAGAAAAGTGGCGCAAAACATTGATAAATCAGTTGCTCACAGGTCATCTAGAGGCACATTCCCCAAATGGTGAAAATGTATCAGTAGTGTTCTAGGTCTGACTACAATGTCAGAAGAAATAGCACAAATTACACTAACTTTGTAAAAGTGGCACACACAGCATAATAAATTTGGAACAACTAGGCACACATTCCTCCCTTAGGGCTCATGCTCACGCCGTATTGGAGTGTAGTCACATGCGGCAGATTTTGTTGCAGAAATTTCCATTCATCTGAATACGGTTATTTCTGCAGCAGGTGTATGGATTTCTGCAAGTTCCACTCAGATGAATGGAAGTAATTTACAGTATAGAAACTTCTGCAACAAAACCTGCGTGTGACTGCACCCTTACGGCTGTTTTGTATGAAGCCATAACAGGGCTACTATTAAAGTGCATGGTCCTCTAATGCAGTATTTCCCAAACTGTGGGTCCAGACCCCCTGCGAGGTAGTGAGCCATTTACCGATATGCTGTGTGGCGCTGTGGTCCGGATATCGAGAGGTCCAGTCACATGACCCACCATCAGCGGTCATAGCCGGGCCTCAGCAACAGGCTACTTTGAGCCCACCCACTCCCTATGCATCACTAAGCGCCAATCGTGACAGGTCCCTCCCGCCGTCCAGTGTGGAAGAGAAAATAAACTTGGCTCTTGCTCTTCACGAATACCATGAATACGTACCTTTCAAAGTAGCAGAGGATAGATAGCAGAATAGAGGGAGAACAGAAACAGAGGACAGGTATAGAGGCAGTTTACAGGAGGACAGAGCAGAGTACAGCTAAAAAGCAAAATAGAGGTCAAAATATAGCGGAATAGTAGCAGAATACAGGAGGATAGAGGCTGAATACAGCTGAAAAGCAGAATACATGAGGATAGGGGCCAAATACAGCTAAAAAGCAGAATAGAGGGAGAATACAGGAGGATAGAGGCTGAATATAGCTAAAAAGCAGAATAGAGGGAGAATACAGGAGGAAAGAGGCTGAATACAGGAGGATAGGGGCCGAATACAGCTAAAAAGCAGAATAGAGGGAGAATACAGGAGGAAAGAGGCTGAATACAGGAGGATAGGGGCCGAATACAGCTAAAAAGCAGAATAGAGGGAGAATACAGGAGGATAGAGGCCGAATACAAGAGGATAGGGGCCGAATACAGCTAAAAAGTAGAATAGAGGGAGAATACAGGAGGATAGAGGCCGAATACAGGAGGATAGGGGCCGAATACAGCTAAAAAGCAGAATAGAGGGAGAATACAGGAGGAAAGAGGCTGAATACAGGAGGATAGGGGCCGAATACAGCTAAAAAGTAGAATAGAGGGAGAATACAGGAGGATAGAGGCCGAATACAGGAGGATAGGGGCCGAATACAGCTAAAAAGCAGAATAGAGGGAGAATACAGGAGGATAGAGGCCGAATACAAGAGGATAGGGGCCGAATACAGCTAAAAAGTAGAATAGAGGGAGAATACAGGAGGATAGAGGCCGAATACAGGAGGATAGGGGCCGAATACAGCTAAAAAGCAGAATAGAGGGAGAATACAGGAGGAAAGAGGCTGAATACAGGAGGATAGGGGCCGAATACAGCTAAAAAGCAGAATACAGGGAGAATACAGGAGGATAGAGGCCGAATACAGGAGGATAGGGGCCGAATACAGCTAAAAAGCAGAATAGAGGGAGAATACAGGAGGATAGAGGCTGAATACAGCTAAAAAGCAGAATAGAGGGAGAATACAGGAGGATAGGGGCTGAATACAGCTAAAAAGCAGAATAGAGGGAGAATACAGGAGGATAGGGGCCGAATACAGCTAAAAAGCAGAATAGAGGGAGAATACAGGAGGATAGGGGCTGAATACAGCTAAAAAGCAGAATAGAGGGAGAATACAGGAGGATAGGGGCCGAATACAGGAGGATAGGGGCCGAATACAGCTAAAAAGAAGAATAGAGGGAGAATACAGGAGGATAGGGGCCGAATACAGCTAAAAAGCAGAATAGAGGGAGAATACAGGAGGATAGGGGCCGAATACAGGAGGATAGGGTCCGAATACAGCTAAAAAGCAGAATAGAGGGAGAATACAGGAGGATAGAGGCTGAATACAGCTAAAAAGCAGAATAGAGGGAGAATACAGGAGGATAGGGGCCGAATACAGCTAAAAAGCAGAATAGAGGGAGAATACAGGAGGATAGGGGCCGAATACAGCTAAAAAGCAGAATAGAGGGAGAATACAGGAGGATAGGGGCCGAATACAGCTAAAAAGCAGAATAGAGGGAGAATACAGGAGGATAGAGGCTGAATACAAGAGGATAGGGGCCGAATACAGGAGGATAGGGGCCGAATACAGGAGGATAGGGGCCGAATACAGGAGGATAGGGGCCGAATACAGGAGGATAGAGGCTGAATACAGGAGGATAGAGGCTGAATACAGCCAAAAAGCAGAATGGAGGCCAAATACAGCTGAATAGCGGAATAGAGGCTGAATACAGGAGGATAGAGGCTGAATACAGTTGAAAAGCAGAATGGAGGGCAAATACAGATGAAAAGCAGAATGGAGGCCAAATACAGATGAAAAGCGGACTAGAGGGAGAATACCTTCTTTGCGTGGTATTCTCTGGTTTTGAATACAATTATCGTTGTTTGTGATGTTGCAGGGACTTATTTTTCGAATGGGGCGAAGTATAGTAGTGGGGGGTCCCAAACAAACGTCTTGGCCAAAAGTGGGTCCCGGCCCCAGAAAGTTTGGGAGCCACTGCTCTAATGTGTCGCTGGTAATGCTCGATCACAGTCCATATTTCAAGGTATTCTCCCCTAGAAGCATTGCATGGATAAATCTCCCTCCACATGTGTGACGGATTTATGAAACATTTCAGGCATCATTCATTAATGTTCTCCACATTTACCAACAGACGGTGCCTTGTTAGGGTATGTTCACACGGCAGCCTCCGTTACGTCTGAAATTACGGTGCTGTTTTCAGGAGAAAACAGCTCCGGAATTTCAGACGAAATGGCATGTACAGGCGCTTTTCTCTGCGTCCATTACGGACGTAATTGGAGCTGTTTTTCCATGGAGTCAATGGAAAACAGCTCCAATTACGTCTCAAGAAGTGACAGGCACTTCTTTGACGCGGGCGTCTTTTTTACGCGCCGTCTTTTGACAGCGGCGCGTAAAAAAATTACTGTCGGCACACAACATCATAAATGAATGGGCAGACACTTTGGAGTCGTATTTTCGGACGGAATTCGAGGCTAAAACGCCCGAATTACGTCCGTAAATAGGGTGTGTGAACCCAGCTTTAGCGGATACGCTGCACTGAAAGCGTCTACCTCAGGTACGCCGTATTTGACACAAGAGGTCAAGAACACTACGATAGACACTTCATGGAGAACAGCTATGGTCTTAGTATTCCACCTATATGAGTATATGGCATAGTATTCATGCTTGTATATGTTGTATTTATAACGCTGTATGGCTATAGAGTATTATTATAATAATAATACAAACGCTGTGCTTATCCTTTGTCTACAACGAAACCTCTTTGTCTTCAGGGCTATTCATATAATTCGTGTGCTCGTCGCCCCTCCTCTTACAACAATTTGGACGTGCCCCTCTTCCCTCGTTTTACTGAATGAAGGCGCAGGGGAGGCAGCAGTACGCGCCATAAATGAGACGTGACGTCACCAGGAAAGCAGGGCTGGACAAGCAGCCGGGCCAGCGCTCCCATTCATAAGAGCGTGTTTGGGTGGGGGGAGAAGAGGAGACGTGAATGGAGGAGAGGTCTCTGCAGTAGCATCCTGCTGTCACACGTACTATGGATGTGCCAGTCACAGAGCGAGAGACAAAGACAACGCACAGAATAGAGGGAGACATGAGCTGTAGTTTGACCTGCAGGTCCACACAGAGGGAGTCGTGTATCAAATTCCTGCTCGTGTAAAGAATACATCATCGCATTAACCCAGCGCAACTTAATACAGGACGTTCTGTGTATGGACGTCCTAGCTGTTCTGGAGCTATATTATCCCTATGTAATCCTCTGGTGACAGGAAGGAAACACTATTCATGATTTGCATAGAATTCTTACTTCTATCTTCAGCAGTTTTGCATGTGACGCTTTATCATATACACACACGTTATGCAAATCTCACATGAAGTATCACGCTTCTATTACACCACATGCTACATAATTTCCATGAACATGCTGTAATGTGTTTGACCATTATATTACTTGTTTGCTTCCCATTATAATACTATTCATTCACCCAGGCATTATACAGTTATACTATTTTGCATAAAATGGCCGTCTTTTGTTGAGACCTTAATGTAACCTTACATGGTTCATCGTGTACTTAGTAGAATACAATCAGTAATTGTATGACTTAGGGCCTGTTCACATCACCGTTCGTTTCCGTTGAGGGGTTCCGTCTGAGGTTTCCGTCGAGTTAACTCCTCAGCGGAAAGTGAAACGAAAACCTCTGCTTCCATTTCCCTCACCAATGAACTCGATGGTGACGGAAACCTAGCTAATGGTTTCCGTCTGTCACCGACGGAACCCCTCAGCGGTGATGTGAACACACTATTAAAGGGGTTGTCCGAGATAAAATGACTGTTAATGCTTGCAATTTATAAATGTAAATCCATTTGTAATATACAGGGTGGGCCATTTATATGGATACACCTAAATAAAATGGGAATGGTTGGTGATATTAACTTCCTGTTTGTGGCACATTAGTATATGGGAGGGGGGAAACTTTTCAAGCTGGGTGTTGACCATGGCGGCCATTTTGAAGTCGGCCATTTTGTATCCAACTTTAGTTTTTTCAATGGGAAGAGGGTCATGTGACACATCAAACTTATCGAGAATTTCACAAGAAAAACAATGGTGTGCTTGGTTTTAACGTTACTTTATTCTTTCATGAGTTATTTACAAGCTTCTCTTTGTTTACAGCCATTGACATGTCGCAGAGGTTAACACGTGAGGAGCGGATAGAAATTGTGTTGATGTCTGGTGAACGCAGTACCTGGGTCATTGCAGCAGATTTCAATGCAAGACACCCTACGAGACCACCCATCTCCCATGCTACAGTTTGCAAACTGCTTGCCAAGTTTCGTGAAACTGGTTCAGTGTTGGATTTGCCCAAATGTGGACGCATGAAAACTGTCACTAATGAAGAAACATCAGTGGCTGTCCTAGATTCATTCAGCAAGAGCCCACAGCGTAGCACTCGCCGCATGTCACTGGAGAACCAAGTTCAGTACATATATACATCTCCAGAACCAAGCTCAGTACATATATACAGGGACGCCATCAGGGCAGTACTACGCGAGCCCCCTCACAGCCTCCCTCTCGCAACGCTCTTGGCCCCCCCCTGCAGACCTGTTGTAACTTCACAAACTGGACGAATAAGAAACCAACTTCAGCATCGTAGAGGAATAACAGAAGGGCAAGATGCAGCCTGAGAAGCAGAAGCTCCGTATGGAGATCCCGTCCCGCAGGCATGTCCTTCTCTACACAGCCGACTGGACGTGCAGGCTGGTGAGTGTCGCCTCCTCTGCATCCTGCTTCCCATTCCTCCTGACCCCATTTGTAGAATATATAAAGTATGTTTTTGTTTTTTTTAGTTTTCCTATGGTGCAGTTTTTCCGCGATTACATAAAAATCGTGGCAAAACCGTGTGATTTGTGCCGCGATTACGAAAATTTCATAAAAAATAGGATTCAAAACATGAAAAAATAGTGCTGTAAGGCGGGATTCACACGACCGGGTCCCGCCCGAGCCCGAGTATCGGCCGGTAAAATCGGCCATTTTTCCCGGCCGGTTTGCATTAATTTTGCATCCGGACCGGGCAGATCTGGACAGTGACATCAGCGGCAACTCCTGAAGGGGAATCCCCATGTGTTCGGGGATTCCGCTTCAGGAGTTTCCCCTGATGTCACTGCCCAGATATGGACAGAGACATCAAGCGCTCTGTCCAGGAGCGGAATCCCCGAACACACGGGGATTCCGCTCCTTCAGGGAGCTAAAATGGAGCTAGCACATAGCAGAGCGGGGAGATACCTACCTGCTCTGCTATAGTGGCGTCGCTACAGTAGTAGCAGCCGCAGCAGCTGCTAGCGGTGTCATGGAAGGTGTCGCCGGGCCAGGGCTTTTAAAACAAGCAGGGGAAGGGAGCCAGCGCAGCGCTCCCTCCACCTGCTGTACACCCCGGCCCTGCCACACAGTGTACAGCCATTCGTCCGAATGGCATCAACTCCTCCTCCTCACATGCACTCTGTGCTGTGAGGAGGAGGAGGAGATAGAGCGCAAGCGACGGAAAACCCGGCCATCACTCGGGACACATTCCGGTGATGGCCGTGTATTAACCGGCCCCATAGACTTCTATGGGAGCCGGGCGGCCGGTTACCCGGCCGAAAATAGAGCATGTCCTTCTTTTTGACGGCCGGTTCTACCGGCCGTCAAAAAATCGGTCGTGTGAATAGCCCCATTAGGGGTCTATTATTCCTAATGCAGCCGGGTGCCGGCCGATTTATGAACGGCCGACACCCGGCCGGGAAACCCTGTCGTGTGAATGAGGCCTTATGCTATATTCTCACAGTGCAGTCAAATCACATTTTTGCTGCGATTTTGCAAAAATTGTGGCAAAAAAAATTGAATTTGACCGCACTGTGTAACTAGGCTAAGGCCTTATTCAGACAGCCGTGTTTGGTCCGTGATATACGGAGCGTATATCGGCCGTATTTTCCAGGCCGACCACAATTCATGGACCCGGACTCCTAGCATCACAGTTATCAATGCTGCTAGTAGTCTCTGCCTCTCCGCTTGAATACTGTCCCATACTGTAATGATGTTTTCAGTACGGGACCGGGGACAGTGTTCCCACGGGGAGGCAGGGACTCCTATGATTATAGATAATTGTGATGCTAGAAACCCGGCTCCCTGAACTGTGGTCGGTCCGGGAAATATGACCGATACACGGTCCGTATATCACAGACTGAACATGGACGTCTGAATAAGGCCACTTGTCTCCTATTTTTGGCGTGGATTGCGCACTGAAAATTCACTATAAATTACAATATAAGGCTGTACTCAGACGATCGTGTGTGAAATCAGCTGTGAGACTTGACTCTATTGAGGGATCCATGAAAATGCACACAAATAGGACATGTCCTATTTTTTTACAGGCCCTTCACACGTCCGTTAAAGCAACGACCATGTGAGTAACCACATAGAAATACATGCAGCCGTGTGACGGCCATTAAGAAATACGTCCTTCACACGGACGATTAACACATTAGTCTGGATAAGCCCTAACTCATGTGTATTGGGTTTGTCAAAACCCATTCACTTGCAGCAGAATAAAAATCTGCATGGAATTTAGGGCGTGGTGCTGATTTATCAATATCCCGTAACTGTACGTGATAAGGGTTAGATATGTATGGGAAGTATAGAGCGAGTTCACGGGCTGAGCTCCCTCCATATACAATGGGTGACGGCTGTGTTATGCAGCCGACACCTCACTGCGACGGGCGGAATCAAAGATCACTTTGATTCCGCCCGTTTAACACCTTAAATGCCGCGGTCAATCGCAACCGCGGCATTTAAAGTGTTAGAATCAGGGAGGTGCCCCCTGAAACAAGCCATCATAACCCCCCTGCAGCACGATCGGCTGTTAAAAATGGTTGTTATAGCAGCCTGGGGCCCTAATGAAAGCCCTAGGTCTGCCATCTTTCCACTCATTTGAAGCTCTGCCTCCGGCCTTCGCCTCCCGTTGAAATCAATAGGAGGCGATTTTGGCTGTTTTTTGCCGCAGTTTCCAACGCAGTTTCCGCTGCAAAAAATGTGGCATAAAACTCTGTGTGAACAGGGCCTTCTCGTGCGGATCTGCTACACCCTTGTGGCCCATCTGCGTCAGAAATCAAAGGGAAAGCCTCAGATTTTTGCTGTTGAAAAACACATTGAACTTTAATGGCAACGTAAGAGCGGAGCATTAGTGCTCCTTACATGCTCACAAGCGCTTCCCCCTCCCTTAGGCCCCCTTCACATCATGTTGTTGCCCTAAGTTTATCGTGTACATCAGGAAATCTCCTAACGCACACTATAAGCAACGTAAACGATAATTCATAGGTCTCCATTACGTCCTTTTAGCCTACGTCGGGCTGGTAGACCTTATTTTTGAAGGATGGAATAGTGTAGTAGACTTTGCTATTCCATCCTGAGAGATTCCACAAAAAAACGTATACCGCTCCTGACATTAGTATGTGGACAGTGATGTCAGGAGCTTCCCAATACCAAGTGCTCTACTTGTGGACTTTGTCCCTGGGAAAGCTCCTTACATCACTCTCCATATATGTAAAGTGACGTCAGGGGATTCTCCAGGGCCGAAATCTCTGGCCAGAGCGTTGCCGACGCTCCGGCTGTGTACTCCGGCTTTGCAAAGCTTCGGACGTCACTTTGCGTATATGGACATCAGGGACAGCGCCATAGTCCCTGGGCAGAGCGCTAGTAGAAGGCGCCAGCCCTGTTCATGGACAGTGACTTCAGGAGTTTCCCCAGGGCCATTCCTTGGGCGACGTATCCCACTGTATGCCATACAGTCGGATATGTTTTGCTAAATAGATCAAAATTCATAGCATTAACCGGTCACTGCCGGCTCCATGGTTTCGTTCACTGTAATTGACAGCCGCACCAAAATCAGTTAATGCGTATAACGTACAAACGTGAGTGTCACACTTTCCGTTGCCCAACCCTGGTAATGGGGGGGGCACAGAAATTCCTGATGGCTGCCCTGCATATATACAGCACCAGAACCAAGCTCAGTACATATATACAGCACCAAAACAAAGCTCAGTACATATATACGACACCAGAACCACGCTCCGTACATAAATACAGCACCAGCACAAATATAGCTCAATTTAGTGCAACCCCTGTTGCCCCCTCAGAGAGGCAGCGGGCCTCCGACACTGTCCGACACGAATTGTTTGGGTTGCCAGCAGGCATCCCACTGTTTACCGGCCCATCTGGCATCAGAAGCAAAGGAGCACCTACTGGATTTTGGGGCCACCTTTTTATTAGAATATATTTTAGGCACCATGTCAGGTTTGAAGAGGTATTGTGGTGCCAAAACAGTGGAAACCCCGCCAATAAGACACCATTTGGCAAACTACACCCCTCAAAGAGTTTATAGAGGGGTATAGTAAGCATTTTGACCCCACAGGTTTTTTGCTGAAATTAGACTGACCCAATAAAATTTAGAAATCAGAAGGCATATAGGAAAAAAAGCACCCCAACATTTGAAAAGCAATTACTTCTGATTATGGAAATACCCCATATGTGGTAAGAAACTGCTGTTTGGACACACGGCAGGGCTCAGAAGGGAAGGAGCACCATTTGGCTTTTGGAGCTCAAGTTTTGCTGGAATGGTTTTCGGGTGCCATGTCGCATTTGCAAAACCCCTGAGGGACCAAAACAGTGGAAACCCCCCAAAAATGACTCCATTTGGGAAACTACAGCACTTAAAGAGGCTCTGTCACCAGATTATCAAATCCCTATCTCCTATTGCATGTGATCGGCGCTGCAATGTAGATAACGGTAACGTTTTTTTTTTTTTTTAAAACGATAATTTTTGGCCAAGTTATGAGCAATTTTATATTTATGCAAATGAGCCTTTCTAATGGACAACTGGGCGTGTTTTCTCTTATTTCCAACTGGGCGTGTATTGTGTTTGTAACATTTGGGCGTGTTTACTTGTTTTACTAGCTGGGCGTTGTGAATAGAAGTGTATGATGCTGACAAACACAATACACGCCCAGATGTTACAAACACAATACTGCATTGCTGATTTCTAGCGCATCTAGGAGTGTTGTAAGCCCCAAAGCATATGTACCCCCTCTCACACAAAAATATCAATATACATATACAGTTATTAAATCATACACTATAACAGATAAAATATTACCTGCATACTAATACTGAACACAACTCACTATTATAAGACCAATATTACCAATAATAACAAAATATAAGGTCCAAATAATACCGCCACACCATAACCACACAGTGACTAAATAATACCGCCACACCATAAACACATAGTTGTTGACTAATACCCCCTTACTGTTACTGAAATATACCGCCACGCCATAACCACGTAGTGACTGAATAATACCTCCATACTGTTACTGAATAATACTGCCCCACCATAACCACATAGTGACTGAATAATATCCCCATACTGTTACTGAATAATACCGCCATACCATAACCACATAGTATATTTGTAAAAAAATATAAAAATAGGACCATCGGCGCCGATGGTCCTATTTTTATATTTTTTTACAAATATTCTCGGGACAACAAACCTCATTTGTTGTGATTTGGACTTGGAGGCAGCAGCTTCATTACCACCACTACCTTTGTGTCCTTGGGCCAGGTGAGCGTTTTCTCAAACAAGATTGCTCCTCTGCCCCATCTTGCTTTTACTTTGCACTATGTGGCGCCGTGTCTCCTTTTATTTCCTATTTTAGTTTGCATAACCACATAGTGACTAAATAATACCCCCATACTGTTACTGAAATATACCGCCACGCCATAACCACCTAGTGACTGAATAATATCCCCATACTGTTACTGAATAATACTGCCCCACCATAACCACATAATGACTGAATAATACTCCGTTACTGAATAATACCGCCATACTGTTACTCAATAATACCGCCACACCATAACCACATAATGACTGAATAATACTCCGTTACTGAATAATACCGCCACACCATAACCACATAGTGACTGAATAATACCCCCATACTGTTACTCAATAATACCGCCACACCATAACCACATAGTGACTGAATAATACCCCCATACTGTTACTGAATAATACTGCCCCACCATAACCACATTATGACTGAATAATACTCCGATACTGTTACTGAATAATACCGCCACACCATAACCACATAGTGACTGAATAATATCCCCATACAGTTAGTGAATAATACCAAATAATGTTAAAAAAAAGGGATGTCCAGCACGCGGTAAAATAAAATCCAAAACTTTAATTCACTCTAAAAAGAAATTAAAAACTTTCCTAGATAGGACGCTTACGCTTTTTGAACCAAACAGGTTCTTACTCATGAGCCAAATTTGAAATATTTGGCTGTGACAGAAGGCAGTTTGTTTGACGGGCTGGAGTGTACAATAATGAGTGTCTACAGGCAACAGTGAAGCATGGTGGAGGTTCCTTGCCAGTTTGGGGCGGGATTTTAGCAAGTATTGTTCTGGATTTGGTCGGAATTAATGGTGTTCTCAATGCTGAGAAATACAGGCAGATTCTTATCCATCATGCAATACCATCAGGGAGGCGTCTGATTGGCTCCAAATTTATTCTGCAGCAGGACAATGACCCCAAACATACAGCCAATGTAATTAAGAACCGTCTTCAACGTAAAGCAGAACAGAAAGCCCTGGAAATGATGATATGGCCCCCACAGAGCTCTGATCTCAACATCATCGACTCAGTCTGTGATTACATGAAGAGATAGGAATTGAGGAAGGCTACATCCACAGAAGATCTGTGGTTAGTTCTCCAAGATGTTTGGAACAACATCCCTGCCGAGTTCCTTCAAAAACTGTGCAACTGTACCTAGAAGAATGGATGATACTGTTTTGAAGGTGAAGGATGGTCGCACCAAATACTGATTTGATTTAGATTTCTCTTCTGTTCAGTCACTTTGCATTTTGTTAATTGATAAAAAAAAAACTATTAACGCTTCTATTTTTGAAAGCATTCTTTGCAACATTTTTACACAACTGCCTAAAGCAGAGTACTATATATGACTTTTTTTTTTGTCGTTCACTGTGCGGTGATATCAATTATGTATTTGTTTTTTTATTTATATATTTTTTCTTAACCCCTTGCGTACCTTCGACGTAATAGTACGTCGCTGGCCGCTTATTCCAGCGTACCTTCGACGTACTATTACGGCGCAGGAATAAACTGTCACTATGTGAAATCACATAGTGACAGAACAGCGGCGGCAGCTGTCATTGACAGCTAACCGTCTCTGCTACCGGCCTGGGGACCAATTAGCAGTCCCCAATGCCGGCGATTGCTGTGATTGGTCAGTCTCCGAAGACTGACCAATCACAGCCGTCTGTGACGTTTTCTGCAGGAGAAAGCTCCTGTCACTTTCTCTGATCTCCTCACTTCTGTGAGATACGTGAGGAGATCAGAGAAAGCGGTGTAAAAAAACAAAACACTATTTTTATTAACCCCTTCCCGAAAATGGGCGTATAGTAACGCCCTGAGGATGAAGCGGGCACAGGAGCTGTGCTCGCTCCATCTTCATCGGATGTCGGCTGTAATATACAGCCGACATCCCACTGCAACTACAGCGATCACTGTCCTCTCCGATCGCTGTAGTTTAACCCCTTAAATGCCGCTGTCAATAGCGACAGCGGCATTTAAGTGATTGATACAGAGGGAGGGGGCTCCCTCTGCACCCCATTGCCCCCCCCCCGCGAAAAATCGCGGGGTTCTGATGGTTGCAATGGCAACCAGGAAGCCTAGCAACGGCTTCCTGGTTGCCAGGTACGGGAGCCGATTAGGTCCTGCCCAAGGCAGGACGTAATAGGCTCAACTGTCAGTTGTAAAGTGACAGTTACAATACACTGCACTACATCAGTACATACAGAAGTAGTGCAGTGTATTGTGCAGGGGATCAGAAGATCAGATCTTCCAGTCCCCTAGTATGTGTAAAATAAAAAGTGAAAAAAAAGTTTTAGATAAATAAATAAATCCAAGTTTTACGTAATAAAAACAATAATCGCCTTGTTTCCCTGACCAAGCCCTTTATAATTAGAAAAAAAAAGACAAAAACTAGACATAATAGGTATTGCCGCGTTCGTATCGGCCTGACCTAAAAAAATATCATATTATTTATCCCGCACGGTGAACACCGTAAAAAAAATACCATAAAAAACAATGGCAGAATTTCCTTTTTTGGTCACGTTGTTTCCAAAAAAATGGAATAAAAAGTGATCAAAAAGTCGCGCGTAGCCAAACATGGTACCAATAAAAACGACAGTGTGTCACGCAAAAAATGTATGTACTCCGCACAGATTACATATGCCCCCACATTATAAACTGAAACACCAGTAAAACACTAAACAAAACTACTACCAAGCAAAATCTGCGCTCCAAAAGCCAAATGGCGGTTCTTCTGGGCCTGGCAATGTGCCCAAACAGCGGTTTATGACCACATATGGGGTATTACCGTACTCTGGAGAACCGCTTAACAATTTATGGGGCGTATGTCTCCGGTGGTACAAGCTGGGCCCAACGCATTGGGCACTGAAATAGCATATATGTGGAAAATGTCAATTTTATATCTGCAACATCCACTGTGCACTAATTTCTGAAAAACCTTTGGGGGTCAAAATGCTCACTACACTTCTAGATGAATTCCTTGAGGGGTGTAGTTTCCTAAATGGGGTCACTTCTCGGGAGTTTTCACTGTACTGGTACCTCAGCGCAATGCAACATGGCGTCAAAAACAAATTTTGTAAAATATCCACTCCAAAAACGAAATTGCACTTTTTCCGTTTAGACCCTTGCCGTATGTCCAAATAGCCGTTTACAACCACATATGGGGTATTTCCGTAATCAGGAGAAATTGTGTAACACATTTTGGGGTGTCTTTTCTCCTGTATTCCTTGTGGAAATGAAAAATTCTGAGCTAAAGCTACAGGTTATTGGAAAAAAAAAATGTTTTCATTTTCACGGACCAATTCTAATAAAATCTATAAAACACCTGAGGGCTCAAAATGCTCACTACACCTCTAATTTAATTCTTTCAGGGGTATAGTCTCCAAATTGGGATCACATCTGGGGAATTTCTACTGTACTGGTACTTCAGGGACTCTGCAAATGCGACATGGCCCCCAGAAACCAATTCAGCAAAATCTGAGCTGCAAAATCCAAATGGTGCTCCGTCCCTTCTGAGCCCTGCCATGGGTCCAAACAGCAGTTTATTACCACATATGGGGTATTTCCGTAATCAGGAGAAATTGCTTTACAAATTTTGAGGTGCTTTTTCTCCTTTATTCCTTATAAAAATTAGAAAATTCTGTGTTTTTTCCAAAAAAAAAGTCTCTTTTCATCTTCACAGACTAATTCCAATAAATTCAGCAAAAAACCTGTGGGGTCAAAATGATAACTATACCACTAGAAAAATTCCTTGAGGGGTATAGTTTCCAAAATGGGGTCACTTTTGGGGGGATTCCACTGTTTAGGTCCCTCCAGGGCGTTGCAAACGTGACACGGCACTGAAAACCATTCCAGTAAAATCAGAGCTCCAAAATCCAAATGGGGGTCCTTCCCTTCTGAGCCCTGCTGTGGGTCCAAACAGCAGTTTATTATCACATATGGGGTATTTCCGTAATCGCGAGAAATTGCTTTACAAATGTTGGGGTGCTTTCTCTCCTTTATTTCTTGCAAAAATTAGAAATTTTTACGTTTTTCCAGAAAAAAAGTAGATTTTCATTTTCACAGACTAACTCCAGAAAATATAGCAAAATACCTGTGGGGTCAAAATGCTAACTATACCCCTAGATAAATTCCCTGACGGGTGTAGTTTCAAAAATGGGGGTCACTTTTGGGGGTTTCCACTGTTTTGGCACCACAAGACCTCTTCAAACCTGACATGGTGCCTAAAATATATTCTGAAAAAAGGAGGCCCCAAAATCCAAGAGGTGCTCCTTTGCTTCTGAGGCCTGTGTTTCAGTCCATTAGCGCACTAGGGCCACGTGTGGGATATTTCTAAAAACTGCAGAATCTGGGCAATAAATATTGAGTTGCGTTTCTCAGGTAAAACCTTCTGTGGTACAGAAGAAAATGTATTACATATGAATTTTGTAAAAAAAAATTAAATTTGTAAATTTCACCTCTACTTTCCTTCAATTCCTGTAAAACGCCTAAAGGGTTGAAACACTTTCTGAATGCTGTTTTGGATACTTTGAGGGGTGCAGTTTTCAAAATGGGGTGTTTCATGGGGGGTTCTAATATATAGGGCCCTCAAAACCACTTCAGAACTGAACTGGTCCATGAAAAAATCGCTTTTTGAAATTTTCTTCAAAATATGAGAAATTGCTGCTAAAGTTCTAAGCCTTGTGAGGTCATAGAAAAATAAAAGGATGTTCAAAAAACGATGCAAACATAAAGTAGACATATGGGAGATGTTAATTGGTAACTATTTTGTGTGGTATTACCATCTGTTTTACAAGCAGATGCATTTAAAATTGGAAAAATCATAATTTCTTCATATTTTCGCTAAATGTTGGTGTTTTTCACAAATAAGCAATGAATTTATCGACCAAATTTTTGCACTAAACTAAAGTACAATATGTCACGAGAAAACAATCTCAGAATCAATTGGATAGGTAAAAGCATTCCGGAGTTATTACCACATAAAGTGATACATGTCAGATTTGAAAAAATGGGTCTGGTCCTCAAGGCCAAAATGAGCTGGGTACTCAAGGGGTTAAAGTAAGGGGGTGTATTTGGACGTTTAGTTTTGTGGGGTATATACGAATTTTTGATCACTATTTATAATTTTTTTTGGGGGTGATAAAGTGAGCAAAAAACAGCAATTACGGATTTATTTATTTTTTTATACAGGGTTCGTTATGTGGGATGAACAACATTATATTGTAATAGTTCGGATCGTTACGGTTGTTGCAATACCAATTATTTTTATTTTTTTATTATTTACATTACATTACATTTTTTCATTTATATTATTAAAAACGTTATCAAACTAATTTGATTATTTTTTTTTTAAATCTTACTACGGGACTTGAAAATACGATCACTGGACCACTTGCACAAGACACTGCAATAACCGGTCAAGGACTAGGCTGTTTTACAGCTAAATGACCAGAGCAAATTTCACAATTTTGCTATGCGCTTCTTTAGATGACTACAACTCTGCAGGTGAATAAAGTTCATCTTTGAATTTTACACTCTTTTTAAAGGACAGATAGGGCTTTGTTTTAGTGGCATTTGTCAGTATATATCATTTTTATTTTTTTCTCTAAAGTGGGCAAAATTGGAAAAAAATGCAAGAATTTAGCAATTGCGTCAGTTTATGCTAGCATTTTTCACACACGGTATGGACCACGGACAAAATTAATCTCCTTTCACATTCTTCCACTTCTCCCGTGCATGGGGATACCAAATATGTGTGCCTTATTCACTGTGCGGGCATGTGCCAGGGCTTGGCATAAAAGGAGGCTTTTTGGCCTTTTCGGTCCAGGAATTTTGCATTTGATTTTATAGCCGCATACTGTTTTCTGGGGGACGTAATGCTGCTGAAACATTAGAATCACCCCATTAATGACTTCATTCACACAAGTAGACCCCACAAGGTTTCCTTCAAGGGGTTTATCATATTTTTAGCAAGTCCAGCTTTCTTCTGAAAGTTTCTTGAATAAGATGGAACAAAAAAAAATCAGCTATTTTTTAGCAAATGCGTCAGTTTAGGCTAGTATTTTTCACACACGGTATAGACCACGGACAAAATTAATCTCCTTTCACATTCTTCCACTTCTCCCGTGCATGGGGATACCAAATATGTGTGCCTTATTCACTGTGCGGGCATGTGCCAGGGCTTGGCATAAAAGGAGGCTTTTTGACCTTTTCGGTCCAGGAATTTAGCATTTGATTTTATAGCCGCATACTGTTTTCTGGGGGGTGTAATGCTGCTGAAACATTAGAAACACCCCATAAATGACTTCATTCACACAAGTAGACCCCACAAGGTTTCCTTCAAGGGGTTTATCATATTTTTAGACAGTCCAGTTTTCTTCTGAAAGTTTCTTGAATAAGATGGAACAAAATAAAATTAGCTTTTTTTTTAACAAATGCGTCAGTTTATGCTAGCTTTTTCACACACAAAATGGACCACGGACAAAATTCATCCCATTTCACATTCTGCCACTTCTCCTGTGCATGGGGATACCAAATATGTGTGCTTTATTCACGGGCATGTGCCAGGACTTGGCATAAAAGCAGGCTTTTTCGCCTTTTCGGTCCAGGAATTCTGCACTTGACTTTATAGCCGCATACTGTTTTCTGGGGGGCCTGATGCTGCTGAAAGATTAGAATCACCCCATAAATGACTTCATTCACGCAAGTAGACCCCACAAGGTTTTCTTCAAGGGGTTTATCATAGTTTTAGACAGTCCAGTTTTCTTCTGAAAGTTTCTTGAATAAGATGGATCAAAATAAAATTAGCAATTTTTTAGCAAATGCGTCAGTTTATATCAGCATTTTTCACACACGGCATAGACCACGGCCAAAATTAATCTCCTTTCACATTCTTCCACTTCTCCCGTGCATGGGGATACCAAATATGTGTGTCTTATTTATCACATAGAGAAGTAGGAGGGCGGACGATAGAAGAAGCTTATTTCACAAATCGCTTTTTTTCAAAGCTGGTTTTACAAAACTCAACAGAGTTTCTATAACACTTCCAAAATATCTGCTCTTGAAGCAGAAATCCCAAAATATTCATCTAGGGGTATAATGGGAATTTATTTTTTGGGGTTTTCGAAAATAAGAAATTGCAGGTTTATGCAAATGGAGCTCTCCAGCAGATGAACTTTAGAAAACATCAAACAGGACATCCACCCCCCACCCCTCCCTCCCTCACCCTTGGAGTAAAATCAGGGGAAAAATAAAAATGTAATGTAGGGCAAATATATTTTCAACGAATTAACTAAAATCTAATAATTCAGAACAGTGTGGTATTTTTTAAAACATGGCTCAATGCACAGGCCTGGTTGTGAGGGACAGAAATATCGGGAATCTTTGCGGTGCCCGTCTTTTCTGCAGACGCGGCACTTTTTCTGGGGGTTGCTTCTGGTTGCTGTTGGGGGAATCCGACTGATGAAGTGTCTTTCAGTCAGTCGCGTGACATCCTCAGACTGGGGGCATTCTCTGGTGTCCTGAACATCAAATATGAGGCCTTCAATAATTTTTTCCCTGAAATCCAGGTATGTGTCTCTGCCTCTGTTTTTTTTGTAGAGCACGAATGAGTTGTGGATGGCCACCTGTAACAAATAAATGGCCACTTTTTTGTACCAGGTTTTAGTTTTGCGTTTTACTAAATAGGGCTGTAAAACCTTGTCGCTTAAATCCACCCCCCCCCATGTACTTGTTATATTCGGACACGCTCACTGGTTTGTGCTTGTCCGATGTTGCCCCTCTTTCCCTCACTGCCACTGTTCCTGCAGTATGAATCGTGCTTAGCACATACACATCTTTGCGATCCCTGAACTTGACCACCAGCAATTCTTCAGATGCATAAGCACAGGAGTCCCCCTTTACCATGGGCTTCCCCACTAATTGCTGTGGAAAACCAATTCTGTTTTTGCGCTTGGTACCACATGCCCCAGTCCTTGCAGCATGCAAATGCCTAAACAGGGGCACACTCGAATAAAAATTATCACAGTACAGGTGGTACCCCTTGTGAAGCAGAGGCTGCATTATCTCCCACACGATCTTACTGCTGGTGGAAAGATCAGGGGGGCATCCAGGAACATTTATTGTGCGGTCCCGCCCTTCATAAATCCTGAAGGCGGTGGTATATCCTGACCCGCTTTCACACAATTTGTAAAGCTTAACGCCATATCTTGCCCTTTTGGAAGGTAGATATTGGCGAAAGCTGTCTGCCATGAAAGTTGAGGAGGGATTCGTCCACACTTATATTCTGCTCAGGGGTGTAGAGTTGCAGAAATAAATTATTCAGGGAATTTATTAGCGGTCTTATTTTGAACAACCGATCCCGGTTTGCATCGGTACTTGGGGGGGCCTGTGTGTTGTCATTGAAGTGGAGGAACATCATAATTGTCTCATAACGAGACCTGGGCATTACTGCAGAATATACTGGGGTGGCTTGGGCGGGTCTTGTTGACCAGTAAGACCTAATGGAGGGCTTTTTGACAATACCCATATTTAGGGTGAGCCCCAAATTTTTTTTTAATTCCTGCAAATTGGTGGGCGTCCAATCTCTGGCATGGGTGGATGAAGGTTTCTGCCTTATATATTGCGTGGCATATAAATTTGTTTCGTGGACAATCTGATTTAGGATGTCGTTCGTTATAAATAAATGGAAGTAATCCATTTGGACAAAATTTGTATTGTCCACGGTTATGCCAGGAGTGGCAGTAAATCCGTGGATTCTAGGCCCAAAAGATGGGGCAGGTGCCCATACAAGAGCCTGGACTGAAGGGACCAGGCTGTCCTGTGCTACAGCGCTACTTGGCCCTGCGCTTTCATGTTCTGCAGTTTCAACTGCATCAGGGACAACGTCCCCTGAAGATGAACCTGAAGTGACGCTGTCATCGTCACTACCTAAAACAGGTTCCATCTCGGACGCCATCTCGGATGCGGTCTCCGACTCGGACCACAGCATGGCGTATGCCTCCTCGGCGCTAAACAACTTCCTCGCCATAACGTAACACTAACTAAACAAATTTATTTATTTTTTTTTATTTTTTTTTTATAAAACACACAAACTAACTGCTATATATATATATATACACTACCGCTAACAAAAAAATAAACCGCTATTGCTATATATATTATATATATATATATATATATATGTGGATATATATATATATATATATAATTATATACTCCCTACCTGCCTATTCTAATAGAATAAAAGAAAGAAAGGTAGATAGATAGAAAGAAAATAAGATAGATGGATAGATAGATTGTATAGATAGATAGAAATCTATCTATACAGAGAATGTTTTAGAGTGTAACTGTATTTTTTTGTAACTGTAATCTTCTGGCAGCAATTCTCCCGAGTCTCTTCTTCTCCTCAAACTGAAACAATGTTTGAGGAGAAGAAAAGAGGCAGGAGATTTACTGCCAGAAAAGTAAAAATAAAACAAATGTGGTCGCTGTGATAGGTTTTCACAGCGACCACATGTTCAGGGACCATCAGATTGGTCCCTGATACTCTGCCCAGTGCCCAGAGCTGTTGGTAACAGCGTGGGCACAGGGCTGTGTGCACGCGATCGCGTGCACACTGTTTTCTATGCAGAAATGCATGTGATCGCTGTGATTGGTTGTCACAGCGATCACATGTTCAGGGGCCAAAAGATTGACCCCTGACATTCTGCCCAGTGCCCATGGCTGTTAGCAACAGTCAGGGCATAGAGCTGTGTGCACGCGATCACGCGTGCACAGTCTTTGAAGGGCCGCCGTAAATAATCTATACGGCGGACTTCAGAGACCCTGACCGCTGGCCGTATAAATACAGCCAGCGGTCGGGAACCTGATATTTATGTATTGCAGTGTATTGTGCTTTTTGCATTCTTCTACTAAGCCCAGCCTCACTAGGCCCCCAACTAACATGACAAGCCATTCTTTTCGAGCGATCGCGGGGAGTGGCGATGGGGTGACAGAGGGAGCCCCCAACTGTCTAATAGCTTAGAATCTTTGATCACTACTGACCGCAGCATCTTAGTGGTTTACTAGCCGAGATCAGAGTTATCTCCGGTCCCGGCTGTTAGAACTATGTGTCAGCTTTAATATACAGCTGACACACTCATTGTATAAAGCGGGCTCCACACCTGAGCCCGCTCCATACTTCTTCTAACTTTCACTGGGTATAACTGACATAGAAAAGGACTTAGGGATATTAGTTGACAGTAAACTGAACTGTAGCAGCCAGTGCCAGGCAGCTGGTGACCAGTTGAATAAAATCATGGGATGCATGATAAAGGGTATAAATGCGCATGACAAGAACATATTTTTACCTCCTTTTAAATCACTAATCAGGAATATTGTGTGCAGTTTTAGGCAATAGTGTAAAAGCAATACTTAGCAGAGCTGGAGGCGGGCAAACAAAGTTCTAAATTAAATAGGAGGACCACGGTGTACAGATAGATCAATATTGGGGTTATTTACTTTGGAAAAAAATTGGCTTAGGCGTGATCTAATAATTATGTATAAATATAACAAAGGTTAGTACAGAGAGCTGTCTATTGATCTTTTTATACCCAGGAGTTAACTATTACAAGGGGGCATCCACTACATCTAGAGGAAAGTAGGGTTTCACCATCAGTATAGAAGGGACTTCTTTACTCTAAGAGCAGTAAGACTATTGAACTCTGCCACAGGATGTAGTCATCATGCATTTAGTTCAAGAGTTTAAGAGTGTCTTTCTTGAAAGTAATTATATTAAAAATGATATGTACTAGATTATTTAAGATCAATCCTTCAACCATGACTTTATTCTAATTGCCATATTTGGATTCAAGGTGGAATTTTTTCTCCTTAAGATGAGGAAATTTGGCAACTACCTCATAGGAGTTGTTTTGCCCTCTTCCGGATCAACACTGCAGTGCATACTAACAATATTACTATGTATTTGGCTAGTGATTTGCCTCTGGAACATCATGTTACAAAATATTATGTCTTGATTATTAATAAATTATATAAATAAATGTATCTCTTGAATTTTAAAGGACACTTATTCTTTACTACTTTGATTCTTTTGTACCGTCCATGGCCGCGGGCCGTTGGGTTTACTCACCTCCCGACGCCCGCAGCCATGGATCCGTGAGCGCTGGTCCCCATCTCCTTCCTAGGAGATGCCAGCGTTAACTTCCGCTCCGGTCTGCTGTGTCCCGTAGGGTGCGCACGCTCGTGCCCGGCCTTAAAGGGCCAGCGCGCGCACAAAGGAAATCGTCATCATCATCAACTGCCATGATTTCCTGGTCTATAAGAAGGCACCAGGCCTTCTGATCCTTGCCTGAGCGTTGTTAGTTTTCCCAATCTGTCTTGCAAATGGTCCCTTAGTGTTTCCCGTACCAGTTGTTACCCGTGCCTAGTTACCTGTTCCTGTTTCCCGTGCTGTGCCTATAGTATCGAGTCTGGCCATGTCCTGTGTCATCTGCCACGTCTGGAGGAATCCGCCATGTCCTGTCAATTGCCAGGTCCGGAGGAATCCGCCACGTCCTGTGTCATCTGCCACGTCCGGAGGAATCCGCCAGGTCTGGCGCAACCTGTGGCACCTGTGTCATCCGCCACATTTGGCGTTATCTGCTGCACCCATCTCCATCAGTGCCAGAGCTGCGGCCACTGTCTGGACTATCCAGCTACCCTTGTGCAGGACATTGTATTGCCGGGGTTTCCTGTTGTTTGGCCAGCTGCCTCCGCGCTACGGCGGTACGGCCTAGTGGGTCCACTAACCCACTTCATGACAGCTTCAGGGCGGATGTACACGAGCGTGTGCGTTTTGCGCACGCAAAAAATTCAGCGTTTTGCGTGCGCAAAAGGCACTTAACAGCTCTGTATGTCATGTTCATATGGTGCGCGGCTGCGTGCTTTTCACGCAGCCGCCATCATTAATGACACTCTGTTTGGATGTTTGTAAACAGAAAAGCACGTGGTCTAGCAGGCATTCGCTCCAGGCAGACCTGGGGGCCTTTATTAGGCCCCCGGCTGCCATTGGAGACACAGACACTCTGCGATCGTATCGCCGGGTGTCGGTGGGAGAGAGGGAGCTCCCTCCCTCTCTCCAAAACCACTCACATGCGGTGCTCGCTATTGTGCACCGCATCTGAGTGGTTAAACGGGTGAGATCGATACTTATATCGATCTCACACGGCAGAGCAGGGACGCCCCCAGCCCTCAGCTGCCTCTGGCAGCTGAGAGCAGGGAGATTTGACGGCTCCCTGCTCTGTTTACTTTATCCTGATGCAGCGCCGTAAAAAGGCATATGCATCAGAATAATGCCCGTCAGTGCTTGGTTATCAGTCCTAGTAGTAAGTGTTCTGGCATTTTTCCTGTTGTTCCTGGTCATTCCCTGTGTTTTACCCAGCTTTGTCTTGACTCTCCTTGATCCGATTTATCTGTGTACCGAACTCTGGCCTGACCCTGCTTCCTGATACTAATTACTGGAGCTGACGTTTCCTACCTGTTACTGACCTGGACCTGTTTAGCCACAAAACTTCATACCAGCCATCTGCAGCCCGACCTTCTATTGAGGACTATCCTGGGGACCGTAACTTTGGAATCTTACCGGCAAAGTCCATACCTCCTTGCATGGTTGAGGGTAAGGAAAGCATCTGACAGGATCATTATGCAGTTTATTATATTTTAATAAAAAACATAAAAGGAATTACAATCTGCCATAGATTAAGGCCTGACATTTTTTAACATTATTATTATTATTTTTTTTTTTATAAAAGTCTACTTGTCTTGAAGTTGTTGGAAATAAAGAAGTTTCATTACTACCCAAAATAAGACAAGGAACAAAGTATCTTGTTACTCATTTACACATGATGTTTTTATATAAATATGTAATGAGTTTGTCACAATATCTACTTATAGACTAAATAATAGATGTGAACTGGTGAACTCAAGAGATACACAAATACCAAGTGACCAGGAAACAATGCCTACTGTGCAGGTGCAACTGATGCCCACATTAAACATACTAGGCTATTTATTTCCTGAGCATAAATGGTATGTTCACATTTGCACCTTTGCATTTAGAAACCTTGAAGATTGATAGCATAAAAAGAGCACATAGTCCATCTAGTCTGGCCTCATCTTATTTCCTTCTTATTTTCATCTTCGCAATCTGCTCAGCTCTTCCTGCTCTATAACATGCTGCCTACAGATAGGTGTCACGATGCGGGGTGTGGACCAACTGGGCCGTACCGTGTAGCGGGATGACAGCTGGCAAACAGGTAAGTACAGAGTTCAATTAGTTCAGCGAGGGTACCTGAGGCAATCGTAGGCAGTAGCGAGGCAGGCACATCCAGGACCAGGCGGCGGGAAGTCATCAGGTGAGGCGTAGCAGATCAAGCATAGACTGTAGCACAGCACGGCAATAGCACAGCACGGAAAGAGGATACAGGAGCAAGGTACACTGGGAAACTGGAAGACACTGGGAGACCATAAGCATGACAAACGAAGGGTAACAAACAACGCTCTGGCAAAGAGCAAAAGGACAGAGTCCTTTTTTTAGCCCAGCTCATCCTGGGCTGGATTGCAGACTTCCTGCAAAAATGCGTGCACTGGCCCTTTAAGGCCATGCACGGGCGCGCGCGCCCGCCGGAGACACACGAGGTCCGGAAGTGAGTGCCGGCGCCTCACAGGAGGACGACACTGCAGCGAGGTAAGATGTCCATGGCCACGGCCGTCGAGGTTAACGACTGAACGACGGACCGTGGCCATAGACGTTACAGAATCCCCCCTCTTACGCCCCTCATCTTGGGACCAGAGCGGGAGAGAAACTTCCTCACGAAGACAGGAGCATCGATGTTCTCCACTGGCTCCCAAGACCTCTCATCTGGGCCGAACCCCCTCCAATCCACTAAATATAATGTCCTTGGTAGCCAGAATCTCCTTTACTTCGAAAGTCCCCGATGAGCCGCCAGGGGCCGCTGTGGAGATAGGAGTCCTGGAGTAGCGGTTCAGGACCACAGGTTTCAGCAAGGAGACGTGAAAGGAGTTAGGAATCCTGAGGGTAGGGGGGAGCCGCAGCTTGTAGGATACCGTGTTGATCTGTAGCAGGATTTCGAAGGGTCCGAGGAACCTAGGAGTAAATTTGCACGATGGCACCTTCAGCCGGATATTCCTAGAAGGCAACCAGACTTTAGTCCCTGGAAGGAACTGCGGAGGCGCCCGTCTTCTTGTATCTGCTTTTGACTTTATGCGGTCCACCGCCAACAGGATAGAAGATTGGGTCTGTTGCCATATCTGTAGAAAGTCCCTGAAGGTAGAATCGGCTGCAGGCACCTAGGACATAGTAGAAACAGGAAGAGGTATCCGAGGATGTTGGCCGTAGACGATGAAGAATGGACTGGAAGTGGTTGACTCACTGGTGTGGTTGTTATAAGAGAACTGCACCCAATCATCATGGCGCCTGGAAACAAAGTGACATAGATAGGTCTCCATAATCTGGTTAACTCTCTCGACTTGCCCATTAGACTGGGGAAGTCCAATTTTACACCGAGGAGGCCGCAGAGTGCTCACCAAAACTTGTGCTGTATGAAGAGGTCAGCCAATTGCGTAGCAGACGGCAGGGCGGTCAACGGGATGAAGTGAGCCGTTTTGGTAAATTGATCCACCACCACCCAGATCACACTGCAACTCGCAGAAGAAGGAAGATCCGTGACAAAGTCCATAGCGACATGTTGCCACGGGGTAACGGGCACAGGCAGTGGTTGGAGCAGGCCAGCAGGTCTGGTGCATGAGGAGACAAAGTCCATAATATCTTTGGGCAGCGTGGGCCACCAGAACTGACGGGTGATTAGATCTTGGGTCTTTACGAGCACCCGCGTGACCTGCCAGCTTTGAACTGTGACCCCAGCGAAGAATTCTTCCTCGGTCAGCCAGACGTACAAAAGTCCTACCTGGAGGAATGTCTCTAACTTTCAGGGGATTCACAGAGAAGATGCAGGATGGGTCAATAATATTCTGTGGAGATTCCATGGCATCTTCGGTTTCAAAAGATCTAGACAAGGCATCGGCCCTCACATTTTTGTCGGCGGGTCGGTAGTGGAGTTCGAACCGGAACCGAGCAAAGAACAATGACCACCTGGCTTGACGAGGATTCAACCGCTGGGCCGTCTGTAGGTAGGTAAAATTCTTGTGATCCGTGAAGATCAGGATAGGATGAACCGCGCCCTCCAGTAGATGTCTCCACTCCTGCAGAGCCAGCTTGATGGCCAGAACTCCCGGTCCCCAATCGAGTAGTTGCGCTCTGCGGAAGAAAACAGCTTGGAATAGTAGCCACATACCACAGCCTTGCCTTTCGATCTTTTCTGGAACAACAGTGCACCAGCACCAACCGAGGAAGCGTCCACCTCTAAAGAAAACTGTAGGGATACATCAGGATGGTGCAGAATGGAGGCAGACGTGAAGGCTTTCTTTAAGGATTCAAATGCGGCTTCAGCCTCCGGAGTCCACATCTTGGCATTCATAGCCTTCTTAGTGAGGGTGGAGATAGGAGCAGTCAAAGATGAGAAGTTGGGGATGAACAGTGGGTAGAAGTTGGCGAATCCTACGAAGCGTTGTATGGCCCTTAAACCTTGTGGGCGTGGCCACTCCAGGACAGCCTTTACCTTCTGGGGGTCCATCTTGAGGCCCTGATCGGAGATAATATAGCCCAGGAAGGATAGAGACTTCTCAAAAACACACTTCTCTAACTTGGCATAAAGGCGATTCTCTCTTAGACGGAGCAACACCTGGCGGACATGACTGATGAGTTACTGGATCTGGGGAAAAAATCTAAATGTCATCGAGATACAGCACAACACAAACATAAAGGAGATCACGAAAAATGTAATTGACAAATTCTTGAAATACTGCGGGGGCATTACACAGGCCGAAGGGAATAATTAAGTATTCGTAGTGCCCATCAAGAGTATTAAAGGCAGTCTTCCATTCGTCACCTCGACGAATCCGAATCAGATTGTAGGCCCCCCGCAAGTTCAGTTTAGAAAAAAAATGTGCCCCTCGTATGCGATCAAACAGTTCAGAAATCAAAGGCAGGAGGTATCTGTTCTTCACCGTGATCTGGTTTAGGCCTCGGTAGTCAATGCAAGGACGTAACGATCCATCTTTCTTTTTAACAAAAAAGAACCCCGCTCCGGCCGGGGATGAGGATTTACGAATGAAACCCCTCTCCAGGTTCTCCTTAATGTAGGCCGACATGGACTGGGTCTCTGGCAGGGAGAGAGGGTACACTCTACCACGAGGAGGAGACGATTCCGGAACCAGGTCGATCGGACAGTCAGATGCCCGGTGTGGCGGCAAGGTCTCAGCCTCCTTTTCATTAAGGACATCGCAGAACATGGAGAAACAAGAAGGCAACCCTGTCAAAGACTGAAGAGGAGCAGGCTGTGGCGACTGGATATAGCCCAGACTGCGGTCAAGACACTTCGGACTCCACTGGAGGACCTCTCCAGAGTTCCAATCCAGGACGGCGGCGTGCAGACGAAGCCAAGGCAAACCCAGCAGCACGGGGTTGACAGACTTGGACAGAACAAACAGGGAGATGAGTTCAGCATGAAGGGCTCCCACTTGGAGTCTCAATGGCTTGGTTACGGACACAACTGGGTCCGGCAATGGCAGTCCATCCACTGAGGCAACGATCAGCGGCCTTTCAAGCGGGATAGTAGGCAACTGTAGGAGATCCACAAGGTCCTGGCAGACGAAGTTGGCTGCAGAGCTGGAGTCCAGATATGCGGAGACCTGATGGGACATCTTGCCAGCAATGATGGTTACGGGAATTAATAGTTTGGAAGAGATTTCTTGATTCAATGTGTTCACACTGGACCACAAGCAACTTTGATTGAGTGCCTCTCCACTCATCCTTCAGACTCTGGGACCTTGATTTCCAAATGAAATTCAAATTTACTTTCATCTGAAAACAGGACTTTGGACCACTGAGCAACATTTGCAGGTGTTTTATATTGATTAGCTGATTAGAATGTGACACCATGAGTCTACAATCCTCACTGCAGTCTTTTTCTTCAGGGTGCTTGCCGTTTTTCTGACGGCTAGCACCCTGACCAATTAATTTCAATGGGGCCATGCACACTTCAGTTTTTTTGACGGTCCCGTTGCTCCATTTTGATCCAAAGTAGAGCATGTCCTACTTTGGTCCGAGATTCCGTGACCGTGCGGCCCATGCAAGTCAATGGTGCCGTCAAAAAAACGGAAGGCACAGGGAAGGCATCCATGTGCCATCCGTGTGTGACGGAGCCGTTGCCTAGCAACGGCCGGGCGGGCAGAAATACATTACAGATATATTACACTAATCGGCAGCTACTTGTCTCTATCAATCACTGATAGAGAAAAGAGGCTGCTGATTAAAAATAAAATAAAAAGCAGTTCATACGTACCCGGTCGTTGTCTTGGTGACGAGTCCCTCTTCTTCCTCCAGTCCGACCTTCCTGTATGAAGCGGCAGCCTGTGATTGGCTGCAGAAGCGGTCACGTGGGATGAAGCGTCATGCCTGGAGGCCAGCCTTCTGACGTCATCCTGACGTGCGTGACCGCCACTACAGCCTGTGATTGGCTGCAGCGGTGACATGGATGAAACGTCATCCCTGGAGGCCGGACAGGAGGAAAGTATGTATGAACTTATTTTTTTTATTTTATTAAAATTGTATTTTCCGAGCGCCGAGCATGGTACTGTCCAGGGTGCTGAAAGAGTTACCGCCGATCAGTGCAGCCCATTAACTCTTTCAGCACCCTGGACAGTACCATGCTCAGCGCTCGGAAACGGAAACACGGAGTACACACGGCCGCTAAAACGGGCACACGGATCCGCCAAAAACGGCCGTGAAAACGGTGTTGGAAGTGTGCACGAGGCCTTACCCAATATTCACATTTTCTGAGAGACTAAATTTTGGGTTTTCATTAACTGTTCGCCATAATCATCAACATTAATTGGTTGAAGACGCAAGACGAGAATGCTCGTCCTGAGCGGCGGGTCGTTGCCGCATTAGGACGAGCATTCTCGTCCTGCAGTTAAACTGTCCCTGCTTGTAAACAAACGGTGACAGGACAGTGACTTCAGCTGTCACAGACAGCTGAGCGTCACAGCTATCGGCGGTGGGACCAATCACGGCTCTCCCCCCCCCCGTGGATCACTGTGATTGGTCAGTCACTCCAGACTGACCAATCACAGCAGAAAAGTGAATTGCCGCCCTTCCTCTGTGACGGATCTCCTCATTTCTGTCACCGTTGTGACAGTTCTGAGGAGATCGGACCAGAGTGAATTTAGTGTGTCCCCTCACAAGTTAAATACAGCACACAAACCCGTTTTTTAACCCCATAGAGCTCCCCAATCCATCTCCTCTCTCCTTTTGTCAAGTTACTTCGTTTGTTAAAAAAAGAATAAAAAACAAAAAAAAAATATATAAAAAATAATCTAAAGAAAATCTAAAAAAATTATAGGTAGTGTAGGATATATATAGGTGATTATTTTATATATATATATATATAAATATATATATACACGTGTATATTATATACATACATATATACGTTATATAGTGTGTATATATATATATATATATATATATATATATATATATAGGTTATAAATATACGCTATATATATCGTACGCAGACGTCCGAAAAAGAGTGTTAACCCTTCCTGCTCTGACGTTTTAGGCGCGATTTTTTGTTTTAGCATAAAATAAAAAGTTAAAATCTTAAATAATCTTAAAAATTTTAGTAGTAGTTTAGGTAGGTTACATATATACACACGTATACACCAGGTTTCTGACGACATTTCAGACGTAGTTTTTTTTATTTGTCATAAAATTTTAATAAATTGTTAAAAAGTATAAAGTTATGGCTAAACAGAATTACACTGTGGAGGAGGCCACGCCATGCTGTGTTTAGACACAGACACGGAAACCGCCAGTGAGGATGAGGAACACTTCCTTATTTTGTCATCCTCTAGCGATAGTGAGGAACCCCCACAAAGGCGGAGTAGGCAGGTTCAGTCACTCAAGTGACTTCAATTGGGTGCCCCCAAATATTTTTCACCCCAAATTCCTGAATTCACTTCTGCCCCAGGAATAAAAATTGATACCACTGGGTACACGGAATGAAATTTTTTTCAAATTTTCTTCACGGAGGAATTGGTGAACCTAATGGTCACACAAACAAATATTTATGCCGAACAGTATCTGGCCAGTCACCCTGCGTCATATTACGCTAGAGGCCAGAAGTGGCATCCAACATGTGCTGCAGAAATTAAAAAGTTCTGGGGGCTCCTTCTTAATATGGGGCTTATTAAGAAACCCACCATACGGTCCTACTGGTCGACCGACGTTCTGTATGCTACCCCAATGTACAGGGCTGTAATGGTGAGAACTCGGTTTGAGGCAATATTAAGATTCCTCCATTACACTGACAACCAGTGGCGGATTAAGTAGACCATAGGCCCTGGGCTGTTACCCATAGTTGGGCCCCCCTTCTCCACCGCCGCCCTGTAACTATTGTTAACACTTCCTTTTTGTCCAGACATTAACAAATGGGTGTTACTACTCCCCTTGTCAAAAGGCTGTGTCCCCACATACTGACAGTCTCCAACCATCGCTGACCGTATCGCACCGTGTAGGGACACATTCTCCTGACAAGGGGAATAGTAACACTTATTTGTCTATCAGTCCTGGCCTGCACAAAGACTTTGTGAAATACAAGGATTTCCTATAATAAACATGTCAGTAGAAATGACAGATTGTCTATAAATCTAGTGCCTCACAGGTGATGACGTAGTTTTTTTCCTCTTCTACATCCAGTCCAGACTTCATGACGACTTTTCCCGGCCATGACCCATTTCTGCAGAATTTGCCACTCAGATGTCTTTGGCTCCTCACTTTTCCAACATTTCCACACCTATAAACAAAGATAATATTATCATGGTGCCACACACTGTGCCCCTAAATATAATAGCACCAAACACTGCGCCCCTGAATAAAATAGTACAAACACTGTGCCCCTAAATATTATAGCACCATAGACTGCGCCCCTGAATATAATTGTGTCAAACAAAACAACACAGCCCCCCGTAAATAGCGCTACACAGTCCTCCCCCTCTGTAAATAGCGTCACATAGCCCTCCCCCTCTTGTATATAGTGCTACACAGCAATCCCCCTTAGATATAGTGATACAAAGCCCTCACTTCTATATAGTGCTATACAACAATCCCCCCTTGTATATTGTGCTACACAGCGTCTCCCCCCTTGGACCTGCAGCTCTTGTAATTGCTCAGTATAATGTCCCCCGTAGCTGCCCCCACAGTATATTGCCACCCATAGCTGCCCCCACAGTATAATGCCCTTCATAGCTGCCTCTACACAGTATAATGCCTCCATAGCTGCGACACAGTATAATGCCTCCATAGCTGCGACACAGTATAATGCCTCCATAGCTGCGTCACAGTATAATATCCCCATAGCTGCGACACAGTATAATGCCTCCATAGCTGCGACACAGTATAATGCCCCCATAGCTGTGACACAGTATAATGCGCCAATAGCTGTGACACAGTATAATGCCTCCATAGCTGCTACACAGTATAATGCGCCACTAGCTGTGACTGTAATGATGGGGGTAGGGAAACAGACAAGTGAGCCCTAATCTACCCACCACTCAGTCCCTGCCTACTTGCAACGACCCGCCCTAGGCGACGGGGTACAACTGGGCGACGGTCCCTACGCTCAGTAAGTGCACGACAGACAAACAGACAAGAGTACACAGAAGCCAAGGGAAATGGGCAGTTGCCCACGGCAACACCGTGAGCAACAAGAGTGGTGAACGAGCCGAGTCAAACCAGGAGTGTACGAGGTACCAAACGCAGAGCAGGAGAGTAGTGAACAAGCCGAGTCAAACCAGGAGTGTACGAGGTACCAAACGCAGAGCAGGAGAGTAGTCAGTAAGCCAGGGTCAGTATGAAGCAGGGTCAAATAGTTCAGAAGCTGCAGCAGGGCCAGGAAACCAAACGAGAAGAATCACAAGCAAGGAGGAACAGGAAAGGCAGGTATAAATAGACAGAGGGTGGGAGCTAGCTCCGTCTGGCCAGGCTGTGATAGGCTCTCCCACTCCTAAGCCTGCCATCCTGAGTGGTGGAAGATGGAGTCAGTCTCACAGACATAGAAGCAGGTGCAGACTGATTACCTATAGGCGTTGACACAGAAGCTGTGCCTGGCAGATCCTTTAGGGTATGTTCACACGTAGTCAACCAAAACGTCTGAAAATCCAGAGCTGTTTTCAAGGGAAAACAGACCCTGCTTTTCAGACGTTTTTTTACCAACTCGCATTTTTCGCTGCGTTTTTCGCGCCGTTTTTGCGGCGTTTTTTACGTCCGTTTTTGGAGCTGTTTTCATTGGAGTCTATGAGAAAACAGCTCCAAAAACGTCTGAAAGAAGTGTCCTGCACTTCTTTTGACGAGGCTGTATTTTTACGAGTCGTCGTTTGACAGCTGTCAAACGACGACGCATAAATAACAGGTCGTCTGCACAGTACGTCGGCAAACCCATTCAAATGAATGGGCAGATGTTTTTCCGACGTATTGGAGCCGTATTTTCAGACGTAAAACGAGGCATAATACGCCTCGTATACGTCTGAAATTTGGCCGTGTGAACATACCCTTAGGGTATGTTCACACGGCCTATTTACGGACGTAATTCGGGCGTTTTTGCCCCGAATTACGTCTGAAAATAGCGCCTCAATAGCGCTGACAAACATCTGCCCATTGAAAGCAATGGGCAGACGTTTGTCTGTTCACACGAGGCGTATATTTACGCGCCGCTGTCAAATGACGGCGCGTAAATAGACGCCCGCGTAGAAGAAGTGACCTGTCACTTCTTTGGCCGTAATTGGAGCCGCTATTCATTGACTCCAATGAATAGCAGCGCTAATTACGGCCGTAATGGACGCGGCGTTCAAGCGCCTGCACATGCCGGTACGGCTGAAATTACGGGGATGTTTTCAGGCTGAAACATCGCCGTAATTTCAGCCGTTACGGACCCTCGCCGTGTGAACATACCCTTACAGTGACACAGTATAATGCCTCCATAGCTGCTACACAGTATAATGCCTCCATAGCTGCGACACAGTATAATGCCTCCATAGCTGCTACACAGTATAATGCGCCAATAGCTGTGACACAGTATAATGCCTCCATAGCTGTCTCCACACAGTATAATATCCCCATAGCTGCGACACAGTATAATGCCTCCATAGCTGTGACACAGTATAATGCCTCCATAGCTGTGACACAGTATAATGCCTCCATAGCTGTGACACAGTATAATGCCCCATAGCTGTGACACAGTATAATGCCTCCATAGCTGTCTCCACACAGTATAATGCCTCCATAGCTGCGACACAGTATAATGCCTCCATAGCTGTGACACAGTATAATGCCTCCATAGCTGTGACACAGTATAATGCCCCATAGCTGTGACACAGTATAATGCCCCCATAGCTGCTACACAGTATAATGCCCCCATAGCTGCAACACAGTATAATGTCCAAATATAATGGTGGTTTCTCTTGGCTCAAATACCCACAAAATCTCTCTCAGACCGGAGCAGGCAAAACTAAATTGGGTATGATCCAACAAATACCCTAAATAACATATATAAAGTACAGTGAAGTTTACCGCTCAGACGGCACTGGTAACAGTCCAATATCATTCAGTATGGACTCTCTCACAGAAAAATGCAGTGGACAGTCCGCAATCCAATGAGGGTGTGGATGGTAATTCTTATCCTTGTAGTTCCACCAAGCTCCTTATCGTCTCTCTCCACATTCAAAGAGCTCCTGGTAGGAAAAGGATCTTATGTCTCTAATAGATGGAAAAAGGAAGACACATAGTGCAACACCCTCTGAAAAAAGATTGCTCCACGCCAAGTTTAATCCATGCTCACAGAAGTAACAAGCAATAAAAGCATCAAGGTAAGTTAAAATCTGGGGCATCTGCCCCAGAGGAAGCCGGAAGGGCGAAACCCAGGGTCGGGCGAGAGTGTTTGGTGTGCCGCCTAGAAATTTTAAAGATTTTTACTTACCTTGATGCTTTTATTGCTTGTTACTTCTGTGAGTATGGATTAAACTTGGCGTGGAGCAATCTTTTTTCAGAGGGTGTTGCACTATGTGTCTTCCTTTTTCCATCTATTAGAGACATAAGATCCTTTTCCTACCAGGAGTTCTTTGAATGTGGAGAGAGACGATAAGGAGCTTGGTGGAACTACAAGGATAAGAATTACCATCCACACCCTCATTGGATTGCGGACTGTCCACTGCATTTTTCTGGGAGAGAGTCCATACTGAATGATATTGGACTGTTACCAGTGCCGTCTGAGCGGTAAACTTCACTGTACTTTATACAGTATAATGTCCCCATAGCTGCGACACAGTATAATGCCCCCATAGCTGTGACACAGTATAATGCCTCCATAGCTGTGACACAGTATAATCCCCCCATAGCTGCGACACAGTATAATGCCTCCATAGCTGTGACACAGTATAATGCCTCCATAGCTGCGACACAGTATAATGCCTCCATAGCTGCGATACAGTATAATGCCTCCATAGCTGCCTCTACACAGTATAATGCCTCCATAACTGCCTCTACACAGTATAATGCCTCCATAGCTGTGACACAGTATAATGTCCCTCATAGCTGCGACACAGTATAATGCCTCCATAGCTGCCTCTACACAGTATAATGCCTCCATAGCCGCAACACAGTATAATGTCCCTCATATCTGCCACAACACAGTATAATGCCCCCATAGCCGCAACACAGTATAATGCCTCCATAGCCGCAACACAGTATAATGCCTCCATAGCCACAACACAGTATAATGCCTCCATAGCTGTGACACAGTATAATGCCTCCATAGCTGCGACACAGTATAATGTCTCCATAACTGCCTCTACACAGTATAATGCCTCCATAGCCGCAACACAGTATAATGTCCCTCATAGCTGCCTCCACACAGTATAATGCCCCCATAGCTGTGGCACAGTATAATGCCCCCATAGCTGCCTTTACACAGTATAATGCCTCCATAGCTGCCTTTACACAGTATAATGCCTCCATAACTGCCTCCACACAGTATAATGCCTCCATAGCCGCAACACAGTATAATGTCCCTCATAGCTGCCTCCACACAGTATAATGCCCCCATAGCTGTGGCACAGTATAATGCCCCCATAGCTGTGGCACAGTATAATGCCTCCATAGCTGTGACACAGTATAATGCCCCCATAGCTGCGACACAGTATAATGCCTCCATAGCTGCCTCTACACAGTTTAATGCCTCCATAACTGCCTCCACACAGTATAATGCCTCCATAGCCGCAACACAGTATAATGCCCCCATAGATGTGACACAGTATAATGCCCCCATAGATGTGACACAGTATAAAGCCCCATAGATGTGACACAGTATAATGCCCCATAGATGTGACACCGTATAATACCCCATAGATGTGACACAGTATAATGCCCCATAGCTGTAACACAGTATAATGCCCCCATAGCTGCGACACAGTATAATGCCCCCATAGCTGCAACACAGTATAATGCCCCATAGATGTGACACAGTATAATGCCCCATAGATGTGACACAGTATAATGCCCCATAGATGTGACACAGTATAATGCCTCCATATGTGCGTACCTAATAAATAAAAAAACCATAATTACTTACCTATCCCGGTTCCCACGACGGTGGGGGATGCTTCTCCTCCTCTACACTGTCCCGTGAGTGACTCCGTGTAGACAGGCGCGATGACGTCACTACATCGCGCCTGCCTGCACTGAGCCGCTCACGGCAGAGTGAATGCTGGAGCGAGGCTCCAGCATTCAACCCAACTGAATCTGCGTCCTGCGGACGCAGATTCAGTTGGAAGCGGGCTGCGCGGCAGCTAGCAGCGCTGCATAGTTTTTTAAAATTGTGTGCGGTTCGCCCATATTTTAATCCGCCATTGCTGACAACAGCCAGTGCCCTCCGCCTTGTGACCCGTTAGAATTTACGAGGGAAAAGACTCCCAAATCTGCCCAACAGAGTGTCCCCCTGTCCTCAATACAAGTGGCAAAATTGTGTGGGACCTTTTGTACCCCCTGCTAGATAAAGGTTATAACCTTTATATAGACAATTTCTATACTAGCGTCCCACTGTTCCACTGCCTATTTGATAAAAATACAGTCGCCTGTGGCACAATACGGAGGAATCAAAAAGGCCTCCCAAAAAATTTGGTCGACCAGAAACTGAGACCTGGTGATAGCAGGTCATTGTCTAATGGGACTGTGATGGTGACCAAATTTAGGGATAAAAAATATGTTTTTATCATCACGTCCATTCATGGGGACAGCAGCATCCCTGTTCCAGTAAGAGGGCGTAATGCCACCGCCCTCAAGCCTGTGTGTATACAGGAATATAACCAGCACATGGGTGGCGTAGACCTGGCAGATCAAATGCTACAGCCATACAGCGCAATGAGGAAGTCCCGCGTATGGTACAAGAAGACTGCAGTGCACCTCATACAAACAGCGCTGTACAATTCTTTTATTATTTATCGGAAGTCAGGGAATCAAGCACGGTATCTTGAATACCAGGAAAAAGTTATAAAACAACTACTTTTCAAAGACCGAGCAGAAGAGGCTGCAAGTACATCCCATAGCAGCGAGGCCAGCAGAATTGTATCAGGGCAGCACTTCCCAAGTGAGGTGCCCCCCACTGAGAAAAAGAGAAGACCATACAAAAAATGTTGCGTCTGTTATAAAACGGAATGCGAAAAGACATGGGCTATCAGTGTGACACTTGTCCTGATAAGCCAGGATTGTGTATCAAGGACTGTTTTCGCGCCTACCATTCCTCCCTAAATTATTAATTTTATGACTTACTCTCTACTTTTTTTTTTTTTTACCCATTTTTGGCCTTTCATCCCTATTTCCGGTACATTATTGCCCATTTATGAATTGGAATTTAACCTAAAAAAAACCCTACATACTTCATTATACCCCTAGATGAATACTAGTACATTATTGCCCATTTATGAATTGGAATTAAACCTAAAAAAATAACTAAATAGTTCATTATACCCCTAGATGAATACTGAAAAACTAAATACTTCATTATACCCTAGATGAATACTGAAAAACTAAATACTTCATTATACCCCTAGATGAATACTGAAAAACTAAATACTTCATTATACCCCTAGATGAATACTGAAGGACAGTGTTTTCTGCTCAGTCACTTCAGAAAGTCTGCAAATAAATTGTGCCTGAAATTAATCTAACTAGGCCCAAAAAGCCACAAGGCGCTCCTTCAGTTTTATGCTCTCCCGTAATTCTAGCTAAAAAAAACGACATGGTCAACATAATCACTATACCCCTAAATGAATACTTTCAGGGTGTAGTTTCCAAAATGGTGTAACTTTTTTGGAGTTTCCACTGTACTGGCACCTCAGTGGCTCTGTAAACGTGACATGACACCGAAAACCATTCCAGCAAAATCTGTTCTCAAAAAGCCAAATGGCACTACTTCCCTTCTGAGCCCTGCCGTGGGTCCAAACAGCAGTTTATTACCACATATGAGGTATTCCCGTAATCAGGAGAAGTTTCTTTACAAATTTTGTGGTTCTTTTTCTCCTTTATTCCTAGTAAAAATTAAAAATGTCTACGTTTTTTCAGAAAAAAAAGTCGATTTTCATATTCATGGCCGAATTCCACTAAATTCTGCAAATAACCTGTGGAGTCAAAATGCTCACTATACCCCTAGGAAAATTCCTTGAGGGGTGTACTTTCTAAAATGGGGTCGCTTTTGGGGGGTTTCCACTGTTTTGGTACCTCCAGGACGTTGCAAACGCGACATGGCACCGAAAATCATTCCAGCAAAATCTGTGCTCCAAAATCCAAATGGCGCTGTTTATCTTCTGAGCCCTGCCGTGGGTCCAAACAGCAGTTTATTACCACATATGCGGTATCCCCGTAATCGGGAGAAGATGCTTTACAAATTTTGTGGTTCTTTTTCTCTTTTATTCCTAGTAAAAATTAAAAATGTCTACGTTTTTTGAGAAATAAGGTGGACTTTCAATTTTACAGACTATTTCCAATAATTTTAGCAAAAAACCTGTGGGGTTAAAATGCTAAGTATACCCCTCAATAAATTCCCTGAGGGGTGTAGTTTCCAAAATGGGGTCACTTTTGGGGGATCTCCACTGTTTGGGCACCACAAGACCTCTTCAAACCTGACATGGTGTCTAAAATATAATCTAAAAAAAGGAGGCCCCAAAATCCTCTAGGTGCTCCTTTGCTTCTGAGGTCCGTGTTTCAGTCCAAGAGGACACTAGGGCCACATGTGGGATATTTCTAAATACTGTAGAATCAGGGTAATAAATTTTGAGTTGCAATTCTTGGCTAAAACCTTCTGTGGTACATATTTGTTTTTATCACAAATTAATTTTGGCCAAAAAAAATGAAATTAGTAAATTTCACGTCTATTTTGCTTTAATTCCTGTAAAACGCCTAAAGGGTTAAGAAACTTTTTGAATGCTGTTTTGAATACTTTGAGGGGTGCAGTTTTTAAAGTGGGGTGATTTATGGGGTTTATCTAGTACATAAGGCCTTCAAAGCCACTTCAGAACTGAACTGGTCCCTGTAAAAATGGCCTTTTGAAATTTTCTTGAAAATGTGAGAAATTGCTGCTAAAGTTCTAAGCCTTATAATTCACTGTATTTTAACGATATATATTGTGCTCCCACAAATATGAACATTTGAAAATTCACTGAAGTGATAAATGAGTAAAATGTATAATTTTTGTTTCATAGCTATCTAAAAACAGGGGTACAATCACCACTGTGAAAAGCCCAACCGTGTATTAAAAACGTATTAAACAGAATACTCCCAGTCTTAGTTCGTTTGCGAACCCTTAATGACTGGGTATGTAAACAGAGATATCAAAATATGGAATCAGCGTATAACATTGGTAAAGCAGTGGTTTGGACCCTCGTTCACACAGGAGCCTACGTTAACCGCACCAGATTCTCCCAATGTACAGATGCACAACAATGCCACTGCCCCCTACGCAAAATTCCCTCACTTCACCCGACCCTACGCGTTTCTATACTTATCATCAGGGGTCTGTCAGTCTGGCCAGGATGCCAGCGATATATCTTCAGCAGCAGATATTCTATTGCACAACACGGAAGCATGCACGCATAGATGTCAGCGGCATGCTTCACTCTGGGACTCTGAGTCACTATGAACTGAATACTCCGCCCCCCTGGCTCCGGCAGCATACATCAAACAGCCAATCACACTGGCCCAGCACATCCATGATGCTCAACCATGTGACTCCCGGCTGTCAGCTGACATACCCGGAAGTAACAATGTAAACAACACAGAGCATGCGGACTCAATGGGAGGCTGTAGAAGTATCTATTTACTACACAAAGCCTCATGCTATTCAAGGATGGAGTATAACACTATAAGGTTGGATATATGTTGCGGATCAGCTCAGGGCCGCAATTGGACTACCACGATAGGAGCACCTACCCTGAAAATACATAATATATGGATAGAAGAACGACGTAATTGTAAACCTCACTTAAAACATTTGACACACTCCTGGACTCAATTGCCATACCTGCTACTTATTGATTGATATATTACAAGTGACTACACTGGGACTAGGAATGCATTACCATACCCCCACCCAGAGGACCAAAAAAGCCCTATGACTTGATATGGATTGTGTATTAAATAAAACAGGTATAATTTGTTTGCTCGTTTAAACCTTCAGGATGTACGCAAGCCAGTCTGTAGATCCATTGGGCGTCTTTACGCAGAATGAGGTTATCCCAATCCCCTCCCCGTTTAGGAGGACGTACCAATTCAATTGCCTGAAATTTTAAACATTCTGCCCTGCCTTGATGTTTTGCATGCACATGTTTTGATATGGAAGTATCTCTTTCATTTGTAACATCTCCAACATGTTCCCTAATCCGGCGCCGAAACTGTCGTATCGTCTTGCCCACGTAATTCAGTGGGCACGGACATGTGATTAAATAGACAACTCCAGCCGTTTTGCAGTTCACAAAATCTCGGATATCATACTCAACCTTGGTGGTAACACTTTTGAATTTTTTTCCACTTTGAATGAAATCACAGGCTCTACAACTACCACATCTGTGTGTACCCGGTATCTGCCTGTCTAACCAAGTACCCTTTTGGATTATTGGATCAAAACAACTCTGCATCACCATATCCCTGATGTTTTTACCTCTACGGAACGTGACTGAAGGCCATTGTGTTATCTGATCCGCCAAGTCCGCATCGGCTCCTAGGATACGCCAATACCTCTTGAGGATTTCCATGATCTCAGATTGTTTGGAGTCAAAAGTACCTATGAGCCTAGTGACCCTTTCCTCTTGACGTTGTCTAGGGACTAAAAGGCTCTGCCTATCTGTATCCCTCGCTCCCTCATAGGCCTTTCTAATTACCCCCTTAGGGAAGCCCCTCTCCTTCAATCTGTTTGTGAGGTCATGTGCCTGTGACTCAAAATCGTCCATTGAACTACAATTTCGGCGTACTCTCATGAATTGGCCTCTGGGAATCCCACGTTTGAGGGGATAAGGGTGAACACTGTTCCATTGTAGGAAACTATTGGTTGCTGTCTCCTTTCGGTGTACTTTAGTACGTATTGTGCCTTCCTTAGTTTTAATTATCTTAAGATCTAAAAAAGATAATTCCTGATCACTGATTTCACATGTGAACCTGAGCCCTAGATCGTTTGTATTAAGGGCTGCCACAAAATTATTGAATTCCTCCACTGTGGAATTCCAGAGCAACAACACGTCATCAATATATCTAATCCAGATACCTATTGATGAAGTCCATTTGACAAATTTATCCCCAAAGACAACTGTCTCTTCCCACCAACCAAGAAACAAGTTTGCATAAGTGGGAGCAGTGGGACTCCCCATTGCTGTACCACGTTGCTGATGAAAAATACGGTCTTGAAAGATAAAAACATTCCTTTCTAACACAAAGTGTAATAATTGCAAAACAAGCTGGTTATGAGCCACATATTGAGTGCCCCTAGATTTTAGAAAGTATTCCACTGCTTCACAGCCAAGTCTATGTGGAATGGAGGAATACAAAGCCTCCACATCCAAACTCGCCAGAAATGTATTTTGTTCCAAAGTGATACCCTCAATTTGTTTTAAAACATCCATGGTATCACGTACATATGATGTGAGACCTAGCACAAACGGACGCAGCACCTGGTCTATATATGTACTCACATTCTGGGTAAGATTATTAATACCTGATACAATGGGTCTACCACGTAGGGGAGGATAGCCCTTGTGGATTTTTGGCAGGCTATAAAAGCATGCCATAATAGGAAATTGAGGAAATAGAAAGTTGAATTCACTAGCACTGATCAAAGACCTGCTCTTTGCATCCCGCAGGATACCTAAAAGCTCCTTCTTGAACACTGCTGTGGGGTTATCTTTTAGAATGGTGTAACAGTCAGGATTGAGCAAAATGTCCTCACACATTTTCTTATCGTCTTCTCGACTCATGACCACAATGTTCCCACCCTTATCGGATGCTTTTAGAATGATATTACGTCTTTTTTCCAAAGTGGTAAGAGCTACACGTTCAGACCAAGACAGATTGTTATCAATGCCCCTCATATCCTGACTCAAAGCTTTGATCTCTTCACCCACCAAATCTACGAACAGATCTACATTAGTAAAATCTCCCAATGGCGGCAACTTCCTACTTCTAGTTCTTAGATTAGTAAAAGGACCCAGTCCTTGGGTTCTACTTGATTCTTCAAGTAACCCTTCCAGTGCTTCTAGTCCTTCTAAATCAGATTCCTCTAGACCCATTTCCAGACTTTTTTTCCTGTTGTAATGTTTGAAAAACGTAATCCATTTTAATTTACGAGCAAACAAATTCAAATCCTTGATCCAGGTAAATGAATCAAATTTTACTGTGGGGACAAATGAAAGTCCCTTCTCTAAAAGCATGATCTCAGATGGACTCAGAATATGTTCCGATAAATTAATTATTTGTAACTTATCCGTTCCTATTCCCTTTATAAATCCTTTTGTCCCCTCAGCATGTAGCGGGAAATGGGGGGATTGTTGGATAAAAAATGATTACTGCCACTGTTGGAAGAAGCTCTGGCTCGGCCTCTATTCCTACCTCTGGCACCTCCCCTAAATTTTTGTCTACCATCACCAGTCCCAGAGAATGGGCCTACTCTTTCAGAGTCTGTTGTTTCACTCTCAGATGTAGAGGGGTCAGATTCTCTTTGACCCCTATTTCCCTGCTAATGTTGTTGTTGTTGCTGATTAACAAAATCATAAGCTTTTTTCTCCCTAAATTCCTGCAGATCTCTCTGGAACTGGAAGTGCTTACGCTCTTTTAGATGACAAGTAAACCTCTCTAAGGATTGTTGCAAGGTTTTATCCTTTTTATCAAAACCTGGGGTATCAACCAGAGTCTTGACTGTCTCAATCTCTTTTTTCAGTTCCACACTGATGTGATCAAACTGAATAATCTCTTCCTCAACCAAAATTTGCATAAATCTCAGTGAACTCCCTGTAATCTCCTGCTCCCACCTCTCTTTAATGTTAGGTGTCTTTAATCTGGGGGCTGGGGTAATAGGGATTCTGAGGCCTCTAGGCACTATTTTGTTCTTAAGATAGTTCTCTAGACTCTGGATTTCCCACCAACTTCTTGTATAATCCTTGTGTAATCTAGTGAGGTTTTTAAAAGTGGATTTAAGGGACACACCCTGCGTTGTATACGCCAGTTCACACTCAGAGAAGACGCTTTTTGCCTCACTCATCCATCCTTCTGTATTTAGGTCAGAGAGTGCAAAGGCTGCCATACCCAGATATATTAAATTGTATAATGAACTTTACTAATTCGTAATAATTCACTGTATTTTAACGATATATATTGTGCTCCCACAAATATGAACATTTGAAAATTCACTGAAGTGATAAATGAGTAAAATGTATAATTTTTATTTCATAGCTATCTAAAAACAGGGGTACAATCACCACTGTGAAAAGCCCAACCGTGTATTAAAAACGTATTAAACAGAATACTCCCAGTCCTAGTTCGTTTGCGAACCCTTAAAGACTGGGTATGTAAACAGAGATATCAAAATATGGAATCAGCGTATAACATTGGTAAAGCAGTGGTTTGGACCCTCGTTCACACAGGAGCCTGCGTTAACCGCACCAGATTCTCCCAATGTACAGATGCACAACAATGCCACTGCCCCCTACGCAAAATTCCCTCACTTCACCCGACCCTACGCGTTTCTATACTTATCATCAGGGGTCTGTCAGTCTGGCCAGGATGCCAGCGATATATCTTCAGCAGCAGATATTCTACTGCACAACACGGAAGCATGCACGCATAGATGTCAGCGGCATGCTTCACTCTGGGACTCTGAGTCACTATGAACTGAATACTCCGCCCCCTGGCTCCGGCAGCATACATCAAACAGCCAATCACACTGGCCCAGCACATCCATGATGCTCAACCATGTGACTCCCGGCTGTCAGCTGACATACCCGGAAGTAACAATGTAAACAACACAGAGCATGCGGACTCAATGGGAGGCTGTAGAAGTATCTATTTACTACACAAAGCCTCATGCTAGTCAAGGATGGAGTATAACACTATAAGGTTGGATATATGTTGCGGATCAGCTCAGGGCCGCAATTGGACTACCACGATAGGAGCACCTACCCTGAAAATACATAATATATGGATAGAAGAACGACGTAATTGTAAACCTCACTTAAAACATTTGACACACTCCTGGACTCAATTGCCTGCCAAAAATCCACAAAGGCTATCCTCCCCTACGTGGTAGACCCATTGTATCAGGTATTAATAATCTTACCCAGAATGTGAGTACATATATAGACCAGGTGCTGCGTCCGTTTGTGCTAGGTCTCACATCATATGTACGTGATACCATGGATGTTTTAAAACAAATTGAGGGTATCACTTTGGAACAAAATACATTTCTGGCGAGTTTGGATGTGGAGGCTTTGTATTCCTCCATTCCACATAGACTTGGCTGTGAAGCAGTGGAATACTTTCTAAAATCTAGGGGCACTCAATATGTGGCTCATAACCAGCTTGTTTTGCAATTATTACACTTTGTGTTAGAAAGGAATGTTTTTATCTTTGAAGACCGTATTTTTCATCAGCAACGTGGTACAGCAATGGGGAGTCCCACTGCTCCCACTTATGCAAACTTGTTTCTTGGTTGGTGGGAAGAGACAGTTGTCTTTGGGGATAAATTTGTCAAATGGACTTCATCAATAGGTATCTGGATTAGATATATTGATGACGTGTTGTTTCTCTGGAATTCCACAGTGGAGGAATTCAATAATTTTGTGGCAGCCCTTAATATAAACGATCTAGGGCTCAGGTTCACATGTGAAATCAGTGATCAGGAATTATCTTTTTTAGATCTTAAGATAATTAAAACTAAGGAAGGCACAATACGTACTAAAGTACACCGAAAGGAGACAGCAACCAATAGTTTCCTACAATGGAACAGTTGTCACCCTTATCCCCTCAAACGTGGGATTCCCAGAGGCCAATTCATGAGAGTACGCCGAAATTGTAGTTCAATGGGCGATTTTGAGTCACAGGCACATGACCTCACAAACAGATTGAAGGAGAGGGGCTTCCCTAAGGGGGTAATTAGAAAGGCCTATGAGGGAGCGAGGGATGCAGATAGGCAGAGCCTTTTAGTCCCTAGACAACGTCAAGAGGAAAGGGTCACTAGGCTCATAGGTACTTTTGACTCCAAACAATCTGAGATCATGGAAATCCTCAAGAGGTATTGGCGTATCCTAGGAGCCGATGCGGACTTGGCGGATCAGATAACACAATGGCCTTCAGTCACGTTCCGTAGAGGTAAAAACATCAGGGATAGGGTGATGCAGAGTTGTTTTGATCCAATAATCCAAAAGGGTACTTGGTTAGACAGGCAGATACCGGGTGTGGTAGTTGTAGAGCCTGTGATTTCATTCAAAGTGGAAAAAATTTCAAAAGTGTTACCACCAAGGTTGAGTATGATATCCGAGATTTTGTGAACTGCAAAACGGCTGGAGTTGTCTATTTAATCACATGTCCGTGCCCACTGAATTACGTGGGCAAGACGATACGGCAGTTTCGGCGCCGGATTAGGGAACATGTTGGAGATGTTACAAATGAAAGAGATACTTCCATATCAAAACATGTGCATGCAAAACATCAAGGCAGGGCAGAATGTTTAAAATTTCAGGCAATTGAATTGGTACGTCCTCCTAAACGGGGAGGGGATTGGGATAACCTCATTCTGCGTAAAGACGCCCAATGGATCTACAGACTGGCTTGCGTACATCCTGAAGGTTTAAACGAGCAAACAAATTATACCTGTTTTATTTAATACACAATCCATATCAAGTCATAGGGCTTTTTTGGTCCTCTGGGTGGGAGTATGGTAATGCATTCCTAGTCCCAGTGTAGTCACTTGTAATATATCAATCAATAAGTAGCAGGTATGGCAATTGAGTCCAGGAGTTTGTCAAATGTTTTAAGTGAGGTTTACAATTACGTCGTTCTTCTATCCATATATTATGTATTTTCAGGCTAGGTACTCCTATCGTGGTAGTCCAATTGCGGCCCTGAGCTGATCCGCAACATATATCCAACCTTATAGTGTTATACTCCATCCTTGAATAGCATGAGGCTTTGTGTAGTAAATAGATACTTCTACAGCCTCCCATTGAGTCCGCATGCTCTGTGTTGCTTACATTGTTACTTCCGGGTATGTCAGCCGACAGCCGGGAGTCACATGGTTGAGCATCATGGATGTGCTGGGCCAGTGTGATTGGCTGTTTGATGTATGCTGCCGGAGCCAGGGGGCGGAGTATTCAGTTCATAGTGACTCAGAGTCCCAGAGTGAAGCATGCCGCTGACATCTATGCGTGCATGCTTCCGTGTTGTGCAGTAGAATATCTGCTGCTGAAGATATATCGCTGGCATCCTGGCCAGACTGACAGACCCCTGATGATAAGTATAGAAACGCGTAGGGTCGGGTGAAGTGAGGGAATTTTGCGTATGTGGCATTGTTGTGCATCTGTACATTGGGAGAATCTGGTGCGGTTAACGCAGGCTCCTGTGTGAACGAGGGTCCAAACCACTGCTTTACCAATGTTATACGCTGATTCCATATTTTGATATCTCTGTTTACATACCCAGTCATTAAGGGTTCGCAAACGAACTAGGACTGGGAGTATTCTGTTTAATACGTTTTTAATACACGGTTGGGCTTTTCACAGTGGTGATTGTACCCCTGTTTTTAGATAGCTATGAAATAAAAATTATACATTTTACTCATTTATCACTTCAGTGAATTTTCAAAAGTTCTAAGTCTTGTAACGTCCTATAAAAATAAAAGTACGTTCAAAAAACGAAGCAAACATAAAGTAGGCATATGAGGGATGTTAACTAGTAACTAATTTGTGTGGTATTACTATCTGTCTTACAAGCATATACATTTAAATTAAGAAAAATGCTAATTTTCACAAATTTTCTCAAAATTTTGGTGTTTTTCACAAATAAATACTGAATTTATCGACCAATTTTTTTCGCTAACATCAAGTACAATATGTAATGAGAAAACAATCTCAGAATGGCTTGGATAGGTAAAAGCGTTCCGGAGTTATTACCACATAAAGTAACACATGTCAGATTTGAAAAAATCGGCTGTGTCCTGAAGGCCAAAACAGGCTGTGTCCTTAAGGGGTTAAAAGAAAAAAAATGCTGGAAATAGATCACTCTGTGTGTAATGAATCTATATGATATGAGTTTCACTTTTTAAATAGAATTACTAAAATAAATTAACTTTTTGATGATATTCCAATTCATTGAGAAGGACAAATGATAAATGGGAGATTTTCAAATCTACTTTGGGTAATTATAGTGCAAAATGTATTCCTACAGGTAACAAGTATAAACGACTAAAATTAAACCCCACATGGCTTACACCTTCTGTAAAAAGGGCAATACATGACAAAAATAGGGCATTTAAAAAATACAAATCTGAGGGTACAGCTGTAGCCTTTTTAAATTATAAAGAGCCTAATAAAATCTGTAAAAATGTAATAAAATTAGCAAAAATACAAAATGAAAGGCAGGTGGCCAAGGATAGTAAAACAAATCCCAAAAAATTCTTCAAGTATATAAATGCAAAAAAACCAAGGTCTGAACATGTAGGACCCCTAGATAGTGGTAATGGGGAGTTGGTCACAGGGGATCAAAAGAAGGCAGAGTTACTAAATGGGTTCTTTAGCTCTGTATATACAACAGAAGGAAGAGCAGCTGATGTAGCCTGTGCCAGTGCTGTTAATATATCAGTTGATATACTGAATTGGATGAATGTAGATATGGCCCAAGCTAAATTAAATAAAATGTGCACAAGACCCCGGGACCAGATGGGACACACCCTAGAATTCTTAAAGAGCTTAGTTCAGTTATTTCAGTCCCCCTTTTCATAATATTCAGAGATTCTCTAGTGACTGGTATAGTGCCAAGGGACTGGCGCAGGGCAAATGTGGTGCCTATTTTCAAAAAGGGCTCTAGGTCTTCCCCGGGTAATTATAAACCAGTAAGCTTAACATCCATCGTGGGGAAAATGTTTGGGGGGCTATTGAGGGACTATATACAGGATTATGTGACAAAAAATAGTATTATAAGTGACAGCCAGCACGGTTTTACTAAGGACAGAAGTTGTCAAACTAACCTTATCTGTTTTTATGAAGAGGTGAGCAGAAGCCTAGACAGAGGGGCCGCTGTGGATATAGTGTTTTTGGACTTTGCAAAGGCATTTGACACTGTCCCTCATAGACGTCTAATGGGTAAATTAAGGACTACAGGTTTAGAAAATATAGTTTGTAATTGGATTGAGAATTGGCTCAAGGACCGTATCCAGAGTGTTGTGGTAAATGATTCCTACTCTGAATGGTCCCCGGTTAGTGGTGTACCCCAGGGTTCAGTGCTGGGACCACTACTATTCAACTTATTTATTAATGATATAGAGGATGGGATTAATAGCACTATTTCTATTTTTGCAGATGACACCAAGCTATGTAATATAGTTCAGTCTATGGAAGATGTTCGTGAATGGAAGGCGGATTTAAACAAACGAAGTGTTTGGGCATCCAGTTGGCAAATGAAGTTTAATGTAGATAAATGTAAAGTTATACATCTGGGTACCAACAACCTGTCCTAGGGGAGCTACACTGGGGGATTCACTTGTTGAGAAGGATCTGGGTGTACTTGTAAATCATAAACTAAATAAAATCATGCAGTGTTAATCAGCTGCTTCAAAGGCCAGCAGGATATTGTCGTGTATTAAAAGAGGTATGGACTCACGGAACAGGGATGTAATATTGCCACTTTACAAAGCATTAGTGAGGCCTCATCTAGAATGTGCAGTTCAGTTCTGGGCTCCAGTTCATAGAAAGGATGCCCCGGAGTTGGAAAAAATACAAAGAAGAGCAACGAAGCTACTAAGGGGCATGGAGAATCTAAGTTATGAGGAAAGATTAAAAGAATTAAACCTATTTAGCCTTGAAAAAAGACGACTAAGGGGGGGGGGGGGCATGATTAATTTATATAAATATATTAATGGCACATACAAAAAATATGGTGAAATCCTGTTCCATGTAAAACCCCCTCAAAAAACAAGGGGGCACTCCCTCCGTCTGGAGAAAAAAAGGTTCAACCTGCAGAGGCGACAAGCCTTCTTTACTGTGAGAAATGTGAATCTATGGAATAGTTTACCGCAGGAGCTGGTCACAGCAGGGACAGTAGATGGCTTTAAAAAAGGGTTAGATAATTTCCTAGAACAAAAAAATATTAGCTCCTCTTTGTAGAAACTTTTCCCTTCCCTCTTCCCGTCCCTTGGTTGAACTTGATGGACATGTGTTTTTTTTTTCAGCCGTACTAACTATGTAACTAGTGTGTGTATTTGTGTATATATATATATATATATATATATTTTTTTTTTTTTTTTATTTATTTATTTATTTATTTATTTTTTTATTTTTTTTTTTTATATTTTTTTTTATTTATTTTTTCCTGCCAATAAACTTTCATTTATACAATAGTACAAAAAATATGGCTGCCATGATACAATCTGAAAGGAAGACTCCTGAAAGATCCACCAAGAATACCTTGCTAGGCTTTGTAATTAGAGATACAGTAAGTGAATCGATTCTGTACAAATTGAATTCAGTCTTAATTTGTCAAAAGTTTCAGATTCGTCGAAACCCAAATCTTTTGAGGTTAGTGGCACACGAATTGTGGCAAAATGACGTGCCTGACGTAATTTTGCAGATTAGAAGAAGGATTAGGGTATGTGCACACACACTAATTACGTCCGTAATTGACGGACGTATTTCGGCCGCAAGTCCCGGACCGAACACAGTGCAGGGAGCCGGGCTCCTAGCATCATACTTCTGTACGATGCTAGGAGTCCCTGCCTCGCTGCAGGATCACTGTCCCGTACTGAAAACATGATTACAGTACGGGACAGTTCTCCTGCAGAGAGGCAGAGACTCCTAGCATCGTACATAAGTATGATGCTAGGAGCCCGGCTCCCTGCACTGTGTTTGGTCCGGGACTTGCGGCCAAAATACGTCCGTCAATTACGGACGTAATTAGTGTGTGTGCACATACCCTTATATGACCTCGGGCGAGATTCCCCATAATGCCTTGCAGGCAGCCATCCTTTATATATATTTTTTAAAAAGTGGATAAGGTAAATATATGGCACTTACGAATATAATGTGTTTAGAAGTTTTACCCTCTTTTATTTTAGCTTGAAAATAGCTGCTTATTGAGGGGCACATGACGCGGCCCCGTCTATTAGCGTCTCCTATTGTAAGGCACTTCACTTGCACTAGGGCAGATTAAAGTATTATACAAAGCTTTCACCTGCACTTGCATATTAGGAAACTAGCTCAGGCTATAGTACAGCAGTAGAACACAAGAAATAGAGCTCTGAAAGAATGGAAGAAGCATAATAGGAATTCTGGAGCTTATTTTGACAAAGAAGAGAGGTAATTTACAGAATGAAGATTTAACTCGGTTTTTTAGTACCTAAAAGATATAGAAATAGACTAGATTGTGGATCATTTGTACTAGTATGCATACAAAACAGTAGAAAAATCTGAGATTTTTTACAAAACCTCATTCACTAGTATGCAGATTTTGCCATGGATTAGCGGCATGGCTCTGCATGCCTCATTCCTGTTAGGAATGGCGTGCAGAGCAGTTCTGTAATGCTCTGTGCTGTACTGCTGAGACTTGTAGTGCAATCTGCACTATTCATGTGGCAAATGGGATAGCTGCTGCTGTGTGATCATTATCATTTTTTCAATCTTTGATACTGTTCCCCATTTTCTTTGTTCCTCTTCCACCCCACTACCTCCCTGTGTGAGTCCTGCACCCACTGAGCGCTGATCAGTGACTGCCATCACTAATCGGCATCTGTGGTAATTGTTCTAAGCAGGTTTTATTTTTTATTGGGCTTTTTTTGTCATTTTTACATTCACACCATCTCCCTATGTGCATCTTGCTTCCGCTAAGCGCTGATCAGTGACTGCCATCACTGATCGACATTTGAGCTAAATTTTTTGCACAGGACCCTTATGTATAATTTTTTTTAGACTTTCCTACCTGCACCATCTCTCTGTTTGTGTCCTCCGACTGCTGAGTGCTGATTAGTGGCAGCCATCACTTATCAGCATCTGTGCTCAGTTTTTGGCACATCACTTTATTTTTTGTGTCAATTTTATATTTTTCCACCCGCACTGTCTCCCTGTGTGCGTCCTGCGACCACCGAGAGAAAGAAGAAAAACGAGAGAGAGAGAGAAGAAAAAAAAAAGGGCAGGGGATAGAAGCAAATGTAAAGGCACGCTCATCTCATATAAGATTTTTTTGAGTAACTTGTCTTGAGTACCAAACCTCCATCCTCACCTCCTATATCCTATTGAATCACATTTGAATGGAGAGATGAGTATTCTGCCTCCATAGTGCCGGTATACAGACTTTTGCAGTGCTGACAGGTGTCAAACTTGTACGTTAAATTTTATATAACATAGTTTTCTGGTTTTAGCTTAGAGTCTTAGGCCCCATGCACACGAACGTAGAAAAGCCCGTAATTACGGGCCCATAGACTTCTATTGGTCACGGGTACCTCCCCGTAGGCCGTTGAAAAATATAGAACATGTCCTATTTTAGGCCGTAATTACGGCACGGGCAGGCCCATAGAAGTCTATGGGGCTCCCGTAATTACGGGTGACTACGTGTGTGCACCCGTAATTACGGGAGCTTTGCTAGGCGATGTCAGTGGATAGTTACTGTCCAGGGTGCTGAAAGAGTTAACTGATCGGCAGTAACTCTTTCAGCACCAGGGACAGTGACTACCGATCACAATATAAATCAACGTGTAAAAAAAAATAGAAGTTCCTACTTACCCAGAACTCCCTGCTTCTTCCTCCAGTCCGGCTCCCGGGATGACGTTTCAGCCCATGTGACCGCTACAGCAAATCACAGGCCAATTACAGGCTGCAGCGCTCACATGGACTGCCGCGTCATTCAGGGAGGTCCTGCACTAATAGAGAGAAGGGGCTGCCGATTAGTGCAGTGCAATTTTTCAGCGAAAACGTGCCTGTAAATACGGGTGGAATACTGGTGACACCAGACCCGTATTTACGGGCACGGGTCCGTAAATACTGGTGCAATACGGGTCGAATATGTGTGACCAAGGACCCGTATTTACGCCAGTATTTACGGGAGGGAAAAAATACATTCGTGTGCATGAGGCCTAAAAGGGAGAAGGAGAATATATCCCATTACTCTTTTTTCTCCTCCTGATCCTGTGATGAGGAACGCCCAGAACAAAAGCTGAGGCAGCACCCCCAGATGAGTGATCCTATGTGGGATCCCAAGAATTATGATCCTCAGATTCCTGATTTCATGGACAGCTCAGGAATTCAGTTTGGGACTGCAGGCCTCACAGAATTGACTTTTTTTTTAAGGTCTTTTTCTCTAAAGATTTTGTAAATTGAATAGTAGCTCAGGCTAACTTAAACGCCCAAGAACAACCTAAAAGCACAAAGAGCAAGGGGACAAAACTCCCCAATGGATGATATAGCACAAATAACAGCTTACCTAGAGACATAGTGGGGAGAAAGGACGTGCTGAGATGTGGCATAAGGAAAGAACGCCTCGACGCGCGTTTTGCCTAAGACCGGCTTCGTCAGGAGGCTGACGATATTAAAAATAGGGGGGGTATATATACATATGAAAACTAGCAGCAATAATAATACACACCTGTGCAAGATGTGCTGGTCGACGCTCAAGCTGCATGTTACAATGGCCGCCAACCCGGAAGGGCCAGAATGTCTGCCAGGTGATGACGTGTATCGTCAAATGACGGCACCACGCATCACCATGGGGATACAGACAAACAAAGAGGCACTCCGGAATGGGGACATTACAGCGCATGCGTGAGAAAGCGTGCATGCACACAGTGCACAGGGTGGATACAAAAGAGTATGTACGGCAACAGGGAAATGAATATAATAAATAGTGATATAATTCATCTGAAAAGCAACCATATAAAGTTTCGATTAAATTAGGAGTAATACATACCAATGTATACTAAATATATATATAACAAACAGAATAAGTAATATGCATAGAATATCCTGATCGTAGAATATACACATACACACACTGTCCATGAAAAATACATATGTGAACACTCCATAGTGAAACAGTGATAAACATATGATGACTATATGAATATAATGTGAAGATAATGTAAATATATACACTACCGTTCAAAAGTTTGGGGTCATCCAGACAATTTTGTGTTTTCCATGAAAACTCACACTTATATTTATCAAATGAGTTGCAAAATGACTAGAAAATATAGTCAAGACATTGACAAGGTTAGAAATAATGATTTTTATTTCAAATAATAATCTTCTCCTTCAAACTTTGCTTCCGTCAAAGAATGCTCCATTTGCAGCAATTACAGCATTGCAGACCTTTGGCATTCTAGCTGTTAATTTGCTGAGGTAATCGGGAGAAATTTCACCCCATGCTTCCAGAAGCCCCAACCACAAGTTGGATTGGCTTGATGGGCACTTCTTGCGTACCATACGGTCAAGCTGCTCCCACAACAGCTCTATGGGGTTGAGATCTGGTGACTGCGCTGGCCACTCCATTACAGATAGAATACCAGCTGCCTGCTTCTTCCCTAAATAGTTCTTGCATAATTTGGAGGTGTGCTTTGGGTCATTGTCCTGTTGTAGGATGAAATTGGCTCCAATCAAGCGCTGTCCACAGGGTATGGCATGGCATTGCAAAATGGAGTGATAGCCTTCCTTATTCAAAATCCCTTTTACCTTGTACAAATCTCCCACTTTATCAGCACCAAAGCAACCCCAGACCATCACATTACCTCCACCATGCTTGACAGATGGCGTCAGGCACTCTTCCAGCATCTTTTCAGTTGTTCTGCGTCTCACAAATGTTCTTCTGTGTGAAAAAAAACCCTCAAACTTTGATTAGTCTGTCCATAAGACTTTTTTCCAATCTTCTTCTGTCCAATGTCTGTGTGCTTTTGCCCATATTAATCTTTTCCTTTTATTAGCCAGTCTCAGATATGGCTTTTTCTTTGCCACTCTGCCTTGAAGGCCAGCATCCTGGAGTCGCCTCTTCATTGTAGACGTTGACACTGGCGTTTTGCGGGTACTATTTAATGAAGCTGCCAGTTGAGGACCTGTGAGGCGTCTATTTCTCAAACTAGAGACTCTAATGTACTTGTCTTGTTGCTCAGTTGTGCAGCGGGGCCTCCCACTTCTCTTTCTCCTCTTGTTAGAGCCCGTTTGTGCTGTCCTCTGAAGGGAGTAGTACACACCGTTGTAGGAAATCTTCAGTTTCTTGGCAATTTCTCGCATGGAATAGCCTTCATTTCTAAGAACAAGAATAGACTGTCGAGTTTCACATGAAAGCTCTCTTTTTCTAGCCATTTTGAGAGTTTAATCGAACCCACAAATGTAATGCTCCAGATTCTCAACTAGCTCAAAGGAAGGTCAGTTTTATAGCTCCTCTAAACAGCAAAACTGTTTACAGCGGTGCTAACATAATTGCACAAGGGTTTTCAAGTGTTTTCTAATCATCCATTAGCCTTCTAACACAGTTAGCAAACACAATGTACCATTAGAACGCTGGAGTGATGGTTGCTGGAAATGGGCCTCTATACACCTATGTTGATATTGCATTAAAAAACAGACGTTTGCAGCAAGAATAGTCATTTAGCACATTAACAATGTATAGAGTGTATTTCTGATTAATTTAATGTTATCTTCATTGAAAAAAAACTGTGCTTTTCTTGCAAAAATAAGGAAATTTCTAAGTGACCCTAAACTTTTGAACGGTAGTGTATATATAATAAAAATATATATATAATAAAAGTCATAATAAGATATGTACAGATCCAAGACAATACATAAATATCAAAATTCATAAGTGAAAGTGAAAGAATAAAATAGAATATAAACGTGAAACATGCATACAATCTATGTACATACACATATACGTAAACACATATATATACACATAGTGAGAAACAAGTGCAAAAAGTAAAAAAACATATAATAGAAATGAAAAAAAAAAATATATATATATATCATGTACACATAGACAAGTGTATATAAATAGAAATAGACATTCCATACAAACTGAATAATTATGCTAATATACAATACATGATGAAAAGATGTATATATATAATACAAATAGAAAACACAAATTAATAAGAATTAATATATGAAAAAATAATACATAAATAATGATATGAATAATAATAATATAATAAATAATTCCATAATTATAATATCTTATATAAAAATAAATATAAAATAAAAATAAATATAAATAAATAAAAATGAAAATAAAAATAAAAATAAATATAAATAATAAAAAATAATAAATAAATAAATAAATAAAAAATAAAATATAAAAAAGAAATAAAAAAAATGATAATCAAAACAAATATAAATATAAAGAGAAATAACAAATATAAATAAAATAAAAAGTTTGTATATATATATAGTATGTTGATTGTAGATCTTTTTTTTAAATCAATCCAATTTTATTGATACAAACACAGAAATGAAATAACACATTAACATTCACATTACAATTTTCCAACATCGTATACAATAGTTACAGCATATCAGGAAATCCCCAACTTCCCCCCTTTCCCCCCTCCCCGCACAGCCCCCCACTATATCTCCGCCCTTTGTTTCTAGTACCATTCCTGGTCAGAGCACATTTCTCTTATCAAGGTTCCCCACCACCCCTTCTTTGCTCCAGACTCTATCACCTCCAGTTCCTCAGACGACTCTCGCCCTTAGTCTGCTCAGTTCAGGTGACAGCACCTCAGGACAGGCCAACCATCTGCTCCATTGTTTCTCAATTTTTTTTTCCGTGCCCCTTTTAGAAAATATCTTATGCTCCATCAGGATATTATAATTCAACATTCCTACAATTTCCCTCATCCATGGAAGCTCCGCGTCCAGTCAATGTTTAGCAATGCATTTCCTCGTTTGATATAATATCTTGGCAATTGCCAGGCTTGCCATTCTGTCACTCTCCAATTCTCCCACCGCTCCCAGCAACATAACTTTAGGGTCTGCCGCCAATTCCCGACCATACACCTGCTTTATCAGGTCCAATATTTCCCCCCATAGGGTCCTCAGGGCCTCACATGACCAAAACATATGCAATATGTCCGCCTTCTCCTCCGTGCACCTAGGACATTTAGCATCCGTTCTAATACCCATCTGTTTTAATACCCACGGGGTGCGGTACACTCTATGTATCAGGAAGAGTTGTGATCTCCTCTGCGCCAGACTGAGCGATAAGTGACATGTGGACGCTAATATCTCTTCCCACTCCTCCTCGGTCAATGGACCGACATCCTGTTCCCATTTCGCTTTTACCAGCACCATTGGGTTTCCCAAGTGTTTGGACAGTAAGCTCCTGTACGCCATTGAGATCAGGCCTTTGGTCATGTCAGCCCGTCCCACATACTCTAGGACCCCAAGAGCACAGACCGTCAGGTCCACCACATGCGCCTGCGCCTGTAGGGCATGACGGATCTGCAAATATTGGTAAAACATATTGTGCTCCAGTGGAAATAGGTCTTTCAACTGCTGAAATGATCTCAGCCCGTTATCATCATACAGGTGTTGTAATCGCCTAACCCCTGCCGATTCCCATTTTTGCATGCCCTCTAATTGGTATAATTCCCACAAGACCGGATTATGCCATAGGGGAGTATATTTGGTACACATTCCCACTCCCAGGATCTGTTTGCATTGCCACCATATTTTATGTATCAGGAGTAACGTTGGTTTAGCACTCGCCAATCTCTTAAAGGTATGTGCTTCCAGACCCTCTAGTGGGTTAAGTCCTCCCCCCAAATATGACAATAAACGTGCACTGGAGCCCCAGGTCTCTGTGTCCTCCCACCCCTTAAACTGTTGGCTCTGGGCAGCCAGGTAATATATCCAGGCATTTGGCAGCGCGACCCCCCCTTCGTCTTTAGGCAATTGCAATTTCTCCAATTTAATCCTTGGAACCCCTTTTTTCCAGACCAGATCCCGAAAGAGATTGTGCAATCGTCTGAACCAGTGTTTAGGTATCCATACTGGGGAGTTATGAAGAATATATAAAACTTGAGGCATAAGGATCATCTTGATTAGATTAGTCCTCCCCAGAGCAGAGAGCGGGAGCCTGTTCCAGGCATCCACCTTATGTTTCACCTTGAGCAGCAGTGGTAAAACATTCAAAGACATATAGTCTTGGACCCTAGCCGTCACCTTAACCCCTAGGTACGTAAATTCAGAGACTATCAGAATCCGGGGTCCCACTCCAGTATCTACAATATTCACCGTGTCAAGTGGCATCAGAGCAGACTTGGTCCAGTTAATATTTAATCCCGAGAATTCCCCAAACCTTGTGATCGTATCCATTACTACCTTCAGAGTATTCTCAGTGTCCGTCATATATATTAAAATATCATCTGCATATAGTGACATTTTTTCCTCCATTTCCCAATATTGCAATCCTCTTATACGCTTCTCCTGTCTTATGAGGCATGCCAGTGGCTATACCGCCAAGGCGAATAGCAATGGTGACAGTGGGCACCCCTGGCGCCTACCCCGGGCCAGTGAAAATCTCTCGGACATTGCACCATTCACCCGTATGCGGGCTGTAGGGGCCACATACAACAACTGTACCCACTTCACAAAGTTAGGGCCGAATCCCATCTTTTCTATTACCCGCCATAGGTACCCCCATTCTACGCAGTCGAACGCTTTTGCGGCGTCTAACGTTAGCACCGCCCTTCCTCCTTGATCATCCGGTGTCGCCTGAAGATTTAAAAACAGCCGCCTGAGGTTGACAGCCGTCGATTTGGAGGGCATGAACCCCGATTGGTCTTCATGCACAACATGCTGTACCACCCTGTTCAGCCGCAGTGCCAATATCTTTGCCAAAATCTTGAGATCCGATGTCAACAAGGATATTGGTCTGTAGGACTCCGGTAATTGACTGTCTTTCCCCTCTTTTGGGAGAACCACTATCGTAGCCTCATATAGGGAGTCTGGTAGTTTACCTCTGTCAAAGCTATCCTGCAAAGTACTCAAGTATTCTTGCGCTAGTTCCGTCCCATATTCCTTATAGATTTCCTCCGGTAACCCATCTGGACCCGGGGCTTTCTCATTTGCCATATCCCTTATCGCCTGTTCCAACTCCTCCAGTGAAATAGGTGCCTCCAAGCTTTCACAGTCCTCCCGGCCCAAGGTAGGCAAATTAATGTTTCCCAAGTACTCGTCCAATTGCTGTGTGTCGTAATGCACTTTGGATGTATATAGGTCAGTATAAAACCGCTGAAATATTTGCAAGATTTGCCCCGTGTCTGTCTCCACCCTCCCCCCCTCCCCCCTAAGGCCATGAATAAAATTATTACTCCCATGCGGCTTTGCCATCCTAGCGAGTAGTCTCCCCGCCGTTTTCCCTTCTTCATAATATTTCTGTTTAAGGAATAATCGTTTATTATCCGCCATTGTTAGTTGGTGATTTTTTAACAACGTCTGTGCCTCCACCCAATGTCTAAGTGTCTCCTCGGAGCCCTCTTCTACATGTCTCCCCTCTGTTTCTGTCACCCGATCCTCTAAACTTTCTCCCAATTGCCTAGATTTAGTTTTAATTCGTTTAATATGTTGAATGAATACTCCCCTCAACCAGGCTTTCATGGCGTCCCATAACACCCCTCGCGGCACTGACTCAGTATTAAAATTGAAATATTCTTTTATCAAGTCCCGTATTTCCCCGCCATCCATCAATCTTAGCCAAAACGCATTCAGCTTCCAATTCCCGGGGTTCCTGGTAGGCCTTACACCCACTTCCAGCGTCACCACCATCGGAGAGTGGTCTGACAACGCCATCTGTAGGTATTCAATTTGCGCTATGTACGGCACTGCTGAAGCTGAGCATGCTACCAAGTCTATTCGCGAAAGTGACTGAAATGTGGATGATGCACACGAGTACTGCCTCACCCCTGGGTGTTTATCTCTCCAAATATCCCGCAGACCCAATTCCTCCATTAATCTTCCAAAGGCAGTCAGGTCTCCCCTTTGCCCTCCCCCTCCCCTATGAAACCTATCCAACCCTTCAGACATCACTGCATTAAAATCCCCCATAACGATTAGCGGTACCTCAGGCCACCTGGAGAGTTTCTCCGTAACTCGTTTAAGTACAGTGCTAGAATAAGGCGGAGGGATATACAGCACTACTAGAATACACTCCCAATGATATATAGTACAGTGCACTCCCACATATCTCCCCTCCTCATCAGAGAAAGACGAGTGACAGACAAAGGGAAGACTCCTGTGTATCAGCAAACTCACCCCCCTAGAATAAGTCGTATGAAAGGAATGAAACCCATGTGCGATCCACACTCTCTGCAGTAAGGACACAGATTCTCTAGTCAGATGCGTTTCTTGCAGCCCCACTATCAGGGCATTTTGCTGTTTAACCCAGTTAAAGATTGCCTGTCATTTCCTAGCTTCCCGTATTCCCAGGACATTCCAGGATAGACATTTAACCGATCCCATCAAGCGCCATATCTTTAAGAAATCTGTTACTACTCCAGCCTGCTCCAGTCAAGATATTAGGCCGTGCGTTCCCTCCCTCCTCCCCTCCCCCCCAACAAAACCTCCCCTCCGAAAAGGGTCAGAGCGACATGTACTGTCTCTCCTATCCAGCAGAAACGCACCATAGTGCGAACTTTTGACATGCCCTATTGGCATCTCTCTTTGAACCATTTAACTTTCTCACCACTTCCAGTGAGCGCTGGCTCCCACTGCTATTCGCATGTATTAAACAATCCCACACAATCAGCAGAATTACAGATACATTAGGTACCCAGTAACAATCCCACAATAACATTGCCGTTAGGTGCGGCCATTCTTGTTAAAAGGATACCACCCTGCTGTGTTTCAGACAAGGGTGTTCACACACTTCGGAGAACTGCATAAGAACATATAATATGCTACAGTCCCACAAACGCCAACATGGCTCCAGACTTCACCGCCCAGGCGGGCTTTCACGCATCTTCTTCTCCAGCCGGTCTTGATTGTAGATCTTTAGATGAATAGTTGCCTCCAAAATGGGGTGTCAGCCCGAGCGTTGACATAAGAATACACATAGCCAGCAAAAACTAGAAGATAACAGAAGAACATTAGAATTAGAGTACATATAGACATAAACCCCCCAAAACAAGAGAAGAAAATAAAAAAGATTAAAATTCACGCAGGTTAGTGACAGTTACAAAAAGGGTTTAAAGCTCGTGGCCTCATTCAGGCCAAAAGGTGTGGTGGTATTAAGAAGCGTGATCCACTTAATTTCTTTTTTCAAGAGGGCTTTACGGGTATCACCACCCCTACATCCCAGCTTAACCCTATCAATACCTCGAACCTTCAAACCCCTAGGGTCACAAGAGTGATAATCACGAAAGTGAAGAGGGATGGGTTGTAGTAGATCAAAATCTTTGGCATGGAGAGCCGACTGAATTTTATTAGCATGCTCGAGTACTCGTATCTTCAAAGGTCTACTGGTCATTCCAATGTAGATCAAATCGCATGGACATGTGGCAAAATATATCACAGCTTCTGTTTTACAAGTGATGTTAAAGACAATTTTGTAATCTCTATCTTTTTGAGAATTAAAGAAGGAAAATGAGCGCAAGATATATTTGCATGCAGCACAACTGCCACAATTGAATGAACCCCATGGGGGACCACGTGTCCCAAAAGGGTTAGTTAGTGTCTTGGAGATGTAATGACTGGAGGTAAGAAGGTCCCGTAAATTTTTAGATCTCCTCCACGTAATGGAAGGATTCTTAGGCAAACAAATAGACAAATCTTGATCCGTAAGAAGTACATTCCAATGCTTTTGTACAATCTTACGGATTTCAACCCATTGAGAATTAAAGGTAGTGATAAACCTAACATTCTGATCTATATTTGATTTATGTTTAGGCTTACTTACCAAGAGTGACTCTCTTGACGATTGTTTTGCTCTCAGATACCCACGTCTAATAACTTTGTGATTGTACCCACGGTCACGAAATCGTGCTGACATATCAGATGCTTGATGTTCAAAACTGCTCAAGTTAGAGCAAATACGTTGAACTCTTAAAAACTGACCCGTCGGTATAGCCTTCTTAACTTGTGGGTAGTGTAAGGAGGTGGCAGGAAGAAGGGCATTTGTCGAAGTCACTTTTCTAAAAATGTCAGTGGAAACAACATTATTACAGTCCCTAGAAATCAGAACATCAAGAAATTCGATACATGACTTGCTTAGCTTCCATGTCAATTTAATATTCAGATCATTGACATTAAGGGCAGATAGAAAAGTCTCTAAATCTTGCAGAGAACCCTGCCAGATAAACAAAATGTCGTCTATATATCTAGACCATAGGAGAACGGCATCATGACCAGGGGTATTAAGGACAACTTCCCTCTCCCACAGCCCCAGGAACAAATTAGCGTATGAGGGAGCACAGGTCGCCCCCATAGCCGTGCCCTGGAGCTGTAGGAAAAGACGGTCCTTGAATGTGAAAAAATTGTGAGTAAGTGAAAATTCAAGCAAAATTAACACCAAATCAATCAAACCAGAGTCATAATTGGTCATACTTAAAAAGTATTTAGATGCTCGTACTCCATGGTCATGACGTATAGACGTATAAAGAGATTCCACGTCACAAGTGACCAGAAACATATTATCCTCCAAGTAAAGGCCATCCAATCGTCTCAGAACATCAGTGGTATCCTTAACAAATGATGGCAAAGTCTCAACACACTTCTGAAGAAAGAAATCAACAAATCTACAGATATTCTCACAGAGACCACCAATGCCCGAGACGATGGGACGGCCTGGGGGATTAGTGGAATTTTTATGGACTTTGGGTAGCAAATAAAAGGTTGGTGTAATTGGAAAATCTACTACAAGTCCCTCTCTCAATTTAGCACTGATTAATTGCTCTTCCACAGCCCTTTGCAAAATACCATCCAATTCTCTTTTGAAGGAGACAGTGGGATCACAGGGTAAACGGCGATAGCAATGAAACATATTTAGTTGTCGAAAAGCCTCACCCTCATACATCTGTGCCGGCCAAATCACAACATTACCCCGCCTTATCAGCAGGTTTAATAACAATCTCCTTAAGGTCACGAAGTTGTTTAATGGCCTGTCTTTGATTAAAATTGAGATTATAAATCAGACCAGTGTCATTGATAGATTCCAAATCTCTTTTAACTAATTTGAAGAATATATCAACTGGAGGACACATAGAAAAGGGGGGAAAATGCTGTGACCGCCGACACAAATGCATGGGTAATTTAGGGTCACTAACAGCATCCTGTTCATCGAGGAGGGATATCAAAGCATCCATAGCCTGTCTTTCAGCAAGTGAATCACCCAAATAGGCGCAATCGCGTCTACTGAAATGTTTTTTGAAAAGAAGTTTACGTGAAAAAAGTGCAAGATCTTTAATGGCAGTGAAAAGATCAAATTTACCCGTGGGTGAGAATGATAAACCCTTTTGTAAAACCTCAAACTGGGAAGAAGTAAGGGTATGGGAGGATAAATTGATTACCTTTAAAATCTCCTGTTTTTCTTGTCCCTGTAGAAGTTTCCTCCCGTTTTTCGTTTTACCGAGGGTGTTCTCAAGTTGTAGATGCGGTCTCCATCTGAGGGGACCCGAGGTCTGTCTAAAAAACTGCATTCCTCCTCAGATGCTAGTGATGTAATTGATGATGAACGTGAAAAAGACCGAGGTCTCTCTCTATGATTATTCCAACAATATACTTTGTTGGATTGAAAATCGCCCAAGTCACGTTGAAACTTCTTAATCTTAATATCCTGTATATTTTTTTCCCATTTGGTAAGATCTTCTTCTAGTAATTTATCAAAAATCACGAGATCATCCTTAGAAAGGGCTAGTTGGATTTTATCTTTGAGGAGATCTATCTCTTTCTCTAGTGATTCTAATTTTTTACGGTCTACTCCAATAAGTAGCTCTAATAAGGTACGGGAGCACTTAGTGAGAGTATCCTCCCATTTGGAGATAAAACTAAGGTCTTCCCCTTCAAGAGTTGGAAAAACCTGTATACGTAGGCCTCTTGGCAGAATATTTTTCTGCAAATAATTTTCAAGTGCCACCTTATTCCACCACACCTTAGTACGTTTTTCGAGCAATACTCGAATATTGAGCTTCAAACCCTTTATGTCACCACTCTCTGAAACCCCTGCTGTGCGCTCTCCAAATATGGATCCAAGACGTGTAGTCCAATCCTTATCACGTTTTCTAAAGTCCATGTATCCAGAGGCAATATCTGTGAACACAGACAAACAAATTATAGCAAACCTACAAAACAGCCTCAAAAGAGAAAGGAACGGGGAATCCCCAAAAACTGGCAAGAACAACCTAAAAGCACAAAGAGCAAGGGGACAAAACTCCCCAATGGATGATATAGCACAAATAACAGCCGCGTATAGTAAAAGAGTATAACTTTACTAGTGAACAATACACGGCATCACATAAAATATAGTAAAAATACAAATGGTCACACGGAAAGCAGCAGCAACAGGTATATAATACATATAAATCCAACAAAGAAAATGATCGACTGAAGCACGACAAATTAGTGACAAAATACAAAATTTTATTAACATGAAAACATGACAAAGGTTAAAACTGGAACAGGGAATGAGTCACTCAATAAAAAGACATCGAGAGCAATCATGCACTGGATGTTAATGTGACATGAGTCTATACAGACTTGTTTATTTGTTGATACAGCAAAATAAGATAGTGTGCGTGCCTATGCGGACCTGTAGCTAATAAAGCCTAGTGAATAATGGCAAAAAGACGGTCAACAAGGGATGGAATGCATGTGTGTACTGTCTGGGTTGCCTCTATAAGAGTGTGTATGTAGAAATGATAATATTGCAGATACCTGAGTATAATGATTATCTGCGTATGTATAATAACCCAATGTACACCATGGTATGTTTTACAAGGTCAGTACTACAGGTAACATGCAACAATGTGTATAGACACACAACGAGGTACCAAGCCAGTACCAGGTAAGAAAGTCAGTAATAGCTCTATGACATACCAGTGGACATGATGAAGATGTCTGGACCCGACGCGCGTTTCGGCGACTGCCTTCGTCCGGGGTTAGGGTCAAGCTGCTGGAATCTACCAATATATGGAGCGTAGCTCAGGTGTTCGTGATGTAAGAGGAGGAGGAGGCACAATCAAGTGACGAAAAACGGCGTCTGGTGCGGGGTACCAAGATGGCGCTGCCCCACTTCCGGTCCGCGTCATCAGAGAGGATGTGGGGCGGTGCAGACTGACCACACCCCCCACACATCCTACTCTGTATCTAGACAGCGGTCGGAAGAGGCCAGGGCCACTCCCCCCTCGGACATGAACATCTGATCAGGATGTCATGGACACCAGCGCACGATCCATCAGTGATATATGCCAGAAGGAAACAAGGAAAAGAACTTACGATGCGAATGGTTTGTAAAGTATTGTGTACAGCTGGAAATAAAAAGTAACATGAAACGGCTTACTATGGTGTGAATTGTGTAATGTGTAACATGGACAGGGAAGGGGAGGGGGGGGGGAAAGTTTGAAGGAGGGGATAGGTGATGATGTAGAACGATAGATAAATACACCCTGGCAATGGTGAAAAAATATATATGATGAAGAGTGTGAATGTGAAAAGTTGAAAATGAAAAATTTATAAGTATATAAAGTAATGGGTGTGAATGCTGATGGAATTGTAAAAGGGGATGACAGGTGTGGAGTGTGATGCTAGTGAATTGTGCTGAGAATAAGATGAGACATAGGGAAGCAAGGAAATCTAGTCAATGTGTGTGTAACAATACAAATATGGTGGACATCCGATTATGCTATGGACATCAATATTGAGTAACACCTAAATGCTAGGTCTAAAAAAACCATAGTATTACAGCCACATGTGTTGGTACGAAGATACAATACATACGAATGTCTTATACATACAGCATATAAGTCACTTAAAGTTCTCTATGTTTGTAAGAGCTGAATATATATAGTTATGCCTAATAGATACTAGTAGTAGTGCTAAGTAAATTGATAAAGGACACATACACAAAAAAACATATTATAGCAAAATACAGAAATAACGTATTCGCAATGGATACATACAAAATAAAGGATCAAAGTGATCCATACATGATGGAAGAAAAATATAATAATGGATGGGTAATATATGATGCAAATACTACCAAATCTATATGATGACAAATGCAGAAAATATATATAGAACGCAGTATAGTGTCTCTTGTTTCCTCCTAGTAGTAGCAAAGAATGGACCGCAGGACACCTCCTCAGATGAACTCAATGAAAGAGTATCATAGTTCTGTATATCAGAAAAACACAACAAAAGAGGGTAGTTAATTTTTAAAAATGACAACAGGGATGAGGAAAAAATAAAAGCCAAGACCCACAAGGAGTCAATGGTTACAAAAACGAAACAAAGCTCAAAGATTCGTTTAATCCATATGGAGACATTGTCCCAAGGGTCCAGATCCACCGAGACTCACATTGTGCGAGTTTTTGTTTGGTGGCCCCGCCTCTCGTACCGCATATGATATGATCAATCCCTCTCACCTTCAGCTTGGAGGGATCACATGCGTGGTGTGTTCTAAAATGTCGAGCCACAGGTTTCAACATCTCCAAAATTTCTGCCCCTGCTGCTCGCTTTATATCGGCCATATGTTCACGTACCCGCACCTTCAGCTCTCTGGAAGTAAGACCAATGTAAATCTTCGGGCACGGACATACAGCATAATATATGACGGCTTTGGTATTGCATGTGATGGAATGAGTGATATTAAAAGTTTTACTGCCAGATACATCGGTGAAAGTAGTGACATCTTCTATATTAGGGCACGCTACGCATCTTCCGCAGGGCTTACAACCCCATCTTGGACCCTTGGTCCCAAATGGATATTTAGTTTTTATTGGGTCATAGAAACTTCTTACAAGATGGTCTTTTAGATTTTTGGATCGTCTTGCAGTCACAGAGGGATATTTTGTAATAAACCTGTTTAGGGAGGGATCGGTCAGGAGAATAGGCCAGTATCTTTTGAGGATTTCCTTCATTTGAGGCCATCGAGAATGGTATCCTGTAATGAACCTGACTTGGTTCTGTTTCTCTGCCTTCTTTTTAGGGAAAAGCAGATCATCCCTAGAAGTCCCTTTTGCCCTACGATAGGCTTTTTTTATGGATCTAGCACTGTATCCTCGCTCTAGGAAACGACGTTTCAAATCTACTGCCTGTTTCTCAAAAAGCGAGTCAGAGGAACATATCCTCTTAATCCGTAAAAATTGTCCAATGGGGACCGCTGAAATGGTCTGTGGGGGATGAGATGAGGAAGAGTGGAGCAGTGCATTCACAGAGGTTTCCTTACGGAAGACGTCACTATGTATGAAGCCCCTCTCATCAGTGAAAATCTTCACATCCAAAAAATCCACACAACTAGGATGTGCTTTATGGGTGAATTTAAGGTTTATATCGTTCATGTTAAGGCCAACCATGAAGGAATCCAGATCCGCATGTGTGCCCTTCCAGATGACCAGAATATCATCAATGTAGCGGGCCCAGAAAAGGACCCGCGCCATTGATTCCTCCCGGTCATCTGAGAAAAGAGTCCTCTCCCACAGCCCCAGGAAAAGATTAGCGTAAGATGGTGCACACGCTGCCCCCATAGCTGTTCCCTGGAGCTGTAGGTAGAAATGATCATTGAACACAAAGAAATTGTGTGTTAGGATGTGTTCAAGCATCTGTGCAATAAATGCACATAATGATTTGTCAAGTTCTGATGTTGACAAAAAATACTGGACTGCTCTCAGGCCGTCTTCATGCTTGATGCATGTATAGAGAGACTCTACATCGATGGTAACTAGGAGCATGTCACCATCAATGCTGATACCGCTGATCTTCTGCAAAAGATCAGCAGTATCGCGAATATACGATGGTAAATTGACCACCAGATTTTTTAAATGGTGGTCAATGAATCTGCATATCCCTTCAGTGAGACTGCCCCTGCCAGAGATGATAGGTCTCCCTGGTGGAATCCTCTCATTTTTGTGGATCTTAGGCAGCAGATAAAGGGTAGGAACTGTGGGTTCATCAATTGTAAGTGCCAAGTTGAGTTCTTTAGAGATAACATTGTCTTCCACTGCCTGCAGAAGTTTGATCTGCAACTCCCGTTTAAAGGCTGACAGAGGGTTGAAGGTCAGCCTCCTGTAGCAATGTTTGTCTCGCAGTTGTCTGTTTGCCTCTGCCTCATACATGACACATGGCCACACCACCACATTGCCCCCTTTATCTGCTGCCTTGAATACCACATCTTTGATTTTTTTCAATTGTTTTAAGCTGTTTCTCTCTAACGGAGTTAGGTTGTCACATTTGATATATCTTGGGATGTTATAAAATTCTTGGGTTACTGATTTAATGAAGAGGTCCACCGCGGGGCATATACTAAGGGCAGGGAAGTTTTTTGACTTAATCCTAATGCATGCAGGAATATTACCTGCCGTTTCATCAATATTATGTTCTGCCAGCAAGTCTTCAAGCGCCTTGAGTGCCTGCTGTTCCTCAGATGTAGGGAACAGATCCCTGTCCACTGGTTTGTTGAACCATTTGTTGAAAATAAGTGAGCGGCCAAAGACATGTAAATCTTTTACTGCAGAAAACATATCAAAAGCAGCACTAGGTGAAAAAGTCAGGCCCTTGGCTATCAATTCCAAATCAATTTTAGAGAATACATGTGAAGACAAATTAATTACCTTTAGTTGACTACTCGGTTCTCGTGCATCTGGTCGTTTTTTATTAGCTGCTTGTTTTTGTGCCAGTTTTCTTTTAGGCCGAGTGTTGAAGGTAGATCTATAGGGCATGGTATCGGTTTCACTCTGAGACGAAATAGAAGAGATGGAAGGAGTACGGTTGAGACCACCTGGGGCCTGGTTTCTTCTCCACCTGTATACTTTATTATTTTGGAAATCTCCAATATCTCTGGAAAATTTTCTGGACTTAATTTCTTGGATGTCTTTCTCCCACTCCACAAATTGGATATCAAGGTTATGTTTAAATTTGGACATACCATCTGCCGACATGAGTGGGAATAATTGTGCCTGTACACTTTCGATCTCTACATCCATGGCCAGTATCATTTTGTGGTTGAGGTCAACCAGAAGTTCCATGAATTTTCTGGAGCCCTGGTTGCATACCTCTTCCCACTTGGAGATAAATTCTTCTTCTATAATAGGAAAAGATGGGAAGATCTGAATTCTTAGACCCCTTGGGACAAGGTCTCTCTGGATATAATTTTCCAAGAAGGTTTTATTCCACCACACTTTCATGCGGCGGTGTAATAAATTGGTATATTTGTTCTGGAGCTCAGTCACGTTTCTGCACACATTAAAACCATGTATTGGGGACTCATCCTTAAAAACCTGTTCCATCTGAGAACGCCAGGCGCATTCCCTGGCTTTATAGTCCATGGGACCCGATGTATTGGACTCTGTGAGAACACAGAAAGAGTTAAGTATAAACAAATACAATACCACCGAAGAGGGGCACAGACACAGAGTGATGTTCAATATAAAGCAAAGTTGCTGAACAATATAAAATCTACTGTGTCTACGTCCCAGGTAATGACCAAGATACCTTGGTGCATCGATCAACAATAGATAAATCCAACAAAGAAAATGATCGACTGAAGCACGACAAATTAGTGACAAAATACAAAATTTTATTAACATGAAAACATGACAAAGGTTAAAACTGGAACAGGGAATGAGTCACTCAATAAAAAGACATCGAGAGCAATCATGCACTGGATGTTAATGTGACATGAGTCTATACAGACTTGTTTATTTGTTGATACAGCAAAATAAGATAGTGTGCGTGCCTATGCGGACCTGTAGCTAATAAAGCCTAGTGAATAATGGCAAAAAGACGGTCAACAAGGGATGGAATGCATGTGTGTACTGTCTGGGTTGCCTCTATAAGAGTGTGTATGTAGAAATGATAATATTGCAGATACCTGAGTATAATGATTATCTGCGTATGTATAATAACCCAATGTACACCATGGTATGTTTTACAAGGTCAGTACTACAGGTAACATGCAACAATGTGTATAGACACACAACGAGGTACCAAGCCAGTACCAGGTAAGAAAGTCAGTAATAGCTCTATGACATACCAGTGGACATGATGAAGATGTCTGGACCCGACGCGCGTTTCGGCGACTGCCTTCGTCCGGGGTTAGGGTCAAGCTGCTGGAATCTACCAATATATGGAGCGTAGCTCAGGTGTTCGTGATGTAAGAGGAGGAGGAGGCACAATCAAGTGACGAAAAACGGCGTCTGGTGCGGGGTACCAAGATGGCGCTGCCCCACTTCCGGTCCGCGTCATCAGAGAGGATGTGGGGCGGTGCAGACTGACCACACCCCCCACACATCCTACTCTGTATCTAGACAGCGGTCGGAAGAGGCCAGGGCCACTCCCCCCTCGGACATGAACATCTGATCAGGATGTCATGGACACCAGCGCACGATCCATCAGTGATATATGCCAGAAGGAAACAAGGAAAAGAACTTACGATGCGAATGGTTTGTAAAGTATTGTGTACAGCTGGAAATAAAAAGTAACATGAAACGGCTTACTATGGTGTGAATTGTGTAATGTGTAACATGGACAGGGAAGGGGAGGGGGGGGGGAAAGTTTGAAGGAGGGGATAGGTGATGATGTAGAACGATAGATAAATACACCCTGGCAATGGTGAAAAAATATATATGATGAAGAGTGTGAATGTGAAAAGTTGAAAATGAAAAATTTATAAGTATATAAAGTAATGGGTGTGAATGCTGATGGAATTGTAAAAGGGGATGACAGGTGTGGAGTGTGATGCTAGTGAATTGTGCTGAGAATAAGATGAGACATAGGGAAGCAAGGAAATCTAGTCAATGTGTGTGTAACAATACAAATATGGTGGACATCCGATTATGCTATGGACATCAATATTGAGTAACACCTAAATGCTAGGTCTAAAAAAACCATAGTATTACAGCCACATGTGTTGGTACGAAGATACAATACATACGAATGTCTTATACATACAGCATATAAGTCACTTAAAGTTCTCTATGTTTGTAAGAGCTGAATATATATAGTTATGCCTAATAGATACTAGTAGTAGTGCTAAGTAAATTGATAAAGGACACATACACAAAAAAACATATTATAGCAAAATACAGAAATAACGTATTCGCAATGGATACATACAAAATAAAGGATCAAAGTGATCCATACATGATGGAAGAAAAATATAATAATGGATGGGTAATATATGATGCAAATACTACCAAATCTATATGATGACAAATGCAGAAAATATATATAGAACGCAGTATAGTGTCTCTTGTTTCCTCCTAGTAGTAGCAAAGAATGGACCGCAGGACACCTCCTCAGATGAACTCAATGAAAGAGTATCATAGTTCTGTATATCAGAAAAACACAACAAAAGAGGGTAGTTAATTTTTAAAAATGACAACAGGGATGAGGAAAAAATAAAAGCCAAGACCCACAAGGAGTCAATGGTTACAAAAACGAAACAAAGCTCAAAGATTCGTTTAATCCATATGGAGACATTGTCCCAAGGGTCCAGATCCACCGAGACTCACATTGTGCGAGTTTTTGTTTGGTGGCCCCGCCTCTCGTACCGCATATGATATGATCAATCCCTCTCACCTTCAGCTTGGAGGGATCACATGCGTGGTGTGTTCTAAAATGTCGAGCCACAGGTTTCAACATCTCCAAAATTTCTGCCCCTGCTGCTCGCTTTATATCGGCCATATGTTCACGTACCCGCACCTTCAGCTCTCTGGAAGTAAGACCAATGTAAATCTTCGGGCACGGACATACAGCATAATATATGACGGCTTTGGTATTGCATGTGATGGAATGAGTGATATTAAAAGTTTTACTGCCAGATACATCGGTGAAAGTAGTGACATCTTCTATATTAGGGCACGCTACGCATCTTCCGCAGGGCTTACAACCCCATCTTGGACCCTTGGTCCCAAATGGATATTTAGTTTTTATTGGGTCATAGAAACTTCTTACAAGATGGTCTTTTAGATTTTTGGATCGTCTTGCAGTCACAGAGGGATATTTTGTAATAAACCTGTTTAGGGAGGGATCGGTCAGGAGAATAGGCCAGTATCTTTTGAGGATTTCCTTCATTTGAGGCCATCGAGAATGGTATCCTGTAATGAACCTGACTTGGTTCTGTTTCTCTGCCTTCTTTTTAGGGAAAAGCAGATCATCCCTAGAAGTCCCTTTTGCCCTACGATAGGCTTTTTTTATGGATCTAGCACTGTATCCTCGCTCTAGGAAACGACGTTTCAAATCTACTGCCTGTTTCTCAAAAAGCGAGTCAGAGGAACATATCCTCTTAATCCGTAAAAATTGTCCAATGGGGACCGCTGAAATGGTCTGTGGGGGATGAGATGAGGAAGAGTGGAGCAGTGCATTCACAGAGGTTTCCTTACGGAAGACGTCACTATGTATGAAGCCCCTCTCATCAGTGAAAATCTTCACATCCAAAAAATCCACACAACTAGGATGTGCTTTATGGGTGAATTTAAGGTTTATATCGTTCATGTTAAGGCCAACCATGAAGGAATCCAGATCCGCATGTGTGCCCTTCCAGATGACCAGAATATCATCAATGTAGCGGGCCCAGAAAAGGACCCGCGCCATTGATTCCTCCCGGTCATCTGAGAAAAGAGTCCTCTCCCACAGCCCCAGGAAAAGATTAGCGTAAGATGGTGCACACGCTGCCCCCATAGCTGTTCCCTGGAGCTGTAGGTAGAAATGATCATTGAACACAAAGAAATTGTGTGTTAGGATGTGTTCAAGCATCTGTGCAATAAATGCACATAATGATTTGTCAAGTTCTGATGTTGACAAAAAATACTGGACTGCTCTCAGGCCGTCTTCATGCTTGATGCATGTATAGAGAGACTCTACATCGATGGTAACTAGGAGCATGTCACCATCAATGCTGATACCGCTGATCTTCTGCAAAAGATCAGCAGTATCGCGAATATACGATGGTAAATTGACCACCAGATTTTTTAAATGGTGGTCAATGAATCTGCATATCCCTTCAGTGAGACTGCCCCTGCCAGAGATGATAGGTCTCCCTGGTGGAATCCTCTCATTTTTGTGGATCTTAGGCAGCAGATAAAGGGTAGGAACTGTGGGTTCATCAATTGTAAGTGCCAAGTTGAGTTCTTTAGAGATAACATTGTCTTCCACTGCCTGCAGAAGTTTGATCTGCAACTCCCGTTTAAAGGCTGACAGAGGGTTGAAGGTCAGCCTCCTGTAGCAATGTTTGTCTCGCAGTTGTCTGTTTGCCTCTGCCTCATACATGACACATGGCCACACCACCACATTGCCCCCTTTATCTGCTGCCTTGAATACCACATCTTTGATTTTTTTCAATTGTTTTAAGCTGTTTCTCTCTAACGGAGTTAGGTTGTCACATTTGATATATCTTGGGATGTTATAAAATTCTTGGGTTACTGATTTAATGAAGAGGTCCACCGCGGGGCATATACTAAGGGCAGGGAAGTTTTTTGACTTAATCCTAATGCATGCAGGAATATTACCTGCCGTTTCATCAATATTATGTTCTGCCAGCAAGTCTTCAAGCGCCTTGAGTGCCTGCTGTTCCTCAGATGTAGGGAACAGATCCCTGTCCACTGGTTTGTTGAACCATTTGTTGAAAATAAGTGAGCGGCCAAAGACATGTAAATCTTTTACTGCAGAAAACATATCAAAAGCAGCACTAGGTGAAAAAGTCAGGCCCTTGGCTATCAATTCCAAATCAATTTTAGAGAATACATGTGAAGACAAATTAATTACCTTTAGTTGACTACTCGGTTCTCGTGCATCTGGTCGTTTTTTATTAGCTGCTTGTTTTTGTGCCAGTTTTCTTTTAGGCCGAGTGTTGAAGGTAGATCTATAGGGCATGGTATCGGTTTCACTCTGAGACGAAATAGAAGAGATGGAAGGAGTACGGTTGAGACCACCTGGGGCCTGGTTTCTTCTCCACCTGTATACTTTATTATTTTGGAAATCTCCAATATCTCTGGAAAATTTTCTGGACTTAATTTCTTGGATGTCTTTCTCCCACTCCACAAATTGGATATCAAGGTTATGTTTAAATTTGGACATACCATCTGCCGACATGAGTGGGAATAATTGTGCCTGTACACTTTCGATCTCTACATCCATGGCCAGTATCATTTTGTGGTTGAGGTCAACCAGAAGTTCCATGAATTTTCTGGAGCCCTGGTTGCATACCTCTTCCCACTTGGAGATAAATTCTTCTTCTATAATAGGAAAAGATGGGAAGATCTGAATTCTTAGACCCCTTGGGACAAGGTCTCTCTGGATATAATTTTCCAAGAAGGTTTTATTCCACCACACTTTCATGCGGCGGTGTAATAAATTGGTATATTTGTTCTGGAGCTCAGTCACGTTTCTGCACACATTAAAACCATGTATTGGGGACTCATCCTTAAAAACCTGTTCCATCTGAGAACGCCAGGCGCATTCCCTGGCTTTATAGTCCATGGGACTCCCACATATCTCCCCTCCTCATCAGAGAAAGACGAGTGACAGACAAAGGGAAGACTCCTGTGTATCAGCAAACTCACCCCCCTAGAATAAGTCGTATGAAAGGAATGAAACCCATGTGCGATCCACACTCTCTGCAGTAAGGACACAGATTCTCTAGTCAGATGCGTTTCTTGCAGCCCCACTATCAGGGCATTTTGCTGTTTAACCCAGTTAAAGATTGCCTGTCATTTCCTAGCTTCCCGTATTCCCAGGACATTCCAGGATAGACATTTAACCGATCCCATCAAGCGCCATATCTTTAAGAAATCTGTTACTACTCCAGCCTGCTCCAGTCAAGATATTAGGCCGTGCGTTCCCTCCCTCCTACCCTCCCCCCCAACAAAACCTCCCCTCCGAAAAGGGTCAGAGCGACATGTACTGTCTCTCCTATCCAGCAGAAACGCACCATAGTGCGAACTTTTGACATGCCCTATTGGCATCTCTCTTTGAACCATTTAACTTTCTCACCACTTCCAGTGAGCGCTGGCTCCCACTGCTATTCGCATGTATTAAACAATCCCACACAATCAGCAGAATTACAGATACATTAGGTACCCAGTAACAATCCCACAATAACATTGCCGTTAGGTGCGGCCATTCTTGTTAAAAGGATACCACCCTGCTGTGTTTCAGACAAGGGTGTTCACACACTTCGGAGAACTGCATAAGAACATATAATATGCTACAGTCCCACAAACGCCAACATGGCTCCAGACTTCACCGCCCAGGCGGGCTTTCACGCATCTTCTTCTCCAGCCGGTCTTGATTGTAGATCTTTAGATGAATAGTTGCCTCCAAAATGGGGTGTCAGCCCGAGCGTTGACATAAGAATACACATAGCCAGCAAAAACTAGAAGATAACAGAAGAACATTAGAATTAGAGTACATATAGACATAAACCCCCCAAAACAAGAGAAGAAAATAAAAAAGATTAAAATTCACGCAGGTTAGTGACAGTTACAAAAAGGGTTTAAAGCTCGTGGCCTCATTCAGGCCAAAAGGTGTGGTGGTATTAAGAAGCGTGATCCACTTAATTTCTTTTTTCAAGAGGGCTTTACGGGTATCACCACCCCTACATCCCAGCTTAACCCTATCAATACCTCGAACCTTCAAACCCCTAGGGTCACAAGAGTGATAATCACGAAAGTGAAGAGGGATGGGTTGTAGTAGATCAAAATCTTTGGCATGGAGAGCCGACTGAATTTTATTAGCATGCTCGAGTACTCGTATCTTCAAAGGTCTACTGGTCATTCCAATGTAGATCAAATCGCATGGACATGTGGCAAAATATATCACAGCTTCTGTTTTACAAGTGATGTTAAAGACAATTTTGTAATCTCTATCTTTTTGAGAATTAAAGAAGGAAAATGAGCGCAAGATATATTTGCATGCAGCACAACTGCCACAATTGAATGAACCCCATGGGGGACCACGTGTCCCAAAAGGGTTAGTTAGTGTCTTGGAGATGTAATGACTGGAGGTAAGAAGGTCCCGTAAATTTTTAGATCTCCTCCACGTAATGGAAGGATTCTTAGGCAAACAAATAGACAAATCTTGATCCGTAAGAAGTACATTCCAATGCTTTTGTACAATCTTACGGATTTCAACCCATTGAGAATTAAAGGTAGTGATAAACCTAACATTCTGATCTATATTTGATTTATGTTTAGGCTTACTTACCAAGAGTGACTCTCTTGACGATTGTTTTGCTCTCAGATACCCACGTCTAATAACTTTGTGATTGTACCCACGGTCACGAAATCGTGCTGACATATCAGATGCTTGATGTTCAAAACTGCTCAAGTTAGAGCAAATACGTTGAACTCTTAAAAACTGACCCGTCGGTATAGCCTTCTTAACTTGTGGGTAGTGTAAGGAGGTGGCAGGAAGAAGGGCATTTGTCGAAGTCACTTTTCTAAAAATGTCAGTGGAAACAACATTATTACAGTCCCTAGAAATCAGAACATCAAGAAATTCGATACATGACTTGCTTAGCTTCCATGTCAATTTAATATTCAGATCATTGACATTAAGGGCAGATAGAAAAGTCTCTAAATCTTGCAGAGAACCCTGCCAGATAAACAAAATGTCGTCTATATATCTAGACCATAGGAGAACGGCATCATGACCAGGGGTATTAAGGACAACTTCCCTCTCCCACAGCCCCAGGAACAAATTAGCGTATGAGGGAGCACAGGTCGCCCCCATAGCCGTGCCCTGGAGCTGTAGGAAAAGACGGTCCTTGAATGTGAAAAAATTGTGAGTAAGTGAAAATTCAAGCAAAATTAACACCAAATCAATCAAACCAGAGTCATAATTGGTCATACTTAAAAAGTATTTAGATGCTCGTACTCCATGGTCATGACGTATAGACGTATAAAGAGATTCCACGTCACAAGTGACCAGAAACATATTATCCTCCAAGTAAAGGCCATCCAATCGTCTCAGAACATCAGTGGTATCCTTAACAAATGATGGCAAAGTCTCAACACACTTCTGAAGAAAGAAATCAACAAATCTACAGATATTCTCACAGAGACCACCAATGCCCGAGACGATGGGACGGCCTGGGGGATTAGTGGAATTTTTATGGACTTTGGGTAGCAAATAAAAGGTTGGTGTAATTGGAAAATCTACTACAAGTCCCTCTCTCAATTTAGCACTGATTAATTGCTCTTCCACAGCCCTTTGCAAAATACCATCCAATTCTCTTTTGAAGGAGACAGTGGGATCACAGGGTAAACGGCGATAGCAATGAAACATATTTAGTTGTCGAAAAGCCTCACCCTCATACATCTGTGCCGGCCAAATCACAACATTACCCCGCCTTATCAGCAGGTTTAATAACAATCTCCTTAAGGTCACGAAGTTGTTTAATGGCCTGTCTTTGATTAAAATTGAGATTATAAATCAGACCAGTGTCATTGATAGATTCCAAATCTCTTTTAACTAATTTGAAGAATATATCAACTGGAGGACACATAGAAAAGGGGGGAAAATGCTGTGACCGCCGACACAAATGCATGGGTAATTTAGGGTCACTAACAGCATCCTGTTCATCGAGGAGGGATATCAAAGCATCCATAGCCTGTCTTTCAGCAAGTGAATCACCCAAATAGGCGCAATCGCGTCTACTGAAATGTTTTTTGAAAAGAAGTTTACGTGAAAAAAGTGCAAGATCTTTAATGGCAGTGAAAAGATCAAATTTACCCGTGGGTGAGAATGATAAACCCTTTTGTAAAACCTCAAACTGGGAAGAAGTAAGGGTATGGGAGGATAAATTGATTACCTTTAAAATCTCCTGTTTTTCTTGTCCCTGTAGAAGTTTCCTCCCGTTTTTCGTTTTACCGAGGGTGTTCTCAAGTTGTAGATGCGGTCTCCATCTGAGGGGACCCGAGGTCTGTCTAAAAAACTGCATTCCTCCTCAGATGCTAGTGATGTAATTGATGATGAACGTGAAAAAGACCGAGGTCTCTCTCTATGATTATTCCAACAATATACTTTGTTGGATTGAAAATCGCCCAAGTCACGTTGAAACTTCTTAATCTTAATATCCTGTATATTTTTTTCCCATTTGGTAAGATCTTCTTCTAGTAATTTATCAAAAATCACGAGATCATCCTTAGAAAGGGCTAGTTGGATTTTATCTTTGAGGAGATCTATCTCTTTCTCTAGTGATTCTAATTTTTTACGGTCTACTCCAATAAGTAGCTCTAATAAGGTACGGGAGCACTTAGTGAGAGTATCCTCCCATTTGGAGATAAAACTAAGGTCTTCCCCTTCAAGAGTTGGAAAAACCTGTATACGTAGGCCTCTTGGCAGAATATTTTTCTGCAAATAATTTTCAAGTGCCACCTTATTCCACCACACCTTAGTACGTTTTTCGAGCAATACTCGAATATTGAGCTTCAAACCCTTTATGTCACCACTCTCTGAAACCCCTGCTGTGCGCTCTCCAAATATGGATCCAAGACGTGTAGTCCAATCCTTATCACGTTTTCTAAAGTCCATGTATCCAGAGGCAATATCTGTGAACACAGACAAACAAATTATAGCAAACCTACAAAACAGCCTCAAAAGAGAAAGGAACGGGGAATCCCCAAAAACTGGCAAGAACAACCTAAAAGCACAAAGAGCAAGGGGACAAAACTCCCCAATGGATGATATAGCACAAATAACAGCCGCGTATAGTAAAAGAGTATAACTTTACTAGTGAACAATACACGGCATCACATAAAATATAGTAAAAATACAAATGGTCACACGGAAAGCAGCAGCAACAGGTATATAATACATATACCAAGAGGTAAACAGACCTAACTCATCTCAACATGTAACATCCTGTATATGATAAACCCCATACACAATATATGATAAAGAATAATGTATGTAGAAACTAGGAACTACAAGACAAAATAACGCTAAACCAGCTGCATAGTGTGTATAGAGCAATAGTAAAAGGTATACAATGAAGCCTATATAAGTAAATGGACACAATGCCAGCAAGAGCAGCAAAATCTAGTGGTACAGATATCTAAGCTTACCTAGAGACATAGTGGGGAGAAAGGACGTGCTGAGATGTGGCACAAGGAAAGAACGCCTCGACGCGCGTTTCGCCTAAGACCGGCTTCGTCAGGAGACTGACGATATTAAAAATAGGGGGGGGGGTATATATACATATGAAAACTAGCAGCAATAATAATACACACCTGTGCAAGATGTGCTGGTCGACGCTCAAGCTGCATGTTACAATGGCCGCCAACCCGGAAGCGCCAGAATGTCTGCCAGGTGATGACGTGTATCGTCAAATGACGGCACCACGCATCACCATGGGGATACAGACAAACAAAGAGGCACTCCGGAATGGGGATATTACAGCGCATGCGTGAGAAAGCGTGCATGCACACAGTGCACAGGGTGGATACAAAAGAGTATGTACGGCAACAGGGAAATTAATATAATAAATAGTGATATAATTCATCTGAAAAGCAACCATATAAAGTTTCGATTAAATTAGGAGTAATAATACCAATGTATACTAAATATATATATAACAAACAGAATAAATAATATGCATAGAATATCCTGATCGTAGAATATACACATACACACACTGTCCATGAAAAATACATATGTGAACACTCCATAGTGAAACAGTGATAAACATATGATGAATATATGAATATAATGTGATTATAATGTAAATATATATATATAATAAAAATATATATATAATAAAAGTCATAATAAGATATGTACAGATCCAAGACAATACATAAATATCAAAATTCATACGTGAAAGTGAAAGAATAAAATAGAATATAAACGTGAAACATGCATACAATCTATGTACATACACATATACGTAAACACATATATATACACATAGTGAAAAACAAGTGCAAAAAGTAAAAAACATATAATAGAAATGAAAAAAAAAATATATATATATATCATGTACACATAGACAAGTGTATATAAATAGAAATAGACATTCCATACAAACTGAATAATTATGCTAATATACAATACATGATGAAAAGATGTATATATATATAATACAAATAGAAAACATAAATTAATAAGAATTAATATATGAAAAAATAATACATAAATAATGATATGAATAATAATAATATAATAAATAATTCCATAATTATAATATCTTATAATATAAAAATAAATATAAAATAAAAATAAATATAAATAAATAAATAAATAAAAATGAAAATAAATAAAAAATAAAATAAAATATAAAATATAAAAAAAATAAAATAAAAAAAAAATAAAAAAAATAAAATAAAAAAATGATAATCAAAACAAACTTAAACGCCCAGCAGTTTTTCACCCAAAAAACCCCACATCATTATATGCTAGGTGAACCCCAGTAGATACAGTGGAGGTGATGACATTTTGGGACCTTGTGCTACATAGTGAAGAAGCTAGAGATTAGGCAATACTGGAGAACAGATATGTTGTATAACATCCCAATTTACTGCAAGGCCATGACCCAAACACGCTTTGAAGCAATGCTGACATTTTTGCAATATAATGACATTTTATCGTAAGCATTTTAGCACCAAGTTTGCATAAGCATACATCCCTTAAAGTATATTTCCGTAGACAAGTCCCTTGTACATTTTAACCCCTTCCCTCTTTGGCCACTTTTGACCTTCCTGACAGAGCCTCATTTTTCAAATCTGACATGTTTCACTTTATGTGGTAATAACGCCGGAATGCGATTCTGAGATTGTTTTCTCTTGACACATTAGACTTTATGTTACTGGCAAAATTTGCTCGATATGTTTAGTATTTAATTGTGAAAAACACCAAAATTTAGCGAAAAATTGCAAAAATTAGCATTTTTCTCAACTTAAATGTATCTGCTTGTAAGACAGGTAGTTATACCACACAAAATTATCGCTAATTAACATTATGTCATTATGCCCCCATATGTCTACATTAGATTGGCATCGTTTTTTGAACATCCTTTTATTTTTCTAGGAAGTTACAAGGCTTTGAACTTTAGCAGCAATTTCTCACATTTTCAAGAAAATTTCAAAAGGCTATTTTTACAGGGGCCTGTTCAGTTGTGAAGTGACTTTGAGGGCCTTATATATTAGAAACCCCCAAAAAGTCACCCCATTTTAAAAACTTCACCCCTCAAAGTATTCAAAACAGCATTTAGAACATTTCTTAACCCTTTAGACTTTTCACAGGAATTAAAGCAAAGTAGAGGTGAAATGTACAAATTTCATATTTTTTTGCAGAAATTAATTTTTAATCCATATTTTTTGTAACATAGGAAGTTTTACAAGAGAAATGAAACTCAATATTTATTGCCCAGGTTCTGCAGTTTTAGGAAATATCCCACATGTGGCCCTAGTGTGCTACTGGACTGAAGCACCAGCCTCAGAAACAAAGGAGCACCTAGTGAATTTTGGGGCCTTATTTTTATTACAATATATTTTAGGCACCATGTCAGGTTTGAATGGCTCTTCCGGTGCCAAAACAGTGGAAATCCCCCAAAAGTGACCCCATTTGGGAAACTACACACCTCAAGGAAATGATCTAGGGGTATAGTGAGCATTTTGACCACACAGATTTTTTACAGAAATTATTGGAAGTAGGCCGTGAAAATTAATATCTACATTTTTTCAAAGAAAATGTAGGTTTAGCGATTTTTTTTTTCTCATTTCCACAAGGACTAAAGGAGAAAAAGCACCACCAAATTTGTACAGCAAGTTCTACCGAGTAAAACAATAACCCACATGTGGTCATAGACGGCTGTTTGGACACACGCCAGGGCTAAGAAGGGATGGAGCACCATTTGGCTTTTGGAGTTCACATTTAGCAGGAATGGTTTGCGGAGGCCATGTCACATTTACAAAGCCCCTGAGGGGACAAAACAGTGGAAACCCCCCACAAGTGACCCCATTTTGGAAACGACACCAATTGAGGAAATTATCTAGGGGTATAGTGAGCGTTTTGACCCCACAGGTTTTTTGCAGAAATTTTTGGAAGTAGGCCGTGAAAATTAAAATCTACCGTTTTTTCAAAGAAAATGGAGGTTTAGCAATTTTTTTTTCTCATTTTCACAAAGACTGAAGGAAAAAAAGCACCACAACATTTGTAAAGCAATTTCTCCCGAGTAAAACAATACCCCACATGTGGTAATAAACGGCTGTTTGGACACACGGCAGGGCTTAGAAGGGAAAGAGCGCTATTTGGCTTTTGGAGCTCAAATTTAGCAGCAATGGTTTGCGGAGGCCATGTCACATTTGCAAAGCCCCTGTGGGGCCAAAACAATGAAAATGCCAAAAAAGTGACTCCATTTAGGAAACTACACCCCTTGAGGAATTCATCTAGGGGTGTAGTAAGCATTTTGACCCCATAGATGTTTCATAGAATTGATTAGAATTGGGCAGTGAAAATAAAAACAATCCTTTTTCTTCAATAAGACGTAGCTTTAGCGCAAATTTTTTAATTTTCTCAACAAATAAAGGAAAAAAAGAACCCAACATTTGTAAAGCAATTTCTCCCGAGTACGGCAATACCCCATATGTGGTCATAAACTGCTGTTTGGACACACGGCATGGCTCAGAAGGGAAGGAGCGCCATTTGGACTGCAGATTTTGCTGGATTGGTTTCTGGGCGCCTGTGGGACCAAAACAGTGGAAACCCCCCAGAAATGACCCCATTTTGGAAACTACACCCCTCAATGCATTTACCTAGTGGTGTAGTAAGAATGTTAACCCTGCTGGTGTTTTGTAGAAATTAGTGTGCACTCGATGTTGCAGAGTGAAAATGAGATTTTTTTCATAGATATGCCAATATGTGGTGCCCAGCTTGTGCCACCATAACAAGACAGCTCTCTAATTATTATGCTGGGTTTCCTGGTTTTAGAAACACCCTAGATGTGGCCCTAATCTTTTGCCTGGACGTTCGATCAGGCTCAGGAGTGAAAGAGCACAATTTGAAATTGAGGCCTAATTTGGCGATTTACAAAGTATTGGTTCACAACTGCAGAGGCTCTGATGTAAAATAATAAAAAGAAACCCCTGAGAAGTGACCCCATTTGGAAACTACACCCCTCAAGGCATTTATTAAGGGGTGTAGTGAGCATTTTCACCCCAAAGGTCTTTTACATAAATGAATGCGCTGCGGATGGTGCAAATTAGAATTTTATATTTTTCCCTAGATATGCCATTTCAGTGGCAAATATGTCATGCCCAGCTTATGCCACTGGAGACACACACCCCAAAAATTGTTAAAAGTGTTCTCCCGGGTATGACGATGCCATATATGTGGAAGGAAACTGCTGTTTGGGCACGCTGTAGGGTTCAGATGGGAGGAAGCGCATTTGGCTTTTGGAGGGCGGATTTTGCTTGGTAGTAGATTTGTTTGAGTATTGCTGGTGTTTCCGTTTATAATGTGGTGGTACATGTAAGCCGGGCAGAGTACATCAGGGGCATAGTCAGGTGGTATAATAATGGGGTAAACAATAACATGATCCATAGATGTGTGTTACGCTGTGAAGCAATCCTTTCTGCACAGGCCAGTGTCGCACTTATATATGGCGTCCTTTCTTATCCCCCTTTTGGTCCACACTCCGCACCTTTGCAGTTTGGGGAATTTTGCTGGGAATGTGTTGTCCTGGTATAATACGGGCACCGTCGCTTCCAGCGGATATGTCTGGGCCCTCCCCTTCCTGGTTCCCTAATTTTAGGTCCTTGATAACTCGCATCTTGAAACAGAAGAAATGTTCCCCTCGGGCACAACTGCACATTTTTTTATTTCCTGACTTATTGGAGCCATAACTAATTTTATTTTTTCATAGACGTAGTGGTATAAGGGCTTTTTTTTGCGGGACAAGCTGTAGTTATTATTGGTACCATTTTGGGGTACATGCGACTTTTTGATCACCGTTTATCCTATTTTTTGGGAGGCCAGATAAACAAAAAACCGCAATTCTGGCATAGTTTTATTTAGTTTTTTTTATACAGTGTTCACCATGCATTATAAACTACATGTTCACTTTATTCTGCGGGTCAGTACGATTCCGGCGATACCTAATTCATAGAACTTTTTTATGTTTTACAACTTTTTGCACAATAAAACGACTTTTGTAAAAAGAATGTATTTTTACTGTCGCCAAGTTATGAGAACCATAACTTTTTAATTTTTTTGTCGACGGAGCTGTATGAGGGCTTGTTTTTTGCGAGACGAGCTATAGGTTTTATAGGTACCATTTTTGGATACGTGCGACTTTTTGATCACTTTTTATTCCTGTATTTGTATGGCAAACTCTGGTATAGTTTTTTATGGTTTTGTTCAGCGCGTGCAATAAATAATATAATATTTTGATACCACAGGTCGTTACGGTCGCAGCGATACCAAATACGTATGGTTTATTTGGTTTTTTTTCAATAATAATAGGACTTGATAAGAGTAAAAGGGGGATTGTGTTTTATTTTATTACTTGAAACTTTTGTTGTTTTCAACCTTTTATGTTTTTCACTTTTTTTCACACTTTTTCTCAAGTCCCACTAGGGGACTTGAAGGTCGAGCTGTCAGATTTATTTTTTTCTAATTCATTGCACTACCTATGTAGTGCAATGTATTAGATCTGTCAGTTATTCACTGACAGCAAGCCGATTAGGCTTCTCCTCCCGGCGGGGCCTAATCGGCTTCCGTAATGACAGAGCAGGAGGCCATTGTGTCTCCTGTTGTCAAAGCAGCAGTCGCCAGTTCTGATTGTATTTCAGGGCTGGCGATCTGCTAGTAACCGCTACGATGCAGCAATCGCTTTCGATTGCTGCATCGAAGGGGTTAATGGCAGGGATCGGAGATAGCTCCGGTTCCTGCCGTTACAGGTGGATGTCAGCTGTAACATACAGCTGACTTCCACCGCTGATGACGCCGAATTAGCTCCTGAGCCGGCGCCATCTTGCCGGCGGCTACGGAAGCTGATCAGGCTCCGCCGTCGGGCGGATCTTGACCGGCTTCAGTGCTAGGCAGACCGGGAGGCCAGTATTAAGCCTCTGGTTGCCATTGCAGCCAACGGAACCCCGGCAATTTCATTGCTGAGGTTCCGATGAGCTGCAAACACCTTAAGTGCAGCACTCGCATTTGAGCGCTGCACTTAAGGGTTTAACGGCGGGGATCAAAGCTAATTTCGGTCCCCGCCGTTACAGCCGGATGTCAGCTGTAAGATACAGCTGAGATCTGGCGATGATAGCACCGGCTCAGCTTCTGAGACGGTGCCAAACATTTGGCTTATGGGTACGGCAATTTGCGGGAAGTCATGGCTTTCCATGGCGTACCCATACGGCAAATGTCTGGAAGGGGTTAAAGGGAGGCTTAAATTCTGCTTATACCTGCCCAGTAAGACTCAAGGTATGAAATTAAATTGTACAATATGTGCCCACAGGTTTAGGGTTTTCGAAAGGAAGGACTCCAGGATTGAACCCCCAGAATGTTCCCACTACCTGGGAGTTAGTTAGAAAATTGTGTGGGATTTGGTGCCCCCGTTGCTGGAACAGGGTTACCGCCTTTATGTAGAAAACTTCTATACCAGCTTCTATACCCACTCTTTAAGTGCCTCTCTGCAGCATGCAGTACCGTGTGCAAAAACCAGAGAGGCTGTTTTGAAACATAGTCCACAGACTCATAGAGGGCGAGAGCATAGCACTTCATAGCGAAAAATATGTTGGTCAAGTATAAGGAGAAGAGGGATGTCCTTATATTGACCACAAAAAGCTGATCGTGCAGATGGAAATGTATAATGCCATAGATAATCTATCACGATGTGCAAGGCAGATCAGAACATTCATTCATTTTCAAGAGGTGTTTTTTAAGGCCCTAATCTTTAGAAACCAGTTAGTGGAGGGCCCCTGTACTTTTAGAAGCGAGGTGCCTGTGTTGTACCAGGGCAACATTTCCCCAATGAAGTGCACCAAACAGCAAAGAAGAGAAGGACACAAAAAAAACCTGTCCCGAAAAACCTGGCAAGGATTGCTTTAAAGCATACCATACATCGATGAATTATTAATTTTATTTTTCACTATTCCTGTTTTTACACCACATTATTGAGGTACCCTACATAGCTTAAGTATTTCCGATATTATAAATTGAAATACCAATAAAACATAACTTCTACTTATTATACTCCTATATGAATACCTTAAGGGGTTGTAGCTTTCAAAATGGGGTAATTTCTGGGGAAGTTTTACCTTTCATGGTACCTCTGGGGCTCTGCAAAAGCAACATTGTGCCTGAAAACCAATCAAGCAAAAACCGCGCTTCAAAAGCCAAATGGCGCTCCTTCCCTTCTGTCACGTCGGGTTCCTGGACCCACTGGGCCGTACCGCCTTGGCGGTATCGCAGCTGGCCAACAGGGCGCAGGTCAGAGTCTATAGTTCATATAGGGTACATATGGCAGCTCGGACAGTAGCAAGGCAGGCTTGGCAGGAACTAGGCAGCAGGTAGACGTCAGGCGTGGAGAAGCAGGACAGGCGTGGTATACAGCACAGCATGGCTACAAGTCAGCACGACACTAGATCAGGATACAGGAACAGGGAAACACTCTGAGCAGGAAACACTAGGGGACCATTTGCAAGACAGACTTGGAATACGACAACAACGCTCAGGCATGGGAGGATGGGGCTGGGACCTTCTTATAGCCCAGGGTGCTCTGGGAGCAATTAGCTCAATCTCCAACATGTGTGCGCTCTGGCTTCTTAAGTCTGGACTGCGCTCGTGAGCGCACCCTGGTGGTCACTGTGGAGCAGGACGGCCGTATGTGCAGACATCTCTTGAGAGAAGGGCGTCGACTGGATGGAAGGAGTTCGTGGTCAGCGACCACGGACGTTACACCTTCTAAGCCCTGCCATGTGTCCAAACAGGATTTGGATGGCCACATATGGGTTATTTCCGTACTCAGGAGAAATTAAATTGCTTTAAAAGTTGTGGTGCTTTTTCTCCTTTTAGACCTTGTGGAAATGAAAAGTTTTTAAAACTACATTTTATTGAAAAGAATTCAGATTTTAATTTTCACAGCCAAATTCTGAAAAAATCAACAATAATCTGTGGTGTCAAAATGCTAATTATAGCCTTAGATAGACACCTTGTGGTGGGGTATGGTTTCCAAAATGGGGTCACTTTTTGGGTGGTTTCCACTATTTTGGCCCCTCATGGGGTTTTGCATATGTGATATGGCGTCCGCAAACCATTCTGGCAAAATTTTAGCTCCAAAAGTGAAAAGGCACTCCTTCACTTCTGAGCCCTGACCTGTGACCATACAGCAGTTTATGACCACATATGGGGTATTTCAGTACTCTGTAGAAATTGCTTTACAAGCGTCAGGGTGCTTTTTCACCTTTATTTATTGTAGAAATGAAAACACTTGAGATAAAATGACATTTTATTGGACAAAATGAACTTTTTCAACTGTGGGGTCTAAATGCTCAAGACACCACTAGATAAATTTCATAAGGGGTGTAGTTTCCCCAAAAATGTTGGCGTTTTTTTTTTTATGTTTTGGCACCTGAAAACCTCTTTAACCCTGAAAGGGTGCCTGAGAAATATGCTAATAAATAGTAGGCCCCGAAATCTACAATGTGCTCTTTCATTTCTGAGGTCTGTGTTTGAGTAAAGTACTACATTAGGGCCACATAAGAGATATTTCTATAAACTGCTCAATCAGGGCAATAAATATTGAGTAGCGTTTATCTGTTAATACCTTGTGTTACAGCCAAAAATGTAAACTTTTAAGTTCGACCTCCAATTTGCTTTAATTCCTGTGAAATGCTTAAGGGGTTAAGAAACTTTCTAAATGCTGCTTTAATAACTTTGAGGGGTGCAGTTTTTAAAATAGGGTGATTTATGGGGGTTTTAATGTATAGACACTTCAAAGCCACTTCAGAACTGAATTGGTCCCTAAAAAATGTGTTTTTTTTCCTTGAAAATGTAAAAAATTGCTGCTAAACTTTATAGGCCTTTTAAAGTCCAAAATATAAAAGGCTGTTTGCAAAAATGATGCCAACATAAACATAGACATATGGTAAATGTTAATTATTAACTAATTTGTGTGGTATTACTACCTGTCTTACAAGCAGAGATAATCAGATGTTAAAAAACTAAAATTCTTCCATTTTTTCATAAAATTTGTGTTTTTCACAAAAAATAAATGTATTTCACAAATTTACCACTAACATAAAGTACAATGTGTCACGAGAATTTTTTTTTATAAACGCTTGGAAAAGTAAAAGCATTCGAAAGTAATTACCAAATAAAGTGACACGTCAGATTTGAAAAATGTGTCTCTGTCAGGTCAGTACTGGCTGCTTTGGTAAGGGGTTAAACAACAATGTAACGAAGAAGAATATAAAATTCTATTCTCAAAAATATAAATGAAATACTTTGATTTTTTTTTTTTTAATATGTACACTTCTTTTTGCTGTTGAATTTAAACAAGTATGATATCATATTTTATGTATGTGTAACCATTACTGAGGGCTACTTTTAAGTATGGCTGTTTTTAACATTAATTGAATCAAAAATAATACAGTAGTAGATTTGCTTTCATCATGTTTGTTTTGCAGTATTTGTGTAAAGTTTAGCCATTCATTGTTAGCTCTAGGTTTAAATCCCACTTACATAAGAATGTTTTGTTGGCAGCTGGCAAGTACCCAGTGCACACATCCTATAAATCATTCCAAGGTCAGATGCATGAGAGTGTTTTCATGTTGACATTACATGTTGTTGGTTTTTGCTTTCCTCGACTGCTGTGGAGTACTTTTCCATCTGTTTGTAAGAATGATAGTTGTAAAAAGGAAGCAAATATTTCATGCTTACACATTTTGAACATTGTGCTCATATATTGAATGGTATTGCTCATATTTTGTCTGTATTATTTTGATTGGTGAATATAAATATTTTCTATAAACTATATACTTTTACTTGTATTTTTGTGTTCAACAGCGTATCTCCAGTAACAATTGACTTTCACTATGTTATGGCTCTTATGATAAATGTGTTTACAATAAAGTTCATTACAGTTCTATGTCACCTTTCTGTAATAATCAGTTATATTGTGGTGAATAGGAGATTTTGACATGGAGATCAAGAGTTCCCCAAGTCAGGAAACAAACGGGAGGGGTACCTAGAGAAACGCCTCTACACCTTTGTTCTAGCGATCGGTGGTCACAAGGCACAGACCCCCCACTGATGACATCTCCTATAATGCCCCCAGGAAAGTCACAGATGCCCACAAAATAGTATGTAAGCTACACATTTTTCTCAACGTGCCTACCACAGATACCCTTCAGAGCAACTGCCTCAGATGCACCCCAAAGTGCCTGCCAAAGATATTGTGTTCTGCGTTTTGAAAAATGTATGTGCATTGTCATAATATAACTAGACAACGGCCATTGTGCATACCTGTGGGACTGACATCTCTCTTCTTATCTCGTGGCCGCTTCTGGTTTTTCCACAACAGGGCACACGTGAGCTGCGAGTTGTGCTACATCCTAAGATTGAAAAAATCCTTAGACTCCACCTCCCCTTTTAGCCATAGCCAAATCTAATAGGTATTACTGTTAAATCCACAAGGATATATTGGAGCTACTTGATTGATGGTCTTTGAAGGATAAGTCTACTGTCAGGCCAAGACTTTGCTCATCTTAGTTACTGCAGACATGTAATCAAGGGGAGGATGTGGTTCCCTCCTGTTATCTAAATCCAGAACTCATACACTGCACTGTATGTTCTAGGAGAAGAATAACAGAAAATGCAAGAAGAGGGGATGAATACATCATTTATCGAGAGAAAAACAAAGAAATCGAAGCCAACCTTCCAAAACTGTAATAATGAAAACATAACTACAATTGTAGTATACTATGCTCTGTTAATCGTGCAATGAGACAAGTCTGTAATTGCTTGGCTGAACCACTAATAAACCTATGTTCCCTCCGAATAATAAGGTTAGAGGCGCAGGACATTATCCATATGTTTATTACAACCAGTGAAGTGTGTTCAGTTATCATTTACGTCACATGAGCAGAACAAGGATCACAGATTTTCTGTAATTAATGGAGTTCATTAAAAGCCATCTTCCTGCTCTGTGAATATAAAGAGGCTGCTGGAGGCAACAGACCATGTAATGACACTTGTTATATTGCTCGGGCCTGGCCTAAATGCTTCCTAATTCATTTAACGGCATTTAAAACAACCAAAAATGCATAATCTGGATAGGTGAGTCATGGTTTCAATTAAATGAATTCGCGGAAATACGATGACCGTAGAAATATTCCAGATGTAACAAGATGATAAGTTATATAATATGTATCATATGTGTTTGCAATATATAACCCATTTTGTGCTATTTTGTCACAAAATATTTTCGTCTCTTACTTAATTTAAAACCAAGGGTAAAATAAGTGCACTAGTAAGATTGATGTCATCTAATGATGTAGAGTGGTTTTTCTGATTATATGTAAATAAAGATTAATTCTTGTATGCATCAGGATACATCTACAAAATTCATCAGACAATTTATTGCAGCAAAACTTCCGCAGGCGCTTACTCCATATTTGTAAAGGGTTTCACTGCCAGTTTTTGGCCCTGTTCACGCAAAAAAAAATTCTGCCTGGAAAAATCAGCTCCATTTTTTTAAATTTATTAAACCGAATAGAAAAATCTCGACATGATAATGTTATATCAAAATATGTTTATTTATACTTTATTACACATCAATAAATACAAGATATACAAAAATAACCCCCCTCCCAAGTATATACTATAGACATATAAAATATAATTAAAATTATGCCAGGTTCACATAGTACAATATCAAAGAATATATAGAAAAATAATTCCTCCCAAAAGGGATCACATCCCAGGTAAAGTGATAGCTATACCGCATGTATAAGTAATCAAACTGACAGGTCCCTCAAATCCATAAAGTATAAGCAACCGTACTAACTTACGATGAAAGAGACCTAATCAGAAAAAAGCTATGAAAAGTTAGAAGTAGTACACATTACCTGTGAAGGACATTATACTGGGAGGATAGGACACCTGGACACCAAGCACCATATTTTTTAAGAGGTTTTGCACCACAGGTGTTTTCTGACGCGTTTTGTGCCGCAAATTTTGCAGCGTTTTTTTACCTCTTTCTTTAACAGGCAAAGGAAACTTCGACCATTTTTTGCCAAAAACACGTAAAAAAGAGCCACGGCCGTTCGCTGCATTTTTTCAGTCTCCCATTGATTTCAATGGGGTTTTTGAGGTGGAAAATGCCCCAAGATAGGCCATGTCTCTTCTTTTTACCCACTCGCGTTTTTTCCGCTCGTGGGGAAAAAAACTCCTCCCATTAAAATCAATGGGAAGCAATTTCGGCCATTTTCTGCAGCAGAAACCGCCTAGAAAAACTCAGTGTGAACAGGGCCTTTGTTTCATACATAGTTATATACATAGTTTGTACGGTTGAAAAAAGACACATGTCCATCAAGTTCAACCAAGGGATGGGAAAGGGGAAGTGGGATGGGAAAGGGGAAGTAAAAAATTTCTACACATAGGAGCTAATATTTTTTTGTTCTAGGAAATTATCTAAGCCTTTTTTAAAGCCATATACTGTCCCTGCTGTGACCAGCTCCTGCTATAGGCTATTCCATAAATTCACCGTTCTCACAGTAAAGAAGCCTCTGCAGGTTGAACCTTTCTTTTTCCAGACGGAGAGAGTGCCCCCTTGTTTTTTGAGGGGGTTTTACATGGAACAGGATTTCACCATATTTTTTGTATGTGCCATTCATATATTTATATAAGTTAATCATGTCCCCCCTTAGTCGTCTTTTCTCAAGGCTAAATAGGCTTAGTTCTTTTAATCTTTCCTCATAACTTAGATTCTCCATGCCGCTTATTAGCTTCGTTGCTCTTCTTTGTATTTTTTCCAACTCCAGGGCATCCTTTCTATGAACTGGAGCCCAGAACTGGACTGCATATTCTAGATGAGGCCTCACTAATGCTTTGTAAAGTAATATTACATCCCTGTCCCGCGAGTCCATGCCTCTTTTGATACACGACAATATTTTGCTGGCCTTTGAAGCAGCTGATTGACACTGCATGCTGTTATTTAGTTTATGATTTACAATTACACCCAGATCCTTCTCATCAAGTGACTCCCCTAGTGTAGCTCCCCCTAGGACATATGATGCATGCAGTTTTCAGTGATGGGGATGGTTCAACTTGTGATTCAAATTTACAAAGTGCATACAACATTTTTACAGCACTTACCAGATCAGAGCAGGTGTACACAAGCAAAAATGAATTGACACTACATTTCCATTTGACAGAATAGACTTGAACATGCTCTAAAATCTACTACTTCAATCAAATTTGCCTATTTTTAAGAATTTGGCATAGGTCTGGTAAATGTTGCTCCATTTTTACGGTCTAATAAATTTTTTTATACATGTGCCCCATCTGTGTTTTATTCCCTCACCATTGTTAAGATCCGCAAAGCTAGTTTCGGAGGAAATAGGAACCTAGACGAAAATCAAAACAAGCCCCCGGCCCAACAATTATGTGCACATAGTTTTGCTTGTGTTTTCAAAACCTGAATATATAAACAGTGAAACATTTTTGAGCCAACCACCCAAACTTGCAAACATGTACTGCATACAAATAAATAGCTCTCTCATTCTGCTCCAGTCCAGTTATGAGGTGCGGCACGGACCCGCGTTTAGATGATTAAAGAGTGCACGGAAGTCCTGCTTGTGGTCTTTTCAAAAGGGTTTTCACTGGAAAAAACTTGTTTTAAAAAGTGGTCGTTGGTTGGAATAGGGGGTGGTCGGCTTATATAGACGCAGCTTTCATAGACTACAATGGTGGGGAAAATCCATCACAGAAAAATGAGCTGGGATGGGGGGAGGGGTTCATTTCTAAGGAGGGGCCGCCTGGGTATACCAATTGCAATCGCACTTTATAATATCTCTTTGTTTAAAGGGTAGTAGGTATTCGTCTGTGTTGTCTCAGGTTTTTTGTTTTTAATATATGTCAATCATTTATTTTTATATGTTGTGTTGTAATTGTCCGACTGTGTACAAATAATATTGCAGTTGTGTAAGACTAAATAATTTCCCTTAGGGGATACATTAAAGTTTTATCTATCTATCTATCTATCTATCTATCTATCTATCTATCTATCTATCTATCTATCTATCTATCTATCTATCTATCTATCTATATATATATATATATATATATGTGTGTGTGTGTGTATGTGTGTGTGTGTATATGAATATATATATATATATATATATATATATATATATATACTACCGTTCAAAAGTTTGGGGTCACCCAGACAATTTTGTGTTTTCCATGAAAACTCACATTTATATTTATCAAATGAGTTGCAAAATGACTGGAAAATATAGTCAAGACATTGACAAGGTTAGAAATATAGATTTTTATTTGAAATAATAATTTTATCCTTCAAACTTTGCTTTCGTCAAAGAATGCTCCATTTGCAGCAATTACAGCATTGGAGACCTTTGGCATTCTAGCTGGAGTGATAGCCTTCCTTATTCAAAATCCCTTTTACCTTGTACAAATCTCCCACTTTACCAGCACCAAAGCAACCCCAGACCATCACATTACCTCCACCATGCTTGACAGATGGCGTCAGGCACAATTCCAGCATCTTTTCAGTTGTTCTGCGTCTCACAAATGTTCTGCTGTGTGATCCAAACACCTCAAACTTCGATTCGTCTGTCCATAAAACTTTTTTCCAATCTTCCTCTGTCCAATGTCTGTGTGCTTTTCCTTTTATTAGCCAGTCTCAGATATGGCTTTTTCTTTGCCACTCTGCCCTGAAGGCCAGCATCCCGGAGTCGCCTCTTCACTGTAGACGTTGACACTGGCGTTTTGTGGGTACTATTTAATGAAGCTGCCAGTTGAGGACCTGTGAGGCGTCTATTTCTCAAACTAGAGACTCTAATGTACTTGTCTTGTTGCTCAGTTGTGCAGCGGGGCCTCCCACTTCTCTTTCTACTCTGGTTAGAGCCTGTTTGTGCTGTCCTCTGAAGGGAGTAGTACACACCGTTGTAGGAAATCTTTAGTTTCTTGGCAATTTCTCGCATGGAATAGCCTTAATTTCTAAGAACAAGAATAGACTGTCGAGTTTCACATGAAAGCTCTCTTTTTCTAGCCATTTTGAGAGTTTTATCGAGCCCATAAATGTAATGCTCCTGATTCTCAACTAGCTCAAAGGAAGGTCAGTTTTATAGCTCCTCTAAACAGCAAAACTGTTTACAGCTGTGCTAACATAATTGCACAAGGGTTTTCAAGTGTTTTCTAATTATCCATTAGCCTTCTAACACAGATAGCAAACACAATGTACCATTAGAACACTGGAGTGACGGTTGCTGGAAATGGGCCTCTATACACCAATGTAGATATTGCATTAAAAAGCAGACGTTTGCAGCTAGAATAGTCATTTATCACATTAACAATGTATAGAGTGTATTTCTGATTCATTTAATGTTATCTTCATTGAAAAAAAACTGTACTTTTCTTGCAAAAATAAGGAAATTTCTAAGTGACCCTAAACTTTTGAACGGTAGTGTACGTATCTCAAGTTCATGTTTGGTTTTACCTATATACATCTTGAGACAAGGACAAATAATGCAAAATACAACCATGTAAGAGCGACAATTAATGAAGTTCTGTACTCGATATTACTTCCCCGCTTTAGCATTACTGAATCTGTCTATTTTAAGGACATATCTACAGACAGGACATTTAAACATGCCCACTTGGTCGATTTTTTTAACCAAGCTTGGTTATCTTTTGTTTTTCTCTTAAATTCAGAATTAACTAAAATATCCTTGAGAGTTGGAGCCCTTCTAGGAACCATTCTGGGAGTTACTTCCACTATGGTTTACATTTTAGGATTTAATGTCAAATGTGACCAATTTTTAAGCATAAGATCACGAAGAACCTCCCAATGAGATTCATACCTTAGATATAAACCAAACCCTAGGAGAGAAGACACAAATTAGTACGGCTGGCCAAAATAGCCAAGCTTATATATGCTCCCGCCATCCCAAATTAGGGAGCCTCTCAATAGAAATGCCCAAAAGCAGTACCCAGTCGGATCGCCCGCATGGGCAACGGGTACCAGGGCTCAGGCTGTGACAATGCAAACACTGCAGTCCCAGACCGGGTCCCCATTGACACGGGAGGAGAGATAAAGGGCAATAATCGCAACCCGGAACCAGCGCAGAGGAGCCAGCCAAGGTACATACCAATGGCAGCCACCGACCGGGTCCCCACCAGAGACGGAGGGTAGTAATATATATCAAAGAAGTTAACAAAAATCGAGGGGACTATATACATTTTGGGTGTCCACTGGAGGCGACAGAGAGCCAATCAACAGGTCAGGCCGCCATCGACCGCAACGGGCACCCAAAAAATCCAGAGCGGTTCTGTAAATGGGGCCTTAAAGTGAGGAGGCTCGGGAGTGTGCACGTCAACGTAGTGCCTGCCCCTCAGCAACCGTTTTTCATAAAATCTGTAGCAAATGTCTGATGTTGCTGGCTACGGATACTGACAACAAGCTGGGACTGCCGAAGTAAAAGCGACGGAGTAGCAGAAAGAGGGGGAAGAAGACTACAGCATAGCAGGCTAATGCTTCCATTTAGGTGTTATATATTGAAAAAAAAACACTTGTAAATAAGTTTTTCTTATCTTTACAGTTACACTTTAAGTATCTAAATTAGAAAGTTGCAGAGGCCAATAACATAGTATAATTAGTATATATATATATATATATATATATATATATATACACACACGTTTCTTCCCCTCACACCTTTTTAAAGCGTCCTGTGAGGGGACTAAAACGTAGCTATCTTCCACATGGATGAAAAAGCCACTTTCTATATTTTGACAACATATTTCCGGAGTGCTGCCATTTATTCGTTTTTGTGTAACTTGTGGACCCTGGATAAAGGTCAAGTACGCATGGCACCCTAGATTCGATGAAGTGCTGCTTTTTTTCTACTATATATATATATATATATATATATATATATATACATTGGATATAAAAAGCCTACACGCCCCTGTTAAAATGCCAGGTTTTTGTCATGTTAAAAAATCAGTCCAAGATGAATAATTTCAGAACTTTTTCCACCTTCAATGTCACCTATAATCTGTACAATTGTATTGAAAAACAAACTTAAAATAATACTTTGTTGAATTACCCTTTGACTTTATGACAGCATTCAGTCTTTTTGGGTAAAAATCTATCAGCATGGCACATCTTGTGTAATGACAAGGTAGGGAGACAGACAGGTGAGCCCTAATCTACCCTCCACTCAGTCCCTGCCTACTTTCAACGACCCGTCCTAAGCGACGGGGTACAACTGGGCGACAGTCCCTATGCTCAGTAAGTGCAAGACAGACAAAACAGACAGGGGTACACAGAAGCAGGGAAACGGGGCAGCTGCCCACGGAGACACCGTGAGCAACAAGAGTGGTGAACGAGCCGAGTCAAACCAGGAGAGAGCGAGGTACAAAACGCTGAGCAGGAGAGTGGTCAGAAAGCCAGAGTCAATAACAAGCAGAGGATCAGTAGTACAAGCAGCAGCAGCAAGCCAGGAAACAAGCATAGAAGAATCACAGGCAAAGGGGGAACAGGAAAGGCAGGTATAAATAGACAGTGGGCGGGAACTAGCTCCGTCTGGCCAGGCTGTGATAGGCTCTACCACTCCTAAGCCTGCCATCCTGAGTGGTGGAAGATGGAGTCAGTCTCACAGACATAGGAGTAGGTGCAGACTGATTGCCCATGGGCGTCGACACAGAACCTGTGTCTTGCAAATCCTTTACAGTACCCCCCCCCTTTTATGAGGGGCCACCGGACCCTTTCTAGGTGGACCTGGTTTATTGGGGAAACGAAGGTGGAACCTCCTGAGCAATATCCCAGTGTGAACATCCCGGGCGAGTACCCAAATCCTCTCCTCAGGCCCGTATCCTCTCCAATGGACCAGGTACTGGAGGGGGCCTTGGACCATCCTGCTGTCCACAATCTTGGCCACCTCGAATTCTACCCCCTCAGGAGTGAGAACAGGGACCGGAGGTTTCCTCGAGGGAGCCAAGGACGGGGAGCAGCGTTTAAGGAGGGAGGCATGAAAGACGTTGTGCACTCGAAAAGACGGGGGCAACTCCAGTCGGAAGGAGACAGGGTTAAGGACTTCAATGACCTTGTACGGCCCTATAAACCGGGGAGCAAATTTCTTAGACGGGACTTTAAGGCACAAATTTTTAGAAGATAGCCACACCAGATCCCCGACCACAAACAAGGGGTTAGCAGAACGTCTTCTATCTGCCTGAGTCTTTTGTATGCTCTGGGACGCCTCTAGGTTCTTCTGAACCTGGGCCCAGACTGTGCACAGTTCCTGATGAATGACATCTACCTCGGGATTGTTGGAACTACCAGGTGAAATGGAGGAGAACCGTGGATTAAACCCAAAATTATAGAAAAAGGGGGAGACCCCTGACGAGTTACTGACCCAGTTATTAAGGGAAAATTCGGCGAGGGGAATGAATGAGACCCAATCATGTTGACAGTCAGAGATAAAACACCTTAAATATTGTTCTAGAGACTGATTAGTCCTCTCCGTTTGGCCATTAGTTTCAGGATGGAAAGCCGAGGAGAAGGACAGATCAATCTCCAACTTTTTACAGAAGGCTCTCCAAAACAATGAAACAAATTGTACCCCTCTGTCAGAAACAATATTGACAGGCACCCCATGGAGACGCAGGATGTGTTTGATAAACAAGGTAGCTAATGTCTTAGCATTGGGTAGTTTCTTGAGGGGCACAAAGTGGCATATCTTACTGAAGCGATCTACTACAACCCACACCACCGACTTGCCTTGAGATGGAGGCAAATCGGTGATAAAATCCATGGGGATATGGGTCCAAGGTCTCTGGGGAATGGGCAAAGAACATAGTAAGCCCGCTGGTCGGGACCTGGGAGTCTTGGACCTAGCACAAACCTAACAAGCGGCGACATAGGCCTTAACGTCTTTAAGCAACCCAGGCCACCAATAGTTTCTGGCAATGAGGTGCTTGGTACCCAGGATGCCTGGATGGCCAGATAGTGCAGAGTCGTGATTTCCCCTAAGTACCCTTAGCCGGAGTTGCAGGGGAACAAACAGCTTGTTCTCAGGAAGGTTCCCGGGAGCTGAACCTTGATCAGCCGCAATTTCGGAGACTAAATCAGAATCAATAGAGGAAATGATTATACATGGAGGCAAAACACAAGCAGGATCCTCCTCTGAAGGAGGGCTGGCCATGAAGCTACGCGACAGTGCGTCAGCCTTAATATTTTTAGACCCAGCCCTATAGGTGACCAAAAAGTTGAATCTGGTAAAAAATAACGCCTATCGAGCTTGTCTCGGGTTTAGCCTCTGGGCAGATTCTAAGAAAACCAGATTCTTGTGGTCGGTAAGGACCGTTACCTGGTGCCTAGCCCCCTCTAGGAAGTGGCATCACTCTTCAAATGCCCATTTAATGGCTAAGAGTTTGCGGTTGCCAATATCATAGTTACTCTCAGTGGGCGAAAACTTCCTGGAGAAGTAGGCACAGGGACGGAGATGGGTGAGGGACCTGGTACCCTGGGACAAGACAGCACCCACTCCCACCTCGCAGGCATCAACCTCCACGATGAATTGCTCCATTTGGTTGGGCTGAACCAGCACTGGGGCCGAGATAAAGCACTTCTTAAGAACCTCAAAAGCCTGGACAGCCTCAGGAGGCCAGTGGAGGAGATCAGCACCTTTGCGAGTGAGATCCGTAAGAGGCTTAGCGATGACCGAGAAGTTAGCAATAAATCTCCTGTAATAATTAGCGAATCCCAGGAAGCACTGTAACGCCTTCAGGGAGTCAGGTTGAACCCATTCCGCCACAGCCTGGACCTTGGCGGGGTCCATGCGGAATTCATGAGGAGTGAGGATTTGACCCAAAAATTGTATCTCTTGCACCCCAAACACACATTTTTCGGTCTTAGCAAACAGTTTGTTTTCCCGAAGGACCTGGAGCACCTTCCTGACATGCTCAATGTGGGAGGAGCAGTCCTTGGAAAAACACAAGTATGTCATCAAGGTACACTACAAGAAATACCCCCAGATAGTCTCTTAAAATCTCATTTATGAAATTCTGGAAGACCGCGGGAGCATTACACAACCCAAAGGGCATGACGAGGTATTCGAAATGACCTTCGGGCGTGTTAAACGCAGTCTTCCACTCATTCCCCTCTTTGATGCGGATAAGGTTATAAGCCCCCCGTAGATCAAACTTAGAGAACCATTGGGCCCCCTGAACCTGATTGAAGAGATCAGGAATCAAAAGAAGGGGGTACTGGTTCCTTACAGTGACCTTATTCAAGTTCCGGTAGTCGATGCACGGCCTAAGACCACCATCCTTATTCCCTACGAAGAAGAAGCCAGCACCTACCGGAGAAGTAGAGGGGCGAATGTAACCCTTGGCCAGACATTCCTGGATATACTCTCTCATGGCTTCACATTCAGGACAAGAGAGATTGAATATCCTACCCTTAGGGAGCTTAGCTCCTGGTACCAAATCGATTGCGCAATCGTATTCTCTATGAGGAGGTAACACTTCGGAGGCCTCTTTAGAGAAAACATCAGCGAAGTCCTGAACTAACTCAGGTAGAGTGTTCACCTCCTTAGGGAGAGAAATAGAATTAACAGAAAAACATGACGTCATGCATTCATTACCCCATTTGGTAAGATCCCCAGTATTCCAGTTAAACGTGGGACTATGCAACTGCAACCAGGGAAGGCCTAAAACCAAATCGGACGATAATCCCTGCATCACCAGTACAGAGCACTGCTTCAAATGCATGGAGCCAACAAGGAGTTCAAAAACAGGGGTATGCTGTGTAAAATAACCATTAGCAAGAGGAGTGGAGTCGATACCCAGTACCGGGACAGGTTTAGGCAAATCAATCAATGGCATAGCTAGAGACATAGCCTATTCCACAGACATAATATTAGCAGAAGACCCTGAATCCACGAAGGCACTGCCGGTAGCAGACCTACCACCAAAAGAGACCTGAAAGGGAAGCAAGATTTTATTAGGTTTCATCTTTACGGGATATACCTGTGCGCCCAAGTGACCTCCCCGATGATCACTTAGGCACGGAAGTTCTTCCGGCTGCTTATTCTTACGCCCAGGACAGTTGTTCACTTGATGCTTGTCATCCCCACAGTAGAAGCAGAGACCATTCTTCCTGCGGAACTCTCTACGTTGTTGGGGGGACACGGAGGCCCCGAGTTGCATAGGTTCATCCGAGTTTTCCGTGGAAGAATGAAGCAACGGAACCTCGGGAGCCATCATGGGGGAGTCAGAGGAGAAGGCACAAAAACGTTCAAGTCGTCGTTCCCTGAGACGTCGGTCAAGTCGTACCGCTAAAGCCATAACCTGATCTAGGGAGTCAGCAGAGGTATAGCTAACTAGCAGGTCTCTCAGGGTGTTCGACAGACCCAATCTAAACTGGCACCTCAAGGCAGGGTCATTCCACCGAGAAGCTACACACCACTTCCTAAAGTCAGAACAATACTCCTCTACAGGTCTCTCTTACCCTGACGTAAGGTCACCAGCTGACTCTCGGCAAAGGCAGTCTTGTCAGTCTCGTCATAAATGAGCCCGAGAGCAGAAAAGAAAAGATCAACGGAGGAAAGTTCAGGGGCGTCAGGAGCCAAGGAGAAGGCCCATTCTTGGGGCCCGTCCTGGAGCCGGGACATAATTATACCCACCCGCTGGCTCTCAGAACCTGAGGAGTGGGGCTTTAAGCGAAAATAGAGTCTACAACTCTCCCGAAAGGAGAAAAAAGTCTTCCGGTCCCCTGAGAACCGGTCAGGCAACTTGAGGTGGGGTTCAAGAGGTGAGGTGGGGGGCACTACCAGGGAAGCATCACGCAGATTGTTCCTCTGAGCCAGGGCCTGGACCTGTAGGGAGAGGCCCTGCATCTGCTGAGCCAGGGTCTCAAGGGGGTCCATAGATGTGTCAGGGACCAGGGTAGACTAGGTATATGGGCCTTTGATTAAGTAATGACAAGGGAGGGAGACAGACAGATGAGCCCTAATCTACCCTCCACTCAGTCCCTGCCTACTTTCAACGACCCGTCCTAAGCGACGGGGTACAACTGGGCGACGGTCCCTACGCTCAGTAAGTGCAAGACAGACAAAACATACAGGGGTACACAGAAGCTAGGGAAACGGGGCAGCTGCCCACGGAGACACCGTGAGCAACAAGAGTGGTGAACGAGCCGAGTCAAACCAGGAGTGAGCGAGGTACAGAACTCTGAGCAGGAGAGTGGTCAGAAAGCCAAGGTCAATAACAAGCAGAGGATCAGTAGTACAAGCAGAGGATCAGTAGTACAAGCAGCAGCAGCAAGCCAGGAAACAAGCATAGAAGAATCACAGGCAAAGGAGGAACAGGAAAGGCAGGTATAAATAGACAGTGGGCGGGAACTAGATCTGTCTGGCCAGGCTGTGATAGGCTCTCCCACACCTAAGCCTGCCATCCTGAGTGGTGGAAGATGGAGTCAGTCTCACAGACATAGGAGCAGGTGCAGACTGATTGCCCACGGGCGTCGACACAGAACTGTGTCTGGCAAATCCTTTACAGTTTCCACAGAAAAATAGGTGATTTTCATCTTTACAGACTAATTCCACTAAATTCTGCAAAAAAACTGTGGGGTCAAAATGCTAACTATACCCCTAGAAAAATGCCTTGAGGGGTGTAGTTTCCAAAACGGGGTCACTTTTGGGGGGTTTCGACTGTTTAGGTACAACAAGACCTCCTCAAACCTGACATGGTGCCTAAAATATATTCCTAAAAATAGGAGTCCCCAAAATCCACTGGGTGCTCCTTTGCTTCTGAGACCTGTGCTTCAGTCCATTAGGACACTAGGGCCACATGTTGGATATTTCTAAAATCTGCAGAATCTGGGCAATAAATATTGAGTTGCGTTTCTCTGGTAAAACTTTTTTTTTTTTAATTACAAATTAATTTCGACAAAAAAAATGAAATTTGTAAATTTCACCTCTACTTTGCCTTAATTCCTGTGAAACGCCTAAAGGGTTCAAATACTTTCTGAATGTGGTTTTGAATACCTTGAGGGGTGCAGTTTTCAAAATGGGGTGATTTATGGGGGCTTTCTAATATACAAGGCCCTCAAAATCACTTCAGAACTGAACTGGTCCCTGAAAAAATGGCCTATTGAAATTTTCTTGAAAATATGAGAAATTGCTGCTAAAGTTCTAAGCCTTGTAACGTCCTAGAAAAATAAAAGTACGTGAAAAAAAATGATGCAAACATAAAGTAGACATATGGGGGATGTTAACTAGTAACTATTTTATGTGGTATTACTATCTGTTTAACAAGAAAACACATGTAAATGTAGAAAAATTTTAATTTTTGCAAATTTTTGCTAAAATTTGAAGTTTTTCACAAATAAATATTGAATTTATCGACCAAATTTTTTCACTAACATAAAGTACAATATGTCACGAGAAAAAAAATCTCAGAATCGCTTGGATAGGTAAAAGCGTTCCGGAGTTATTACCATATAAAGTGACACATGTCAGATTTGAAAAAATCAGGTGTGTCCACAAGGCCAAAACAGACTGTGTCCTAAAGGGGTTAAAGGCCTGCGTGCGTGCACTAAAAATCCAGCACCTAGCCATGCATCTGTTCTAAAGAGCTCACTGAATTTGAGCATGGTACTGTAATAGGATGCCATTGTTGCAACAAATCAGTTCTATAAATTATTTCACTCCTAGATATTCCATGATCCACTGTGAGTGGTATTATTGCAAAGTGGAAGCGTTTAGCAACTCAGCCACAAAGTGGCAGATCACGTAAAGTTACAGAACGTGGTCGCCGACTTTTGAGACGTATAGGACATAAAAGTCGCCAACACCATGCTAACTCAATTGCACACACACACACACACACACACGCGTGCACGCGCGCGCACGCACGCACGCACGCACGCACGCACGCACGCACGCACGCACGCACACACACACACACACACACACACACACACACACACACACACACACACACACTTTGTAGAAAGTTTTCCCAGAAGAGTGGATGCTGTTTTTGGAAAGGGGGGACCAACTCCATATTATTGCCTATGAATTTAGACTGGGTTATTATAAAACTCCTGCAGTTGTCCCAATACTTTTGTCCATACAGTGTATATGTGTTTGTGTGTGTGTGTGTATTGCTCAATAATATAAGCAAGTATAAAAGCTGGTATTGCACCCATTGGCAAAATGACCTCCAGCAGGCATTTTTTATAACTGTCTATCAGTCTTTGACATAGAACTGACATTGTTTTTCCCTTCATCCATGGTGAATTTGCTCAGTTGTACGATGTTTCAGGGGGTTTCTTGCATGCACAGCCCATCCCAATTCTCCCACAGTTAGTGGGTGGGGTTTAGACCCAAACTTTTAATTAACCATACAAGGAACATTTATTTTTTTGTTTGCTTCAGCCATTACTGGGTGAATTTACTGGCGTGTTTTGGGTCATTGTCATGTTGCAAGAGCCACTATTGACTGAACTAGAATGTTAAGATGGTTTTACATTATCCTCCAGTGCTCTCTGGTACTCACACATTTTACATACTATAAGTCAAGTGTATTTGTAGTTTCCTTTGCCGTCGCATAAATACATATAAAGGTATAGCATAAGAAACATATTTACAAATTAAAATTCTTTCTTTTCACCAACCTGTCTTACTCTCATAATAATGTTTTTAGCTGTATTTATAGAGTAAACATATGGTTCCTACTCCCTTCTTACAAATGAAAGGCTTTTCTCTTTTAACCTATATTTTTCCGTTAGTAATCAGGGAAATCTATGGAGGATCGTTTCATTAGTGTGACAGGAAGCTAGCAGTTTATGCTTGTGTTAGTAAATTACTTCAACATGCTTTAACAAGACCCAAGGATATCTTGTAGCACTAATATACTGTATTTACGACTTATCATTGCACAGATCATGCAATTACAGTTGTATACAATTGACATACAACTACGGCGATTGGTGGTCTACAGCAGAAACTTTGTATTTTGTTTCTTTGCTTTTAATAGTTTTAAATGATTTATAAGTTAAGCTTGTACTATATTAACATACTAACATATGTTTTTTGTTAAAAATGCGACACATCCAAAGGTTTGGTGTTATTGTTCACTGTTTTTCTATTAGTGGACACATGAACAGAGGTTTTTGCAGTTTTTAGAGCCTTCAGTAAGTCTTTTGCTGTTATACTTGGGTCTTTCTCATTTCTTTCAGGATTGCCTGTTGTGCTTTTAGAGTGATCTTAAAAGGACGCCCAGTCCTAGGGATAATTGCAACAACCGATTTGTAGAAAATTTGTCTAACTGGGGATAAATCGACACCCAGGTCTTTAACAATGTTTTGTAGCATTTTCCAGGTTCATGCGGTTTTATAACACGTCTTCTGAGGTCTCCTGAAAATTGTTTGCCTTAAGGCATGGTTCACACTAACCAATCTTCTTTGAGAAAAATACATTTGTTAGTAACCAGGCTTTTTGCGCCTTTATTTAATGGGCAAAGCACTTGTGAAACCCAATACTTCCAACCTCATCTTTTTAGTTAAAACACCTTTTCAGCGACATCGCTAGGACCAGGCAGCCAAGGCATATGCCCCAGATTTTATGCCCACTGCCCCGAATCTCTACTATTTTTAATGGGGACATTTGGGGAGCTTTAATACTGATTGGGTACTTTATTACTAATGGGGGCACTCTGTGGAAACACTATTACTGATAGGGGTACTCTGGGGAAGCTTTATTACTAATGGGAGCACTGTGGGGTAAGCACTATAAATATGAGGGCACTCTGGGGAAGCACTAATACTATGTGTGCACTCAGTTATTTTTGGAGCACTCTAGGAGAGCACTATTACTGTTTGGAGTGATGCTTGGCACAATATTATATTGGCTTGGCAGAATATTATATTTTTCTGATCAATTAGTGGACATTATTACTGTCATGGGCACGATCACCTTGTCACAATGTTTTTTGGGAGCCACTATGTGGCCCTATGACTGTCAGGAGCACTATTTGGCAAAAATCTTTTTAGGGGAACTATCAGTATCAGGTAGTATATTTAGCGGGGACTATCTGTAGAGCACTAATATTTCTGCAATACAGTATTTGGGGGCACTTGGCTGCACAGTAGTGGGAGCAGCAGCAGGATGGCTCTATTGAAGGGGCAGCAGAATTGCGAGTTTGTATAGAGAAGGTAAGAATGTATTAGAAAAGCGATAAGCCGAAGATGTCTGGCTGCAAACTCTGCGGAGAAATCATCATGGTGGTCTGGGACACCTGTGAGTCACTGAATGTAAATGTTTATTCCTCCTCTGACAGTGTGTGATTAGTATAGTTTAATACATGTGATGGTCCATGTATAGTGCTAGGTATTATTTTGTAACTGTGTGACTGTATTATCATATATAGATTAGGGTTTATGATAGGGGCAAATTGTTAAGAGGCAGGGCTGATGTGGGACAAACATTTATGGATACAGGTTCCAGGTCTAACACCTCTAAATTTAATCAAAAAGTAATATGTAAATATGTAAATGTAAATGTAATGTAAATGTACTGCTGAGGTGGCGTATCTAAGGGGGAGTTCACACTGAGTTATTTACGCTGAAACCGCGCCGCAAAACGCGCCAAAAAATTGCCGAAAATGCCTCCCATTGATTTCAATGGGAGGCAGAGGCGTTTTTTTCCCGCGAGCGGAAAAACCGGCTCGTGGGAAAAAGAAGGGACATGCCCTATCTTCGGGCGTTTACACCTCTGAACTCCCATTGACATCAATGGGAGGCAGGGAAAGCGTATTTCGCTGCGTTTTATGCCCGCGGCGCTCAATGGCCGCGGGCAAAAAACGCAGCGAAAATCGGCGTGAAGGCAGAGGAAAATCTGCCTCTAAATTCCAAATGGAATTTTGAGGCAGATTTTCCTCCTGCAAAAAACTGTGTGAACTCACACTAAAAGTATCATGTGTTAAAGGATTTGTCTTATAGTTATGCTGCCATACTCCTTTGATATAAAAGGTATATTCACGCGCGTCAGATTTGTCAGAAATTTCTGCAACAGTTTCATTCATCTGAATAGGGCTTTCAGAAACCCATGCACATGCTGCAGAAACAACCCCATTCACATGTATATAACTAATTTTCAGTCGCAGAAATTTCTGCCACAAGTCTGCCACGTGTGAATATACCCTTAGGGTATGTTCACACGGCAATGCCAATTATGTCTGAAATTACGGAGCTGTTTTCAGGCGAAAACAGTTCCTGAATTTCAGACGTTTTGACAAGTGCACGCGTTTTTCGCGGCGTCTTTTACGGACGTAATTGGAGCTGGTTTTCATTGGAGTCAATGAAAAACTGCTCCAATTACGTCCCAAGAAGTGACATGCACTTCTTTGAGGCGGGCGTCTTTTTACGCCTGAATTACGTCCGTAAATAGGGCGCGTGAACATACCCTAATAAGGACAATGCCATACAGACAGGTCAGAACACGAGACCCCTATTGATCATTAGAACGGAGAGGCTGCTGCGGTCAACATAGATCCTTGCCAATTTGGATGTAGACCTCTCTTGGCTTCTCAGGAAGGAGAGATGCTGTCTGGTCATAGACTAGGCAATATGCCATAAAAAACTATGGTGGAAAAAAATACTTTAATCCCTTCGGGACTGAGCCATTTTTTTATTATTAATTTTTGTTTTTCACTCCCCGCATTCCAAGAGCGATAACTTTTTTATTTTACTGTCAATAGAGCGGTGTGAGGGCTTATTTTTTGCGGGAGGAGTTGTCGTTTCTATTGGTACCATTTATAGTTCCATATAATGTACTGGGAAATTGAAAAAAATTTCTTGCGGGCTGAAGTTGGAAAAAACTGTGATTCCTCAATTGTTTTTTGGGTTTCCTTTTTATGGCTTTTGCCGTGCGGTAAAAATGACAACTTATCTTTATTCTGTTGCTCAATATGGTTACGGTGATACCAAATTTATATAGGGTTTTTATATTTTTCTACTTTTATTGATAAAAAAACTTTTTTGTTAAAAAAAAAATGTTTTGTGTCGCCACATTCTGAGAGCTATAACTTTTTTTATGTTTTCACAGATTGAGCGGTGTGAGGGCTTATTTTTGCGGGATGAGCTGTAGGTTTTATCTGTACAATTTTGTGGTACGTAGAACTTTTTGATCGCTTTTTATTACATTTTTTTTAGAGCTAAGTTGACCAAAATACATCGATTTTGGCGTTTTAAATTTTTATTTTTTTACGGCGTTCACCGTGTGCATTAAATAATGCTATATTGTAATAGTTCAGACTTTTACCGATGCAGTGATACCAGTTTTGTTAACTTTTTTTATTTTTTACGTTACTTTAGGGGAAAAATGGGAAAAGGATTTTTTTTTAACCTTTAATTATAATTTTTTTCTTTACTACTAAAAACTTTTTTTCACTTTTTTTTTATTACACACTTTATTAGCCCCCCTAGAGGACTTGAACCAGCGATCATACTAACGTATGGCAGTATATTGTCATTTTTACAGGTTTCTGTTAACCCCTTGCGTACCTTCGACATAATAGTACGTCGCTGGCCGCTTATTCCAGCGTACCTTCGACGTACTATTACGGCGCAGGAATAAACTGTCACTATGTGAAATCACATAGTGACAGAACAGCGGCGGCAGCTGTCATTGACAGCTAACCGTCTCTGCTACCGGCCTGGGGACCAATTAGCAGTCCCCAATGCCGGCGATTGCTGTGATTGGTCAGTCTCTGAAGACTGACCAATCACAGCCGTCTGTGACGTCGTCTGCAGGAGAAAGCTCCTGTCACTTTCTCTGATCTCCTCACTTCTGTGAGATACGTGAGGAGATCAGAGAAAGCGGTGTAAAAAAAAACCCCACTATTTTTATTAACCCCTTCCCGAAAATGGGCGTATAGTAACGCCCTGAGGATGAAGCGGGCACAGGAGCTGTGCTCGCTCCATCTTCATCGGATGTCGGCTGTAATATACAGCCGACATCCCACTGCAACTACAGCGATCACTGTCCTCTCCGATCGCTGTAGTTTAACCCCTTAAATGCCGCTGTCAATAGCGACAGCGGCATTTAAGTGATTGATACAGAGGGAGGGGGCTCCCTCTGCACCCCATTGGCCCCCCCACGAAAAATCGCGGGGTTCTGATGGTTGCAATGGCAACCAGGAAGCCTAGCAATGGCTTCCTGGTTGCCAGGTACGGGAGCCTATTAGGTCCTGCCCAAGGCAGGACGTAATAGGCTCAACTGTCAGTTGTAAAGTGACAGTTACAATACACTGCACTACATCAGTACATACAGAAGTAGTGCAGTGTATTGTACAGGGGATCAGAAGATCAGATCTTCCAGTCCCCTAGTATGTGTAAAATAAAAAGTGAAAAAAAAGTTAAAAAAAAGTTTTAGATAAATAAATAAATCCAAGTTTTACGTAATAAAAACAATAATCGCCTTGTTTCCCTGATCAAGCCCTTTATAATTAGAAAAAAAATGAAAAAAAAACACAAAAACTAGACATAATAGGTATCGCCGCGTTCGTATCGGCCTGACCTAAAAAAATATCATATTATTTATCCCGCACGGTGAACACCGTAAAAAAAATACCATAAAAAACAATAGCAGAATTTCCTTTTTTGGTCACGTTGTTTCCAAAAAAATGGAATAAAAAGTGATCAAAAAGTCGCGTGTAGCCAAACATGGTACCAAAAAAACGACAGTGTGTCACGCAAAAAATGTATGTACTCCGCCCAGCTTACATATGCCCCCACATTATAAGCTGAAACACCAGTAAAACACTAAACAAAACTACTACCAAGCAAAATCTGCGCTCCAAAAGCCAAATGGCGCTCCTTCTGGGCCTGGCAGTGTGCCCAAGCAGCGGTTTATGACCACATATGGGGTATTACCGTACTCTGGAGAACCGCTTAACAATTTATGGGGCGTATGTCTCCAGTGGTACAAGCTGGGCCCAACGCATTGGGCACTGAAATAGCATATATGTGGAAAATGTCAATTTTCAATCTGCAACATCCACTGTGCACTAATTTCTGAAAAACCTTTGGGGGTCAAAATGCTCACTACACTTCTAGATGAATTCCTTGAGGGGTGTAGTTTCCTAAATGGGGTCACTTCTCGGGAGTTTTCACTGTACTCGTACCTCAGCGCAATGCAACATGGCGTCAAAAAAAATTTTGTAAAATCTCCACTCCAAAAACGAAATTGCACTTTTTCCGTTTAGACCCTTGCCGTATGTCCAAATAGCCGTTTACAACCACATATGGGGTATTTCCGTAATCAGGAGAAATTGTGTAACACATTTTGGGGTGTCTTTTATCCTGTATTCCTTGTGGAAATGAAAAAATCTGAGCTAAAGCTACAGGTTATTGGAAAAAAAAAATGTTTTCATTTTCACGGACCAATTCTAATAAAATCTATAAAACACCTGAGGGCTCAAAATGCTCACTACACCTCTAATTGAATTCTTTCAGGGGTATAGTCTCCAAATTGGGATCACATCTGGGGAATTTCTACTGTACTGGTACTTCAGGGACTCTGCAAATGCGACATGGCCCCCAGAAACCAATTCAGCAAAATCTGAGCTGCAAAATCCAAATGGTGCTCCGTCCCTTCTGAGCCCTGCCATGGGTCCAAACAGCAGTTTATTATCACATATGGGGTATTTCCGTAATCGCGAGAAATTGCTTTACAAATGTTGGGGTGCTTTCTCTCCTTTATTTCTTGCAAAAATTAGAAATTTTTACGTTTTTCCAGAAAAAAAGTAGATTTTCATTTTCACAGACTAACTCCAGAAAATATAGCAAAATACCTGTGGGGTCAAAATGCTAACTATACCCCTAGATAAATTCCCTGAGGGGTGTAGTTTCAAAAATGGGGGTCACTTTTGGGGGTTTCCACTGTTTTGGCACCACAAGACCTCTTCAAACCTGACATGGTGCCTAAAATATATTCTGAAAAAAGGAGGCCCCAAAATCCAAGAGGTGCTCTTTTGCTTCTGAGGCCTGTGTTTCAGTCCATTAGCGCACTAGGGCCACATGTGGGATATTTCTAAAAACTGCAGAATCTGGGCAATAAATATTGAGTTGCGTTTCTCAGGTAAAACCTTCTGTGGTACAGAAGAAAATGTATTACATATGAATTTTGTAAAAAAAAATGAAATTTGAAAATTTCAGCTCTACTTTCCTTCAATTCCTGTAAAACGCCTAAAGGGTTGAAACACTTTCTGAATGCTGTTTTGGATACTTTGAGGGGTGCAGTTTTTAAAATGGGGTGTTTTATGGGGGTTTCTAATATATAGGGCACTCAAAACCACTTCAGAACTGAACTCGTCCCTTGAAATTTTCTTAAAAATATGAGAAATTGCTGCTAAAGTTCTAAGCCTTGTAACGTCCTATAAAAATAAAAGGATGTTCAAAAAACGATGCAAACATAAAGTAGACATATGAGAGATGTTAATTGGTAACTATTTTGTGTGGTATTACCATCTGTTTTACAAGCAGATGCATTTAAAATTGGAAAAATCATAATTTCTTCATATTTTCGCTAAATGTTGGTGTTTTTCACAAATAAGCAATGAATTTATCGGCCAAATTTTTCCACTAAACTAAAGTACAATATGTCACGAGAAAACAATCTCAGAATCAATTGGATAGGTAAAAGCATTCCGGAGTTATTACCACATAAAGTGATACATGTCAGATTTGAAAAAATGGGTCTGGTCCTCAAGGCCAAAATGAGCTGGGTACTCAAGGGGTTAAAGGGGTTTTCCAGCTTCTGACAACTGATGACCTATATATAGGATAGGTCATCAGTACATGATCTGTGGGGGTCTGACCAGAGGTGTAGCTCGGTTCTCCAGCACCCGGGGCAAAGATTCAGATTGGCGCCCCCGACCCCCAACTTCTTTCCCAACATCTCCTTCGCCCTCGCCATGTTTGCTTTCTCTACCAATAAATGAGGTGTCATTTTTTTTAACTAATTTTTTTATGTAATTCGAGCATAAAACCATTTGTACATTTTACAAGCGATATAGTTCTATAAGAGAGCTACCATAACAATAAATTAAAAGAAAATAAATTAAAGAGGCCACACACAGCCCCCCTTGTAGATAGAGCCATACACAGCCCCCTGTAGATAGCGCAACACACAGCCCCCTTTTGTAGATAGCGCCACACACAGCCCCCCCTTGTACTTAGTGCCACACCCCCCTTATACTTAGTGCCACACTGCCCCCTTGTACTTAGTGCCACACAACCCCCCTCCCCAAGTACTTAGTGCCACACAAACCCCCCTTGTAGATAGTGCCACACACAGCCCCCTGTACAAAGCACCACACACAGCCCACCCTGTAGATAGCGCCACACACAGCCCCCCGTAGATAGCACCACACACAGCCCATCCTGTAGATAGCGCCACACACAGCCCCATTGAAGATAGCGCCACACACAACCCCCCCTGTAGATCGCTCCACACACAGCCTCCTGTAGATAATACCACACACAGCCCCCTGTAGAGAGTGCCACACACAGCCCCCTGTAGATAGTGCCACACACAGCCCCCCTGTAGATAGCGCCACACACAGCCCCCCTGCGGATAGTGCCACACACAGCCCCCTGTAGATAGCGCCACACACAGACCCTCTATAGATAGCGCCACACACAGCCCACTGTAGATAGCGCCACACACATCCCCTTTGTAGATAGTGCCACACACAGCCCCCTGCAGATAGTGCCACACACTGCCCCCTGTAGATAGCGCCACATGCAGCCCCTGTAGATAGCGCCACACACAGCCCCTGCAGATAATGCCACACAGCCCCCCTTGTAGATAGCGCCACACACAGCCCCCTGTAGATAGCCCAGACACAGCCCCTCTTTAGATAGCGCCACACAGCCCCCCTGTAGAGAGAGCCACACACAGCCCCCTGTAGATAGCGCCACATACCACCACCCTGTCGATAGCGCCACACACAGCCCTCTGTAGATAGCGCCACACACACACCCTGTAGATAGCGCCACACCCAGCCCCTGTAAATAGCGCCACACACAACCCCTGTAGATAGCGCCACAGACAGCCCCCCTGTAGATAGCGCCACACACAGCCGCCTCTTGTAGATATTGCGCACAGCCCTACCTTGTACTTAGTGACACACAACCCCTGCCCCCCCTTGTGCTTAGTGCCACTGAACTGCCCTCCCCCTTGTGCTTAGTGCCATACTGCCACCAGAGCAGAAAGCGGTAGCGTTAGCCTACCACTACCACTCTCCACTCAGCCTGACGTGACTCACCCTTAGGAGGAGGCAGGGGGTCTTGCAGCGACGTTCTGACTGGGCTCGGTGCCGGCCCGGGAGTGGACCAGTCCAGTTACCTGAACTGAGTCACCTGACCTCATGTCACTGACGTGAGCTCAGGTGACAGGTCAGGTGACTGGACTGGTCCACTCCTGGACCGGCGCCGACCCCAGTCACAACGCCGCCGCAAATCTCCTGCCTCCTCCTAACACTGATCTCTGCTGCAGCCGCCCGGCATATAGGGCGCCTGTCAGCAGCGATCAGCTGTTTGGTATGGCTGCTCAGCGGCGCCCCCCCTTCCCTACCTCAGAGTTGCGCCCGGGGCACATGCCCCGCCTGCCCCCCCTAGCTACGACCCTGGGTCTGATAGCCGGGACCCTCACAGATCAGCTGGTCCGGTGCCTCCGTGCATCGGACGTACATGCCGGAAGCACTTTGCTCCGGCCAAGGAATAGCGGCCGAGCTGCAGTACTGCAGCTCTGCTCCTAGTCAAGTGAAAAGGAGCAGACCTGCAGATCTGCAGCACGGTCGCTATGTTATGTACCGCGTTAAAAAGCATTTAATTTTATATGAAATCATGCTTAGGCCTCATTCATACAACCGTCTTCAAATATGGATAAAATATGGAGCTAAATACAGACACTATATATATGGATATATCTTTTTTAAAATTGCGTTAATACTAATATCCATATTCCGTCAGTATTGATTTTTTATTGCATGTCAGACAGCTCGTGGATTGATGCTCATTTACTCCTTTCACAAGGAGCAATGCATGGGTACAAGCGATCTTTACTTCAATTGCTCGTCCCCATACATTTCTCTGATGTTTATACAGGTAGATGTACTGCCGACAACGATAATATTTCATGCTGTATAAACGATACGATCAACCATCATTGACCCGAGTAACATGGCCTTTAGTCATGAACTGTCAGATTTTGGACACACAATGAATATAAAACATAGGAACCTACATAACCACACATTTTTTAGGATTTGCTTTTTCTTTTCATATGCTCAGTCCAGCCATAGTGTGAAAACTGTTTTGCACTTAAGTGATTTACTACTATTTGTCTTATTTCATTCAACTGGGAAATAAAATGAACTAGTATATACATTGCTTCATTATTTCACCAGAGGTTTTCTACTGGGATCAGTTATACATTAGTATTCAGAAAATTTATAGGACAAGTTATTTTCTAATGAGATCAGGAATCATCTCAAGTCAATATCACCTATGTCATTTAGTGGTGTCAAAATGAAAGCTGCATACTATGTGCTTTTTGGTGTCAATATACGGTATATGTTTATTGCTATAGGGCAGAAAAGCCTCTACTCATTAACTCCTTTTTTGTTTCCTTAGTGATGCAGATAAATTGCAGATAATAGGTTTGTCATGTTTGTCAACTGTGGTTAGGAACTCATTTCCTCTTCCAAATTCCTATTTTTAATATTCCCATCAGCATGTAAAAGGAAAACTAAACTCAAAACCAAAATAGCTAACTATTTATAGTTTTCTTATTTACATATTTTTATAGCTTTTTTAATGTAAAATTATATGCTCTGTCAATTTCAAAAATATATATTATTACTCTAATGCTGAGGTTTCGCTAGCAACGGGCCTTTGGGGCCCAAGCCCCGGATCCCCGGAGACTGCCACATTCAGGTCGCAGCGGTTGAAATTTTGACCAGGCCGCAGGGGTCGCAATTGCGACCAGGCCGCGTCCGCCCACACCGCATCTATAAAAGTTACTATAGTAACTGGGGCCTGTGAAATAAAATACATGGGCCCCTGTTACTATAGTAACGACACATACTTACCCATCTTCCTTCCCAAGCACAGCGGAAGTCCTGATGTCTTCTCGTGTCATGACGTCCCGACACTGTGCGCCGCGGATGACGTCCTGGTGCCTGATGGACATCCGCTGCACCCGGAGCCTAAGAGGAGGGTAAGGCCTGATTCACACGAGCGCTGCGCATCTCGGACATGAAAAACTGCATCCGTGCTCAGCGCTGCGGGACGCGATGTCACGCATCCCCCATAGTTGTTTCAACGGCCGTCTCACGGATGTGAAATACGCTCGTGTAAATAAGGCCTTAGTGTAACGTTACGGTCTGCTGGGGTCCTTAATCTTAGCCTACCGTGTGGTTTGTGATTTTTTTCAATGTATTTGATGCGTGAAACACGGACAGCACACGGATGTCGTCCAATGTTGGCTTCAATGAGTGACTGGGTACGTGAAAATGGACTATTATAGGACATGCAGTGAGTTTCACGCAACAGACACTCGCTGCGTGAAAACTCACGTATGTGTGAATAGCCCCATTGAAATCGATGGGTTTGTGTGCTGTGCGTTATTTCAACGCACAGCAAATGGCTGAGATTCACGCTCGTCCGAATGAGCCCTAAGTCTATTGTGTGATACTGTCTGCTGCCCCATGTATCTAAGTCTATTATGTGTGATACTGTCTGCTGGGGCGCTGTATCTAGGCCTATCATGTATGATACTATTTGCTGAGACAATGCATTAAATTCTATACAGCGGTGTACCTATAAGAGCAGTAGTCCTATAGATATGCTATCTCCAATATATATGTAAAAAAAATAAAACAATTTTGGGGTTAATATATGTCTCGGGCCCCTGATCTTTTAGGGCCCTAGCAACGCCCCTGCTCCAAAGCATCTAAATAAAAAAGTAAGCAGCTTTGCGAATAGTCTTGATTATAACCTATTTCGTGTCCATGTCTGTATGAAAGCACAGAGATGAGATGGAGAAGCAGTGATGTATCGCTATGGGAACTCAGGTAAGGTTAGTATGGTCTTTTTTTTTTTAAATTTAAACTGGAAATAGGTTTGTTTTTAATTTTTTACTTGAGATTTTTTTTCTGCAAATTCGCAGCTCTTCCACAGCAAATGCAACAGAAGGTATTTGTTGCAGATCTTTACTTCCCCATTGAACACAATAGGGGAAATTTTCAACAAATACGCAACCAGTTCGCAGCATGACATGCTGCGGAAATCAAAATCTGCACCGCAGGTCAATTTTTGAATAGAAATTATCTGCAGTATTTGGATGAGATTTTTCAACATCTCATTCACTTAGCTGCTACTGTTATATGCCACAGATTTTCTTGCTTGGAATTATACACATTTGTACATAGGTGTGCCTCATCTCTCTCTCCGGCTAGGTTCACACGACCTATTTTCAGACGTAAACGAGGCGTATTATGCCTCGTTTTACGTCTGAAAATAGGGCTACAATACATCGGCAAACATCTACCCATTCATTTGAATGGGTTTGCCGACGTACTGTGCAGACGACCTGTAATTTACGCGTCAAACGACGACGCGTAAATTGACTGCCTCAGCAAAGAAGTGCAGGGCACTTTGCAACGTAATTTGAGCCGTTCTTCAATGAACTCAATGAAGAGCAGCTCAAGATATACGAGCGTCACAGACGCCTCGTATATTACGAGGAGGAGCATTTACGGCTGAAACGACGCAGCTGTTTTCTTCTGAAAACAGGCTGTCATTTCAGCCGTAAAAGCCAGCTAGCGTGTGAACATACCCTCACTGTCACAGATCACTTCTGCAGGAAGTTAACTTTGTGCTGCCAGAAAGAAGAAAGTTCAATGACCTGTATAAAAGCACTTGCTGTATTTTCCATTTGGCACAAGAGGCCCTTGCCTACGGTGGCTCTGCTCTGGCTGAGCATTCTAGCTCATGTAGTTTCAGTTTGCAATTACATGTAGTTCTATGCTGTAAGCACTTATAGAAGAATACTTTATTGTACTTCCTTTGACCATGTGCTGTCCTGCAAGAAAAGAGCCTGGGTGCTACCATGACATACAGTAGATGTGTCTGATCCACCATGGAATACCACTTTTCTCACTGGAACATAGAACTTAGTTGGCAAGCACTACCGACTACATGGAAATTGGCATGTTGTTAGTATATGATTTTAGGTATATGATTTTAGGCTACAAGCCAAATATTCTGGTATGGGACTTTAGTGTAACAATAGTATTAGTACTAGTAACACCAACACCTATGGAACACCTCAGTGCAGCTCCTATTTACAACACAAGGTCATGATTTTTGGTTTTGCAGAAAAAAATGTATATAGCTTGCTTGATGCTCTCATGCATAAATTTAGAACTACAGTTAAAAAATTCCTAAACACTAGAAAAAAAAGGTAGAGAAAGAATAAAATGTTTTAAAGAAGCAATACAGCACATATTTCACAATGTTAACAAATAATTTAATGTTAAACAAGCACATGGATGTGATGTTCAGGTGCATAGACACTTTTGGTCATGTAGTATATATCAGAAAGATGACAGATTGAGATCTATTGACCTTATATAGCAATAGTAAATTAAATATGGGTTAGTTGTGGGTACTTAACGTTGTTATTGTTTTCCATTATTTTTCTTAGGCTACATCCACACAAGCGTGACAGATTTACGTGCGTAAAAAACGCATGTTAAATCTGTCCGTGTGCGTTGCGTTATGCATCAGTGTGCTTTGCGAGTGGCATGTGTTTTTCACGCACTGGCAAGCACTTTTTTTTTTTCAATGTAATTAATGCGTAAAACACGGACAGCACACGAATGTACATCTGTGTACTGTGCTTGCTTTTCACGCACCCATTGACTTCAATGGGCGGCTAGGTGCGTGAAAACGCACCAATATAGGACATGCCGTGAGTTTCACGCAACGGACACCTGCTACGTGAAAACACACGCATGTGTGAATAGCCTTGAAATCAATGGGGCTGTGCGTTGTTTTTAACGCACAGCACTCGGACGAGAATCAAGCTCGCGTGAATGAGCTCTTACTGTTAGGCCTCATTTACACGAGCGTGTGCGTTTTGCGCGCGCATAAAACGCAGCGTATTGCGCGCGTTGGCATTGCGTTTTGACTGCGTATACGCAGCGTTGTTGCGTTTTAAACGCGCGCACGACTAGCGTTTGCAACGCGCGTCAAAAACGCAGAGGGGATTAATGGCAAGCCAGCCTACAAATAGGCTAGCTGGCCCAACCCCTGTTTGCTGGGAGAAGCAGGTTTAGCACCTTAATCTCCGCCTCTGCCGAGCTCGTCGAAGTGTGGAATGTGCCTTTGGCATTATGTCGAACAGGTGGCGTGTATTTCTGACGACAATGCAATTGTCCATGCAGAATGTGACACGTGTTATAGAAGCGTGTGTCGGGCTGCATAACTTCTGCCGCATTAATGATGCTACCTTTGATGCTGAATATATCATAACACATGCAGGCAGCAGCCACACTGTCCCGGTTATTCCTCTCGGCCGATCTCTCTCATCCGGCCTTCGCGTGAGGGATACTTTGCCGGCATATTTTGAGTGTCGATCAGGAGCCGCCCCATGGGTGCGTGATGACCTTTGAAGGGTTCTCTGTTGTTTGGCGGCTTCACTACACACGTCACATGTGGCCAGGGTTTTTTGTTTTTTTTGGGGTTTGTGTTGGGTTAGGGACTTGCAAAACAAGAGGACCCTTGACGCGGGTTGCGAGCTTACATCTGTCGGGGTTTGAGCAGGACTTTTGAAAGTTGGCAACCTTCTTTCTGGAGATAGAATGATGTGGGGCCTAAAGTTAGGAAAGTCCAATTGCAAGTGTACTTAGTTTGCTTCCATGACAGCACCTAAACGTTCGCACCTCTTGGAAACCATGTCAAACCCCGAGAGATGAACTAAAACCTCATATCACGTGTGTATGCATTGGGCCCAAAAGCCAGAAGTGTGAGAGGGTATAGCCAAAGTAAATGTGGCTCAAACATTGTGTTGAGGGGTATCAATGAAAAACAACACGAAATCTAACCAATCAACATCCATTTTTTTAATAATGTGTTTGGAAAACACACAAACATATGGCATAACCAACAAAAACACCAACATGGTGTATAATATACATCAAAAAATACATAAGACGGCGAGTTGCCATCCCTGCATCAAAATCAACTATAGCGTCAAAATCTCAGTCCTCCAACACACTCAAAGGTGTTGGTACTGGTGGCCCGGGGACGAATACGCCGGCATTTCAGCACCACTATGCTGGACCTGGAGCTGTGGAGGTTGTTCCTCGCCAGCATAGTGGTGCTGATGTTGCCCGTGGTATGTTGGGGCAGGGAAGTGGGGAGCCATAGGGCGCATATAGGGATGCGGACGTGGCATCTGGGGGCCTGGATGGAATGGGCCCGGCATCTGGGGCGTGGTGGCTGGCATGGCTAAACTGCGCCACTGCTCAATGGCCGTGAAGCACTGGTTGGGATTGTGGGGCGGTCTGGAGGCGTCGATCAACGTTACGATCGACGCTTGCAGACGGCCCATACGGTCCATGGGGACCAGCTGGAGTAGGGGAACGATGCTGCGCCCAAAGGCGTCGTTCCCGTCCTCATCTGCGGCTCGCCTCAGATATTCCAGGACCCGCGTATCGACTTGCCCAGCTGTGGAGGCCTGTTGAGCACGGCGCCGGCGAGTGCGGGCACGCACGGGGAGATCCTCAGCCGGAGAGGCGACGGCCCGTGCAGACTGGCCAGGGGCAGGGTCCAGGGGTTAGGGGGCAGGACATGGGCAGCAGGAGGTTCCGGCAGAGACTCTCCAATGTCCGTCTCCTCTGTCGTATCCTCCAAATTGTCGGTGGTTCTATAATGAGAAAATTACGTTAGAACAGAATATAGAACAATGCCCACAACAACACGATGGCAAACAGGACATGGGCGAACACACATTAGACACATGCAAAAGCAGAATCTCTTACGTGCGCATCTCCATTATGTCCTTCAGGAACATCAGCTGTTTCATGTACATATAAGGGCGCTTACGCGATCCGCCATCTCCGCTGCATCCCTTTTCCCCCATTTCACGGCGGAATTGGTCACGGCAGCTCTGCCACCGTGTTTTGATGTCTTTGACTGTTGGAGTAAAAACAAATATCACGCCATAAGAACTATGCCCTCTCACTTAAATGAGGGGCCCTGCACTGCCAATTACGTGGTACACGGTGATGCGCCTGCCCCACAAAAGGTCATCGGGCAAATGCGCGGAAGACACATACAGGGCCCCAGTTCTTCAATAGGGATGACATTGCATTGACAGAAAAAGCCTGGTACTCACCCAACCGACTGCGGTCCCGGGTTCGGCCACTCTCCCACTCCTGGCCAAAAAGCTCCCTCGCGACCTCCTCTCAGGCGTCCTCCTTGACCGTGCGGTCGTGGTACGCCTCCGCGCGAGTGTCCCAAATTGCATGATGGCCCTGGACCAGGGCGATGAGGCGCTCCACGTCCATCCCACGCGGCATGGCAGCAGATGTCAGCGGAAGCTAACTTCTGTCTCCAGTCAATAGCCTTGCCCACTCGCAGTCAAAACGCAAGCACTTCCTGGTTTTTGTTTGCTTTGTCCAGCTTTATAGACTCTTTTTCATGGACATAACAAGTGATGCGTGATTTTCGCGCATGCAACGCAGGAGCGTCCGTGTGTCATGCGTGTTTTTCACGCACCCATTGACTTCAATGGGTGCGTAATGCGCGAAAAACGCACGATTATAGAACATTTCGTGAGTTTTACGCAACGCACTCGCGCAGCGCAAAATTCACGCATCGTCTGCACTGCCCCATAGACTAATATAGGTGCGTACGACACGCGTGAAATGCACGCGCGTATATTACGCTCGTGTAAATGAGGCCTTAGAGATTTAAATTTAAAGAAAAGATATCTAAATTAAAGAATATGTGGTGCCTCACTTAGAGTTTTGCATGACATAGACTTATTTTACTTATAACTTATTTTGTCTATACTACACAGGCAGCATGTATTATGTCCTGTACATACACATTTTGTGAATCACATCAAATAATACAAAGTGACAAGTAGTCCTTTTGGCAAGGACATAAATGTATATTCCGCCAGTCAATTTTCTAGATCCTTGAGTGGGATCGGAGTAGCTTAAAGATATCTGTTTCAGCCTAGTAGGGCAGATAGTGACATTTCACATATCTTCCTGCAGCCAAACGGGAGGAACTGCAGGGATGGCATTTGTATATGATTGTCCTTACAAGACCTGTTTTTATATGAGGAAATATATAGCAATCATATAGTGCTACTCTTTTTCTTTCCAGTATGGGTGTATTTATGTATTCTGTGTGTATAAGGGTATGTTCACACGGCCAAATTTCAGACGTATACGAGGCGTATTATGCCTCGTTTTACGTCTGAAAATACGGCTCCAATACGTCGGCAAACATCTGCCCATTCATTTGAATGGGTTTGCCGACGTACTGTGCAGACGACCTGTTATTTACGCATCGTCGTTTGACAGCTGTCAAACGACGACGCGTAAAAATACAGCCTCGTCAAAAGAAGTGCAGGACACTTCTTTGGACGTTTTTGGAGCTGTTTTCTCATAGACTCCAATGAAAACAGCTCCAAAAACGGACGTAAAAAACGCCGCGAAAACGGCGTGAAAACGCAGCGAAAAATGCGAGTTGGTAAAAAAAACGTCTGAAAAGCAGGGTCTGTTTTCCCTTGAAAACAGCTCTGGATTTTCAGACGTTTTGGTTGACTACGTGTGAACATACCCTAACTGTTTCAGTGGACAATTCTAAGTGTCTTGTAAATTAATGTTTAGTTATATGTTTTAAAGTATTTTAACAAGGTATTCCTTATCTCATAACCTAATGACAGATTAATTCCCTTTTTATAAGAATCTTTTTTTTTTTTTTTATCCTATTCTGCATTTAGATGTGTGCTTTTTAGGCAAATCATGGCATCTAAGGTGATTGATAAATAAGACTGACAAGATCCAATTGCAGGTTTGTGGATCTCAGATACTTTTTATTAGTATGAGTCAAATTAATTTATTGCTCAAGTTGTTTTTATTTAACCCTTTCCCGACCTATGACAAAAATGAACGTCATTGTCGGGTGCTAGTTCCCGCACCAGGACGTTCATTTTCGTCAGTATTTCAAACTGTCACTCTGTGTAAACACAGAGTGACAAGCCCGCGCTGACAGCTGTCCCAGACAGCTGATCAGTTTTGTCAGGCGTCGAGAGACCAATCGCGACGTCCCGGCCCCACGATCGCTATGATTGGTCAGTTACTGACCAATCATATTACTAGACGTAGTGGGGTAGGAGGAAAAGCCGGTGTTCGGCTCTGATCTCCTCAGTCCTGTCAGTGGTGTTGAGGAGATCAGAGCTGTGCTTCTTGATCCTCCTGTCATCGTCTAAAAGTTAAAAAGCAGAGAAATTTAACCCTTACATTGCCTCCCCAATGTCCCTGTGACTCCACCATTCCCCTTATCCACCCCTGTTACATTTTTTTTATTTTTGTTTTATAAAAAAAAATAGTAAAAAAAAATATATATATATAGAATTTATCGTTAAGGTAGCGTTATGTAGTGCCAGGTGTAGGACGTTAGTTAGCGTACTTTTATTTTATTTTTGTTATAAAAAAAAACTAAAAAAATCTAACAATTTTTTTAAAATAATTGTTTCGTGTTATAGGTAGCGTTAGGGATTTGGCGTTAATTTGCGTTAGGTGTAGGGCTAATTAGGTGCGTTTTAAGGTCTTGTATAAAGAAAAAATAATTGTTTAGCGTTTAGTGTTAGGGATTGGGCGTTAATTTGTGTTAGATAGGTGTAGCGTTGGTGAGGTACATAGTTTATACTTTGTCATTACACATTACGTAGTGTGTGATAAAATTATATATAAATATATATATAGAAAAAAGCAGAGGATTGGAGCAGCACTGTGAACAAATGCCTGACTAGGCTGGTGCAAAGCTTCAAAAATAAAGGAGTGACCTCTCCTTATGTGTTAGATATCCAAAAAAGAGAACGTGAAGTAGCATTCAAATAAAGTGAATTTATTCATCCAACATGGAACCATGCCTTCATAGTGGAGGTGAAACGTTGTGGTTCCATGTTGGATGAATAAATTCACTTTATTTGAGTGCTGCTTCACGTTCTCTTTTTTGGATAAATATATAGACTTTGATATAAAATAATGGCTCGCCGGATGTTTACAGCAGAGGAGGCGTATGCGATGATGTGCCCTGATACAGACACTGCAAGCGAAAGTGAGGAGCAGTTTTTACTGTCATCATCCTCATCATCTAGTAGCGACAGTGATGAGCCCCAAGCACAGCGGAGCAGGCCTAGTGAAAGTCAGCCGAGTGTTAGTGACCCTGATTGGCAGTCCGCCGCCACATTTGTTCCCCAAATTCCTGATTTGATACCTGCCACAGGAGTTAACATCAACACCACAGGATATAGCGAGGGAGATTTTGTTTAAATCTTCTTTTCAGAAGATTTAATTAATCTAATACTAATTCAAACAAATTTATATGCCAACAATTTTATTTTAACTCACCCCGATTCATTTCATGGCAGGGAAAACAACTGGAAGCCAGTTGACAAAGCAGAAATGCTTAAATATTGGGGACTACTATTGAACATGGGCCTTGTAAAAAAAGCCGACTATAAGATCGTACTGGTCGAAGGATGTTCTGTACGATACGTCCCTGTATCGTGCAGTGATGACGCGCAAGCGTTTCGAGTCCATAATGAGATTTATCCATTACAATGATAATGCACAATGCCCCCCAGCAAGTGACCCCAGCCATGATCGGCTATTTAAAATTAGGCCTTTTATTGAGCATTTCAATTTTAAATTTGCAGAGGCATATACCCCTGATAATAATGTTGCTGTGGATGAATCCCTGGTTTTATTTAAAGGGAGGTCAAAATTTCGGCAGTATATACCCACCAAGAGGGCCAAATATGGCATGAAGGTATAAAAAATTTGTGAGAGCAGCACTGGTTTTACCCATTGTTTTAGGATATACGAGGGAAAGTACAGTCTAATCCACCCCCCATAATGCCCACCCATGCTTAATGTAAGTGGCAGAATTGTTTGGGACTTAATTCACCCGCTGTTGGATAAGGGTCATCACTTGTATATAGATAATTTTTATACAAGTGTGCCCTTGTGTTCCAATGTCTATTGGCCAGAAAAACTGTAGCCTGTGGCAGAATTAGACAGACACAAAAAGGGCTTCCAAAAACCCTGGTAAATTTTAAATTAAAACGTGGTGAAAAGAAAACCCTTTGTAAGGAAAACTTAATGGTTGTTAAATACCGGGACAAAAAAGATGTCTTTATCTTAACATCAATTCATGCAGATGAAAGCAGCCCTGTTCCTGTGCGTGGGAGGAATACCACCATTTCTAAACCCCTCTGCATACAGCAATATAATAAGCACATGGGAGGGGTGGACATTGCCGACCAAATGCTGCAGCCCTATAGCGCAGTAAGGAAGTCAAGGGTCTGGTACAAGAAATTGGCAATACATCTGGTGCAAATGGCACTTTCTAATTCTTTTATTATTTTTCGGAAGGCAGACAACAACGGACCTTACCTGAACTACCAGGAAAAAGTCATAAAAAAACTAATTTTCGGAAACCAGGGTGGGGATGGCAGGGATACAACTTCAAGTGAGGCCAGCAGGGTGATTCCGGGACAGCATTTCCTTTCCCAAGTGCCCCCAACCGCTAAAAAAACACGTCCCCAAAAGAGGTGCCGTGTGTGTTTTAAAAATGGTATTAGGAAAGACACGGGCTACCAATGTGAGTCCTGCCCAGACAATCCAGGGCTGTGCATACACGAGTGTTTCCGAATATATCATTCCTCACTAGATTACAAATTTTTTTTTCAGATTTTATTTGCACTCCTGTTTTATCCCTTCAGACATTTCCATTATTTGATTTTCTGATCCTTTTCACCCCATTTCCATTATCATATTGGCCACGCTAAAATTAAAATATTCATTATACCCCTAGATGAATATCTTGAGTTTTTTTTAATTCAATAAAATTATTTTTCTTAGGTATAACACCTCAAAGCGTCTGCAAAATAAAGTGGCGCCTGGAACAAGCTAGAATTGTGGCATGATGTTTTTCTTTTATTTCGTGAATTTCTAATAAGCAATCTGTTACTTATCAATATATTATGGGCTTTATTTTTCTGGTGATTGGTTGTTTTGAGCACATTTTGGTTCCTACCTTGCCAGGCAGAAATCTGTTATGTTGCGCCACGTCACTTGGCAACATTTATCTCTCATATAGGGATTGATGGGGCTAAAGAGATGTTGTGCGACCAATTCCTTTTGAAAAAAAATAAAATGATATAGCTCTGTAAGTCTTATTGTATCCTGTGAACATGCTCAATCTGTCCAAACTCAGACTGTTAATAATTGCTGCGGACTAATACAATAGCGGGACAAGCTTTGTTAGTAGGACATAGCCACAAGCACAATAATTTCCATTACTTCTTGCCAAAGAAACTTTGCCATCACGATGTGCATTACACAGAGGCGTAGCTAGGTTCTCCAGCACTCGGGGCAAAGATTCAGTTTGGCGCCCCCCACCTCTTTCCCGACATCTCCTTCCCCCTCGCCGCGTTTGTTTTCTCTACCAATCGACTTGTCATTTCTTTTCCACATTTCTTTTTATATAACGCGAGCATAAAAACATTTGTACATTTTACAAGCAATATAGTTCTCTACACAACACCAGAATAGTGCTCAGTACATAAATACAGCCCCAGAACCAAGCTCATTACATATATACAGCACCAGCACAAATACAGCTCAATTTAGTGCAACCCCTGCTGTATAGGTATGTACGGCGTAAAACCTACAGCTCCCAGCATGGCCCGAACAATGGTAAGGATATGCTGGGAGTTGCTGTTTCACAAAAAATAAATCCTAGCATAATCATACCACCCATCATCTCGCTGCAGATCATACTGTGACTACATTACTGATTAGAGGCAGAATAAACATTTACATTAAGTGACTCACCGGTGACGTCTCAGATTCTAGTTCTTTTTCTCCATTTGGTCCAGACCTCTATGATGACTTCTCTCGGTCACAGCCCATTTCTGCAGTTTGCCGCTCAGATGTCTTCAGCTTCTCACTTTTCCAACATTTCTACACCTATAAATAAGGATAAAGTTCTCATTATACCACACACTACGCCCCTAAATATAATAGCGCCATACACTGCACCTCTAATTATAATAGCACCATACACCGTGTCCCACACACACACTGTGCCCCCTGTAGATAGTGTCTGCCATAGAGCCCCCTGTAGATAGTGCCCCCATAGAGCCCCGTGTAGACAGTGCCCCCATATAGCCCACCCCTGTATATAGTGTTCCACAAATAACTCCCCCTATAGTGCTCTACAGATAGCCCCCTGTAGATATAGCCCATCCCTGTATATAGTGCTCCACAGATAGCCCACCCCTGTATATAGCCCCCCTGTAGATATAGCCCACCCCCGTATATAGTGCTCCACAGATAGCCCACCCCTGTATATAGCCCCCTGTAGATATAGCCCACCCCTGTATATAGTGCTCCACAGATAGCCCACCCCTGCATATAGCCCCCTGTAGATATAGCCCACCCCTGTATATAGTGCTCCACAGATAGTCCACCCCTGTATATAGCCCCCTGTAGATGTAGCCCACCCCTGTATATAGTGCTCCACATATAGTCCACCCCTGTATTTAGTGCTCCACAGATAGCCCACCCCTGTATATAGCCCCCTGTAGATATAGCCCACCCCTGTATATAGTGCTCCACATATAGTCCACCCCTGTATATAGTGTTTCACAGATAGCCCACCCCTGTATATAGCCCCCCTGTACATATAGTCCACCCCTGTATATAGTGCTCCACTAGATAGTCCACCCCTGTATATAGTGCTCTACAGATAGCCCACCCCTGTATATACTATATATAGGGGTGAGCTATCTGTGGAGCACTATATACAGGGGTGGACTATATGTACAGGGGGCTATATACAGCGGTGGGGTTTCTGTGGAGCACTGTCGGTGGAGCTATTTGTGGGATACTATATACAGGGGTGGGCTATATCTACAGGGGGACTATATACAGGGGTGGGCTATATCTACAGGGGGGCTATATACAGGCGTGGGCGATCTATGGAGCACTATATACAGGGGTGGGCTATATCTACAGGGGGGCTATATACTATATAGCCCCCCTGTAGATATAGCCCACCCCTGTATATAGTGCACCATAGATCGCCGACCCCTGTATATAGCCCCCCTGTAGCTATAGCCCACCCCTGTATATGGTGCTCCATAGATAGCCCACCCCAGTATATAGCCCCCCCTGTAGAGACACCCCCCCGTAGATAAAGCCCCCCGCGTGTAGATAAATCCCCCCCATAGATAAAGTCCCCCCCATAGATAAAATCCCCCCCGTAGACAAAGTCCCCCCGTAGATAAAGTCCCCCCTGTAGATAAAGCCCCCCTTGTAGATAAAGTCCCCCCTGTAGATACAGCCACACACTTTTTTGTTACAATTAAAAAAAAATCAAACTCACCTTAATCCCGTTCCCACGCCGGCCGGCAGCAATGGAGACCTGCTCTCTTCTGTGCAGGTCTCCTGGGGTTTGAACGAAGCGTCTATGAAAGGCGCTGATTGGCTGGGTAGGATGGCTTTCCCTGTCAATCAGCGCCTTTCATCGACGGAAGCTTCACTAGTACAAAAGGTACCAGTAGCTTCACTGGTGCAAAAGCGCTGAATAGCCGGGCACGGAACGTGCCCGGTCATTCATTGCTTCTAATTGTACCTGTGTCCTATAGACACAGGTACAATTATAGTGCAGGAGGAGGTGGCCATGGCGCCCCCCTCTAAGTTGCACCCGGGGCACATGCCCCGCCTGCCCCCAACCCCTAGCTACGCCCCTGCGTTACAACCCAAGATAAATATCAAGGGGTATAATTTTCAAAGTGGGGTCACTTCTTGGAGCTTTCTGTCATTCTTACATCTCAATGCCTTTGCATGCATGAAATGGGGCCCTGGCAATTATTAATTTGCGCCCTCAAAGCCAAAGGGTGCTTCCTGCATTCTAGGCTCAGCCATATTTCCAGTGTGCAGATTAGGGCCACAATGGAGAAATTTCTGAACATAGAAGAAATAGCAAAATAAAATGCGGAGTCAATTTCCTTAGTCTCCATTGCAAAAAAATGTACATTTTCATTTTTCCCACTTGTTTTGCATTAAATCTGTATAAAAATGATGGGGTCTAAATACTTACTACACCTTTAGAAAAATTTGTGTCCTGAAAGCCTCCAGGTGCTCCCTTCCTTTTGGGGCCTGCTGTGTGTCCATGCAGCGTATTAGGGCCACAGTGGGGGTATTTTTGAAAACAAGAAACGGGGAGATAGATTTTGGGGTATGTTTCTTCATTCTCATGTTCGCTTTACAAAGAAATCTGTCTTTACAATGACACATTTATGGAAAAAGTGGAATTTAATTTTTTTCATCTGCTTTGCATTAAATTGAGCAAAAAACTGCTCCCTTCCTTTCGGGCCCTGCCGTGTGTCCAGGCAGCGTATTAGGGCCACAGTGGGGGTATTTTTGAAAACAGGGTGATAGATTTTGGGGTGTGTTTCTTAATTCTCATGTTTGTTTTACAAAGAAATCAGTCTTCAAAGTGATAGGCCTCATTCACACGGCAGGGTTTCCCGTCCGGGTGCCGGCCGTTCATAAATCGGCCGGCACCCGGCTGCATTAGGAATGATAGACCCCTAATGGGGCTATTCACACGACCGATTTTTTGACGGCCGGGAAATCCGGCCGTCAAAAAATAGGACATGCTCTATCTTTGCCCGGGCACCCGGCCGCCCGGCTCCCATAGAAGTCTATGGGGCCGGGTATTACACGGCCATCACCGGAATGTGTTCCGAGTGATGGCCGGGTTTCCCGGCGCTTGCGCTCTATCTCCTCCTCCTCACAGCGCAGAGTGCATGTGAGGAGGAGGAGTTGATGCCATTCTGACGAATGGCATCGCTGTACACTGTGTTGCAGGGCCGGGGTGTACAGCAGGTGGAGGGAGCGCTGCGCTGGCTCCCTTCCCCTGCTTGTTAAAAGCACCCTGGCCCGGCGACACCTTCGATGGCGCCGCTAGTAGCAGCAGCTGCTGCTGCTGCGGCTGCTACTACTGTAGCGACGCCACTATAGCAGAGCAGGGAGGTATCTCCCCGCTCTGCTATGTGCTAGCCGCACTTTAGCTCCTTGAAGGAGCGGAATCCCCGTGTTTTCGGGGATTCCGCTCCTGGACAGAGCGCTTGATGTCTCTGTCCATATCTGGGCATAAGATGAAATCCAAGAAAATATGACCGATTCAAGCACATAAAGTTTATGAAAAAATATACAAAATTTTATTGACATAAAAACATAACAGAATAAAACTGGAACAGGGATGAGTCACTCAATAAAAAGACATCAAATCAATCACGTACCGGATGTAAATATCAAGTGATTATGTGAGTACTAGACATATTGTTAAAGCAGCAGAGATGATGTAGGTATACATGTAGACCTACGTCTAATGGAGCCGAGGTAAACCTATAGCAAAAGAACCAGTCCAATGTGATCAAGCAACGATGTATGTATGTATTAGCCCAACTGTATGAGGGCATACAACAGTAGTTACATGTACATGCAGGTACGCAAATAGTAATTATCTGAGTAAACCTAGGGAGTTGACATAAACCCTAATGTGAATGCTGAGGGATCAACATTGAAAGGGCAGGTATACAATGCACCTGGGCTCAAAAAATGACAGAGGAATAACATGGAAAACTCAATAGCAGCTGTCTAACAAGGAGAAATAGTAAGACATACCGGTAGACATAGAAGAGGCGTGAAAGCGATGTCTGTACCCGACGCGCGTTTCGGCAACTGCCTTCGTCCGGGGTTAAGGTCAGACTGCTGATATCCGCCCATATATACTACATAGCTCAGGTGTTTGAGATATAAAGAAAGAATGAGGAGGAAGCAGATCTGGATGACGAGATTCGGCGTCTGATGCGGGGTACAGAGATGGCGCTGCCCCACTTCCGGGACCGCGTCATCAGAGAGGGTGTGAGGCGGCGGGACGAAGCCACGCCCCCCACATCCTACTCCAATTGCAGACAGCGGTCGGAAGAGGACAGGGCCACTCCCCCCCGAAGTAAACATCTGATCAGGATGTTATAAACACCAGCGCACAGCCCGACACCAGCATGTGTTGATGAAGCAAAAGACTCCCAATGAAGATGGTTACGAAACAGTGTATATGACTAGGGATGAGGTGATTAGATAAAGTGAGATGCCTACAGTGTTAAAGTGCGTGATATGTGGACTAAAAAGAAACGTGTAATATGATGAGCCACTAAATAAAACAACGAATGTGAAATGAAATGTGGTGGTAATGGGAAGTGAAAATATGAGACAAAGAAAGATCGATCCAAAGGAGAAATGAAACATAAATAATGAAAAATAAATAGAAAATAGATAAAACTTCCAGTGGACAAGTGAAATAAAATGAATGTCGTGATGTGCGAATGAGTGTGCTGATGATATAAAGCAATGATGGATGAATGAAACCACAATAAATGTTAATATATGCAAGAAAAAGGAATAAGAAAATAGTATAAATTCCCTGCATATGTGATTATGTGTGTAAAAGTGAAAGGGCAAGGTAGTGATTATTGTGTAATACAACGTGTTAAGTAAGAATGAGTGTGGGGAACTGAAAATTGAATGTGTGTGAATACACACATAAGTTAATAGTGGCCTATAAATATTTATATAGGTGTTAGTACAGAATGAACATACACGTGTAAAAACTTTATACACATATTGTATTGGGACCAAAAGTAAACATCAGAAAATTATTTTCACATACAAAAGATAGTACAAAATAAAACACACACATTTGATAAGTGTATTGCGAAAATAGATGACTATTGGTGTCAAATCTGATGGAAACAGAAACTCGCACAATGCGAGTCTCGCTGGATATGGACCCTTGGGACAATGTCTCCTCACGGACTTAATGAATCCTTGAGCTTTGTTTCGTTTCTGTAACCATTGACTCCTTTGTGGGTCTTTGCTTTTTATCCTTCCCTCATCCCCATTGTCATTTTTTTATCACTAACTACCCTCTTTTCTCTTTCCATCTATATACATAGAACCATGATATTTTCTGTTGAGCTTACCTGAGGAGGTGCTTCTCTGGACCATCCTTTACCCCTCTAAAGAAGAAATAAGAAACAGAATATGGTGTTGTGCACGTAGTCTTTATATCTATTATGTTCCATGTTTCATCCCACTGTATCATGCATTATTTATTTCTTTTTTATTATTTTTTCATCACCATTATCTTCATTATCATCATAATTTTTCACAAGTAGAGATCACATTACATACACACAATGTATTGTACTCATATTCTGTTTGTGTTTCCATCAGATTTGACACCAATAGTCATCTATTTTCGCAATACACTTATCAAATGTGTGTGTTTTATTTTGTACTATCTTTTGTATGTGAAAATAATTTTCTGATGTTTACTTTTGGTCCCAATACAATATGTGTATAAAGTTTTTACACGTGTATGTTCATTCTGTACTAACACCTATATAAATATTTATAGGCCACTATTAACTTATGTGTGTATTCACACACATTCAATTTTCAGTTCCCCACACTCATTCTTACTTAACACGTTGTATTACACAATAATCACTACCTTGCCCTTTCACTTTTACACACATAATCACATATGCAGGGAATTTATACTATTTTCTTATTCCTTTTTCTTGCATATATTAACATTTATTGTGGTTTCATTCATCCATCATTGCTTTATATCATCAGCACACTCATTCGCACATCACGACATTCATTTTATTTCACTTGTCCACTGGAAGTTTTATCTATTTTCTATTTATTTTTCATTATTTATGTTTCATTTCTCCTTTGGATCGATCTTTCTTTGTCTCATATTTTCACTTCCCATTACCACCACATTTCATTTCACATTCGTTGTTTTATTTAGTGGCTCATCATATTACACGTTTCTTTTTAGTCCACATATCACGCACTTTAACACTGTAGGCATCTCACTTTATCTAATCACCTCATCCCTAGTCATATACACTGTTTCGTAACCATCTTCATTGGGAGTCTTTTGCTTCATCAACACATGCTGGTGTCGGGCTGTGCGCTGGTGTTTATAACATCCTGATCAGATGTTTACTTCGGGGGGGGAGTGGCCCTGTCCTCTTCCGACCGCTGTCTGCAATTGGAGTAGGATGTGGGGGGCGTGGCTTCGTCCCGCCGCCTCACACCCTCTCTGATGACGCGGTCCCGGAAGTGGGGCAGCGCCATCTCTGTACCCCGCATCAGACGCCGAATCTCGTCATCCAGATCTGCTTCCTCCTCATTCTTTCTTTATATCTCAAACACCTGAGCTATGTAGTATATATGGGCGGATATCAGCAGTCTGACCTTAACCCCGGACGAAGGCAGTTGCCGAAACGCGCGTCGGGTACAGACATCGCTTTCACGCCTCTTCTATGTCTACCGGTATGTCTTACTATTTCTCCTTGTTAGACAGCTGCTATTGAGTTTTCCATGTTATTCCTCTGTCATTTTTTGAGCCCAGGTGCATTGTATACCTGCCCTTTCAATGTTGATCCCTCAGCATTCACATTAGGGTTTATGTCAACTCCCTAGGTTTACTCAGATAATTACTATTTGCGTACCTGCATGTACATGTAACTACTGTTGTATGCCCTCATACAGTTGGGCTAATACATACATACATCGTTGCTTGATCACATTGGACTGGTTCTTTTGCTATAGGTTTACCTCGGCTCCATTAGACGTAGGTCTACATGTATACCTACATCATCTCTGCTGCTTTAACAATATGTCTAGTACTCACATAATCACTTGATATTTACATCCGGTACGTGATTGATTTGATGTCTTTTTATTGAGTGACTCATCCCTGTTCCAGTTTTATTCTGTTATGTTTTTATGTCAATAAAATTTTGTATATTTTTTCATAAACTTTATGTGCTTGAATCGGTCATATTTTCTTGGATTTCATCTTATGTCAATTTTTGATCGATGCACCAAGGTCATCTTGGTTATTCTAGGACCTAATACAGTAGATTCCATATAGTTCAGCAACGTTGCCTTACATTGAACATTACTCTGTATCTGTGTCCTTCTCTGTTGGTATTTCATCGGTGCATATCTGGGCAGTGACATCAGGGGAAACTCCTGAAGCGGAATCCCCGAACACATGGGGATTCCCCTTCAGGAGCTGCCGCTGATGTCACTGTCCGGATCTGCCCGGCCCGGCACGGATGCATAACTTTATGCAAACCGGCCGGGCAAAATGGCCGATTTTACCGGCCGACACTTGGGCTCGGGAACGACCCGGTCGTGTGAATCCCACCATACTTTTATGAAAAAAAGTAAAATTTTATTATTTTTCACCAGTTATCTATTAAATTTAGATCAAAATACTCACTACACCCATAGATAAATACCTTAAGGGGTCTAGTTTTCTAGATGGGGTAATTTATGGGGAGTTTCTATCGTTCTGGCAGCTCAAAGCCTCTACAAATGTACAAGCAAAATATGAGTCCTGAAAGCCTCCGGTTGCTCCCTTCCTTTCGGGCCCTGCCGTGTGTCCAGGCAACGCATTAGGGCCACAATGGGGGTATTTTTGAAAACAGGAGAAATAAAATGATAGATTTTAAGGTGTGTTTCTTCATTCTCTTGTTCGTTTTACAAAGAAATCGGTCTTCAAAGTGATACTTTTATGAAAAAAGTGAAATCTTATTATTTTTCACCTGCTATGCATTAAATTTAGCATAAAACTGTGGGGTCAAAATACTCACTACACCCATAGATAAATACCTTAAGGGGTCTAGTTTTCTAAATGGGGTCCTCTAGTGTCCTCACATAATCCCCCCTCCCTTCTTCTGGCTAGTGCCAGGAGAACGAGGGGTTTGAAGGTCTTCAAACCTCCTACTCTGTGTGCCGCCATTTTCTGAGCGACTGCACAGTGTAGGAGGATTAGATACAGGGCTTAGCAGACAGTATCACACGAACATACACGAACATAATACACATATCACATACATGAACATAAATGACCTGCTCCTGCCGCCGCCTGCGGTCTATGCTCCTTGCGCCTTCGCTTCGTTGAACATATGGCCGGAAGCCGCGGCCGGAAGTCGTCATCTTACTGTCCGGCAGCGGCTTCTGGTCCACATGAAAATGGCACCGGATTTCACTCTACGAACGAGCTTCGCTTTGGTCTGTGTGGGAGCGGCGTACGCTTCTGAGAATGGAACGGCTCCCGTTCGCATTCTCTATGGGGTTGTATGTGCCGTATTCCATCTCTGTATGTGTCGATTAACAAAAAAAATGTCAGCCCCCGTAGAGAAGTAAAAGTAATAACACAGTAAAAAGTTTAAAATCACAACACTAAAAAATAAATTTTTTTGTTTATATTTTCTTAAAAGCAATATAATAAAAAAACAAATAAAATCATGACACCTTCCCTTTAAGGGGTGTAGTTTTCAAAATGGGGTCACTTGTGGGGGTTTCCATCATTCTAAGGCTGGGTTCACACGGCCTATTTTCAGGCGTAAACGAGGCGTATAATGCCTCGATTTACGCGTGAAAATACGGCTCGAATACGTCGGCAAACATCTGCCCATTCATTTGAATGGGTTTGCTGACGTACTGGGCCGACGACCTGTAATTTACGCGTCGTCGTTTGACAGCTGTCAAACGACGACGCGTAAAATGACTGCCTCGTCAAAGAAGTGCAGGACACTTCTTTGGACGTAATTTGAGCCGTTTTACATTGAGGACGAGCAATTACGTCTGAAATTACGGAGCTGTTTTCTCCTGAAAACAGCTCCGTAATTTCAGACGTAAATGCAGTTTACGTGTGCACATACCCTAACACCTATGAGCCTCTGAAAACCTGGCTTGGTGCAGGAAAACAAAATATACTTCAAAATGTATAAAATTATTATTAAAGTCTTCTAAATTGCTCAAAAATTATTATTTTTTGTCCAAAGTGCTGCCAAAATAGAGTAAAGAGATGGAAATATATATTTAATAATTGTACAGTATGTATGCACATATGTGACATATTGCATATAGCGAGCGCCGCATCTGAGTGGTTTTGGAGTGAGGGAGGGAGCTCCCTCTCATCCCACTGACACCCAGCGATAAAATCGCCGAGTGTCTGTGTTTCCGATAGCATAATAAAGGCCCTCAGGTCTGCCTGTAGTAAATGCCTGCTAGGTCATGCCAGAGGCATGGCCTATCAGATGCCTGTCCGTTTTAAACGGACAGGCAGTAATACACTGCAATACAGAAGTATTGCAGTGTATTATAAAAGCGATCGGATGATCGCATATTAAAGTCCCCTAGTAGGACTAGTAAAAAAGTTAAAAAAGTTAAATAAAGTTAATAAAAAAAAGTGAAAAAAACACTTTTTCCCCTTATTAAAAAAGCTAAATAAGGAAAAAAGTTACACATATTTGGTATCGCCGCATCCATAATGACCACGACTATAAAGCTATTACATTATTTAACCCGCACGGTGAACGCCGTAAAAAATGAAATAAAAAAACTATGGAAAAATTGCTTTTTTCTGTGAATCCTGACTTAAACAAAATGTGATAAAAAGTGATCAAAAAGTCGCATCTACTCCAAAATGGTACCAATAAAAACTACAAGTCGTCCCGCAAAAAAAACATACAAAATCCATACAAATTTGGTATCGTTGCAATCGTAACAACCCGTTAAATAAAGTTATTGTGTTATTTATACCACACGGTAAATGGCGTAGATTTAGGACGCAAAAAAGTGTGGCAAAATGTCAGGTTTTTTTTCTATTCCCCCCCAAAAAAAGTTAATAAAAGTTAATCAATAAATAATATGTACCCCAAAATGGTGACCTTATGCAGCTATGTTGACGCAAAAATACAAAAGTTACTGCTCTTCGAATGTGATGATGGAAAAACTATAAAAATTGCTTGGTCATTAGGGCCCAGAATGCTAACAGTGGGAAGGGGTTAAAACCCACGCCATAGTGTATCAACAGCGCCGGTTTTAGCTGGCTGCACAAGTGATCGGGTTGCTGAATATCGGGTGCCCGACAGTCAGTGACTGCCGGGGACCCTGAAAAGAAGATAGAAGTAGCTTTTACTGCTTCTTTCTTCTCTGGTCGCTTGTACACAGCGCTCAATGACACAGAGCTTAAAGAGGCTCTGTCACCAGATTCTCAAATCCCTATCTCCTATTGCATGTGATCGGCGCTGCAATGTAGAGAACAGTAAAGTTTTTTTTTTTTTTTTTAAAACGTTCATTTTTGGCCAAGTTATGAGCTATTTTATATATATATGCAAATGAGCTTTGAAATGGACAACTGGGCGTGTTTTTTTCCGTAGGTCCAACTGGGCGTGTATTGTGTTTTTAACTGGGCGTGTTTACGTGCATGAGGCTGACCAATCAGTGACCAGTCAGCGTCATACACTCCTCTCCATTCATTTACACAGCACATACCGTGTTTCCCCGATAGTAAGACACCCCCGATTGTAATACGTATCGGGGGTTTCAGGGGGGTCGGCTAATATAAGCCGTACCCCGAAAGTAAGACATATGTTTTACTTTCGGGGAAACACGAAATGTATTCGGGGAAACACGAAACACGTATTGCCGCCTCCTGCCCACTTCCGCGCCGCCCCCCTCTCCATACGTCACCCCCCCCCCCGCCCGTCACAGAAGGTAAAATGCATATAAACTAACTGCGGGATGCGGACGGTTAGGGCGGGATGAGCGGAGGGATGTGGAGGCCGCGGGAGCAGCAGTAATTCCAATATAAGACATACCCCGAAAGTAAGACATAGTGGGGCTTTTGGGGATAAAAAGAAAGTAAGACACTGTCTTACTTTCGGGGAAACACGGTAGTATTCTTACTAGAATGATGTGCAGCCACATACACAAGTGTCCTGATAATGAATACACATGACCTCCAGCCTGGACGTCATGTGTATTCAGAATCCTGACACTTCTGAATATTTTCTGTGAGATTCCAACAAGCCACGCGTAATCTCGCGAGATTACGAGGTAAAAGAGATTTCGTTTCCCTTGCTGGAAATCTCACAGAAAAGATTCAGAAGTCTCAGGATTCTGAATACACATGACGTCCAGGCTGGAGATCATGTGTATTCATTATCAGGACACTTGTGTATGTGGCTGCACATCGTTCTAGTAAGAACACTATGTGCTGTGTAAATGAATGGAGAGGAGTGTATGGCGCTGACTGGTCACTGATTGGTCAGCGTCATACACGTAAACACGCCCACGCTATGTGTCTTTAGTGAAAGAAGCTGGGTGGGAACGATGAGAAGTGTATGATGTTGATTTGTCAGCATCATACACTTCTATTCACAACGCCCAGTTAGTAAAACAAGTAAACACGCCCAGTTGTTAAAAACACAATGCACGCCCAGTTGGACATACGAAAAAAAACACGCCCAGTTGTCCATTTCAAAGCTCATTTGCATATATATAAAATTGCTCATAATTTGGCCAAAAATGAACGTTTTAAAAAAAAACAAAAAACGTTACTGTTATCTACATTGCAGCGCCGATCACATGCAATAGGAGATAGGGATTTGAGAATCTGGTGACAGAGCCTCTTTAATGAGCGCTGTGTTTAGAATACAGGCAGCAGCTGCACTGCTGCCTCTATTGCTCCCGGTGATCATGTGACTGGTCGGGATGTGCCGGATACCATTGCTGGGAGGCTGCTGCTGGGTCTAACTAGACCACAGCCCTATTAGTGACAATATTCTCTATAACGGGACTGATTTCCTCTGTAGCCCTAGTTACACTGGAAAAACAAGGTGTAAAAGAAAAAATAAATAAAATAAAGTCCCCCAAAGGTCTTTTCTGACCTTTGAGGGACAGACCATAATAATAATAAAAAAAGTAAAATGAAGTAAGAATTACACATTAACTGGTTGCCGAAACAGGACGAGAATGCTCGTCCTGAGCGGTGAGTACTTGGCGCATTAGGACGAGCATTCTCGTTCTGTATGACAGCCGTCTGTGCACGCGATCGAGAGCGGGGCAATGGCTGTAATACACAGCCACGGCCCCGCTCTGATAGGGGAGAGGAGAGAAACATCGTTAACCCTTTGAATGCCGCGATGAAAGCGGATCGCGGCGTTCAAGGTGAGGGGACTGCACTTTGATCGCGTCACAGAAGAAAACTGTGACGCGATCAAAGCCCATAACTTGTACGGCCAGACAGCCCAGGCTCCATTGAAGGACCCCAGGGCTGTCTGAACATATTTCCTGTTGTAAGGGCATACTGAGGTATGCCCTAACAACTGCCTATGTACAATCAGTACACAGGCTAATGTACTAGCATATAGATCTATGCCAGTACATTACAGTTACAAAATAAAAGTCAAAATGATAAATCCCTTTATGGGATTAAAAAAACAAAAAAAACAATGATAAATATATAAATAAAAAGTAAAAAAAATACACAAACACACATTTTTTTATAATAAATAAACTTTTTCAAACATAAGTCCCAAAACATGAAATAATATAGACATATTTGGTATCGCCACGACCCTAACAACCTGTACAATAAATGTATAACATTATTTATGATGATCGGTGTATGGTGTAAAAAAAATAAATATTAAAACTGCTGCGGAACTGATTTTTTTCTGCATTTTCGCCAAAATAAAAATTTATAGAAATTACACGATAATGTATTTGTACCAAAAAATGGTACCTACATAAAGTACAACTCGTCCTGCAAGAAACAAAGTCTCATACAACTACGTCGTACAAAATATAAAAGAGTTAAGAGTGTCGGGATGCAAATAGGGAAATATAAAAAATTCTTCTGTCCTCAAGGCCAAAATTGTCCTTGTCCTTAAGGGGTTAAATAGCAATGCCCTGGAGGAGGCGCATGCGCGCGGGGCTAATGGTGGACGCATTTCCCTAGAGCTCCGCACCTCAACGGGAGTATCTAGCTATTTTCAGCTATTTCCAGCCACTCACCTCGCTCACATTCCAACGGAATTCCTCCTGCTTCCCCTGACGGATCTTTTGATGGCGAAAGGGAATGCCAAAAAGTCCAGAATCCTGACCAGATTGACAGCTTCTGAGCCGGAGCCTTCATTGCAGATTGCACACGCGGAGCAGGCCATAATGGCGCTGGATCCGCCTCACTCAACACAGTTGCAGGCATCTAAATCAGACCCGATACACAGCGTGGATGGAGGTACTCCATGTTTTCAGAGCCCAAGCCCTGCCTCAGATTTGTTTGGTGATGATGACTCCAATGCTTCCTCCGCAGAACATGCGGTAAGGGGGTTTTCAATTAGCCAGGCTGGGCAGGAGGGATCTTCTCAATTATCCTCCTCGCAGCTACAAGCTGAAACTGGGCCATATTCTGGTGACAAAGTTCTTATTGCACGCTTTTCACAACTCTTACAGCAAGAACTTGAAAAACAAGTTCAGATGTGATCTTTACACACAAGGCTGACATTCATGCTTTAGGGTCTAGAATGGAAGCAATGGAGACGAAAATTGATAACACAGTGACAACTGTTAACCAGCACTCTGATTGCATCGACGACATTTACCAACAGCTTGAGGAGGCCCACTCTAAGCTTGAAGATATGGAAAATAGATCCAGGCGGGCAAATGTCCGTATAAGGGGTCTGTCAGAAAACATCCTGGATTTAGAAACTGCGGTACATGATCTTTTCAAACATCTCCTCCCTAATTTACCTGACCCAGGGGCATACAGTGAAGGGAATAAGTATTTGATCCCTTGCTGATTTTGTAAGTTTGCCCACTGTCAAAGTCATGAACAGTCTAGAATTTTTAGGCTAGGTTAATTTTACCAGTGAGTGATAGATTATATATAAAAAAAAAAAAAATGAAAATTACATAGTCAAAATTATATATATTTATTTGCATTGTGCACAGAGAAATAAGTATTTGATCTCCTACCAACCATTAAGAGTTCAGCCTTCTCCAGACCAGTTACACGCTCCAAATCAACTTGATGCCTGCATTAAAGACAGCTGTCTTAAATGGTCACCTGTATAAAAGACTCCTGTCCACAGACTCAATTAATCAGTCTGACTCTAACCTCTACAACATGGGCAAGACCAAAGAGCTTTCTAAGGATGTCAGGGACAAAATCATAGACCTGCACAAGGCTGGAATGGGCTACAAAACCATAAGTAAGACGCTGGGTGAGAAGGAGACAACTGTTGGTGCAATAGTAAGAAAATGGAAGACATACAAAATGACTGTCAATCGACATCGATCTGGGGCTCCATGCAAAATCACACCTCGTGGGATATCCTTGATCCTGAGGAAGGTGAGAGCTCAGCTGAAAACTACACGGGGGGAAGTGGTTAATGATCTCAAGGCAGCTGGGACCACAGTCACCAAGAAAACCATTGGTAACACATTATGCCGTAATGGATTAAAATCCTGCAGTGCCCGCAAGGTCCCCCTGCTCAAGAAGGCACATGTACAGGCCCGTCTGAAGTTTGCAAATGAACATCTGGATGATTCTGAGAGTGATTGGGAGAAGGTGCTGTGGTCAGATGAGACTAAAATTGAGCTCTTTGGCATTAACTCAACTCGCCGTGTTTGGAGGAAGAGAAATGCTGCCTATGACCCAAAGAACACCGTCCCCACTGTCAAGCATGGAGGTGGAAACATTATGTTTTGGGGGTGTTTCTCTGCTGAGGCCACAGGACTACTTCACCGCATCAATGGGAGAATGGATGGAGCCATGTACCGTCAAATCCTGAGTGACAACCTCCTTCCCTCCACCAGGACATTAAAAATGGCTCGTGACTGGGTCTTCCAGAACGACAATGACCCGAAACATACAGCCAAGGCAACAAAGGAGTGGCTCAAAAAGAAGCACATTAAGGTCATGGAGTGGCCTAGCTAGTCTCCAGACCTTAATTCCATTGAAAACTTATGGAGGGAGCTGAATATCCGAGTTGCCAAGCGACAGCCTCGAAATCTTAATGATTTACAGATGATCTGCAAAGAGGAGTGGGCCAAAATTCCATCTAACATGTGTGCAGACCTCATCATCAACTACAAAAAACGTCTGACTGCTGTGCTTGCCAACAAGGGTTTTGCCACCAAGTATTAAGTCTTGTTTGCCAAAGGGATCAAATACTTATTTCTCTGTGCACAATGCAAATAAATATATATCATTGTGACTATCTGATTTTCAGTTTTTGTTTTTTTTTATATAATCTATCTCTCACTGGTAAAATTAACCTAGCCTAAAAATTCTAGACTGTTCATGTCTTTGACAGTGGGTAAACTTACAAAATCAGCAAGGGATCAAATACTTATTTCCTTTCACTGTAGCTAAAGGCTCATGGGCCCTGGTGCAAGAATACAGCATGGTCCCCCTGCTTTGCCCGACAGACCCCATGAATGCCCCCACAGTATAATTCCCCCATAGCTGCCCCCACAGTATAATGCCACCACACAGTATAATGCCCCCCATAGCTGCCCCCCACACAATATAATGCCCCCATAGCTGCCACATACAGTATAATGCCCTCATACAGTATAATACCCCCCATAGCTGCCCCATACACTATAATGCCCCATACAGTATAATGCCCCATAGCTGCCCTATACAGTATAATGCCCCCCATAGCTGTCCCACACACAGTATAATGCACCCCATAGCTGACCACCACAGTATAATGCTCCCCATAGCTGCCCCCACACAGTATAATGCCCCCCATAGCTGCCACATACAGTATAATGCCCCACATACAGTATAATGCCCCCCATAGCTGCTCCATACACTATAATGCCCCATACAGTATAATGCCCCCATAGTTGCCCCATACAGTATAATGCCCCCATAGCTGCCCCATACAGTATAATGCCCCCATATATGCCCCATATAGTATAATGCTCCCATAAAGTATAATGCCCCCATAGCTGCCCTATACAGTATAATGCCCGCATACAGTATAATGCCCCACATACAGTATAATGCCCTCCATAGCTGCCACATACAGTATAATGCCCCATGCAGTATAATGCCCTCCATAGCTGCCACATACAGTATAATGTCACCATACAGTATAATTTCCACCATAGCTACCCCCCCTACACAGTATAATGCCCCCCATAGCTGACCACCACAGTGTAATGCTCCCATAGCTGACCCTATATAGTATAATGCCCCCCATAGCTGCCACATACAGTATAATGCCCCACATACAGTATAATGCCCTCCATAGCTGCCACATACAGTATAATGCCCCATGCCCTCCATAGCTGGCACATACAGTATAATGCCACCACACCGTATAATTTCCACCATAGCTGCCCCCCACACAGTATAATGCCCTCCATAGCTGACCACCACAGTGTAATGCTCCCCATAGCTGCCCCATATAGTATAATGCCCTTCATAGCTGCCACATACAGTATAATGCACCATGCAGTATAATGCCCCCCATAGCTGCCCCATACAGTATAATGCCCCCATACAGTATAATGCCCCCCATAGCCCTCCCATACAGTATAATACCTCCCTTAGCTGTCTCATACAGTATAATGCCCCCCATACAGTATAATGCCCCCTCAGCAGCTACCATATGAGCCCCCTATTCCATACCCAGTATAATGCCCCCATATGTACCTAATAGAAAAATAATAACATAATTACTTACCTATCCCCGTTCCCATGACGGGTGGAGGATCCTTCTCCTCCTCTGCACTGTGCTGTGAGTGACTCGGCACAGACAGGCTTATGGGCCTGGTCGCAGTTGCGACTGTTGCGACCCCTATAGCTATGCCACTGACTTGACCGCTACTTTGATATTGACAGAGTGCATAGGGCACTTACAGCTCCCCGCACGGATGGACTTCCCAGAGATGTGTTGGTGAAGCCTCATTTTTACTCTTTGAAGGAACAGGTCATGAAAGCTTCCAGGACCTGAACAACTACAACTGCGTAACTGCGATATACAGATCTTCGCTGATCTGGCTCCTGGCACGATTCATTAAAACCTCTCCTCCAAGTTCTGAAACGACAGGAGATTAGATATAGATGGGCCTTCCCTTTTCGTCTCACATTTTCCTATCGCAATCGGCCACACAGTTTTGCTTATCTCCAGCAAGGAGAGGCCATTATGAAACGTTTGGGACTTATTTCAAAGGACGGTAGATCTCCGCCGCGGAAATCACCACCGCATGCTTCCTCTTCTTCTACAGCTCGTCTTCGACCGCTCTGGAGCTCCAGATCCTCGTCCCGACCTTCGACTTCGACTACCTGAACTTGCAAGTCCTTGATGCATTCCTGATGTAACTCTCACAGGAATCATGTGACTGGAACTTTTTCCACGTACAAGTTCCCTCTATTGTTTACTATTAACGTTTCATTTTACATTAACCCCTTCCCGACATCCGCCGTATATATACGGCGCTGCGGGGAAGGTGTTCCCGCAAAGCGCCGTATAGGTACAGCGCAGTGATGGTGCGGGCTCAGAAGCAGAGCCGGCACCATCAGCGCGGGGTGACAGCTGTATTATACAGCTGGCACCCTCCTGTAACTGCCAGGACCGGAGCTATTCTCCGATCCGGCAGATTAACCCCTCAGATGCTGCGCTCAATAGAGCGCAGCATCTGATAGGTTTTCACCCGACCGGCAACCCAGTGACGCAATCGCTGGGTTGCTGTGGCAATCGGACGCCAGAAAATGGCATCCGAGTCTGCCTTGTACGGGAGCCTGCGGCGAGTCCTCATGGGCTTGCTGTCAGTGAATAACTGACAGCGCTAATACACTGCACTACGTATGTAGTGCAGTGTATTAGAGTAGCGATCGGGGCATCAGGCCCTCATGTCCCCTAGTGGGAGAAGTCAAAAAAGTTAAAAAAAGTTAATAAAAATGTGGTAAAACAATAAAAACACACACATTTCAAATAAAAATAAAGCTAAACTGACTTTTTTCCCATAGTAAGTCTTTTATGATGGGAAAAACCGTAAAAATTAAAAAAAACTGTACATAATTGGTATCGCCGCGTCCGTAACGACCCAAACTACAAAATTATTATGTAAATTATCCCGCACGGTGAACGCCGTAAAAAAAAACATGAAAAACAACGCCAGAATCTTTGTTTTTAGGTCACATCTCCTTCCAAAAAATGCTATAAAAAGTGATCAAAAAGTCACATTTACTCCAAAATAGTACTAATAAAAACGACAATCCGTCCCGCAAAAAATAATCCCTGACACCGCTTTGTGCATGCAAAAATAAAAAAGTTATGGGTCTTAGAATATGGCGACACAGAAAACAAATGATTTTATAAAAAAAGTGATTTTATTGTGCAAAAGCCGCAATACATAAAAAAAACTATACATAATTGGTATCGCCGCGTACGTAACGACCCAAACTACAAAACAATTATGTAATTTATCCCGCACGGTGAACGCCGTAAAAAAAAACATGAAAAACAAATCCAGAATCTTTGTTTTTAGGTCACATCTCCTTCCAAAAAATGCTATAAAAAGTGATCAAAAAGTCACATTTACTCCAAAATAGTACTAATAAAAACGACAATCCGTCCCGCAAAAAATAATCCCTGACACCGCTTTGTGCACGCAAAAATAAAAAAGTTATGGGTCTTAGAATATGGCGACACAGAAAACAAATGATTTTATAAAAAAAGTGATTTTATTGTGCAAAAGCTGCAATACATAAAAAAAACTATAAAAATTTGGTATCGCGGTAATCGTATCGACCCGCAGAATAAAGCTAACATGTAATTTAGGGCGCACTGTGGATGCCGAAAAATAACCCAATAAAAAACTATTCCAGAATTGCTTGTTTTTGGTAATTTCCTTTACCAAAAAATGAAATAAAAGGCGATCAAAAAGTCGTATGTGTTCTAAAATGGTACCAATAAAATCTACAGCCCGTCTCGCAAAAAACAAGCCCGCACACCGCTCAATCAACTGAAAAACAAAAAAGTTATGGCACTAGTTATGCGGTGATGAAAAACATCTCAATGCGCAGGCCGGAGGGGAACATTCCTTCAGTTTCAGGGCCCTAGTATTTAGGAACTAGGAAAGGGAAGGGACATAGCACATCCGCTGGAAGCGAGGGCGCCCGTATTATACCAGCGCAAAACTTTTCCAGCAAAATTTCCCAAACCATGAAGGAGAAAAAGTCCACAAAAGGTGCAGAGCGTTACAAAAGGGGGATAAGAAAGAAAACCGTTTATCAGTGTGACACCGGCCTGCGCATAACGGATCGCTTCACATCGTAACGCACTTCTATGGATAATTGTATTATTTACCCCATTATTATACCCTCTTATTATGCCCTGATGTTCTCCGCACAGATTACATATACCCCTGATATACTCCGCACAGATTACATATGCCACCACATTATAAACTGAAATACCAGCAATACCTCAAACAGAACTACTACCAAGCAAAATCCATGCTCAAAATGGCGGTCTTTCCCTTCTTAGCCCTACAGTGTGCCCAAACAGCAATTTATGGCCACAAGTAAGGCATTACCATACCTGGGAGAACCCGCTTAACAATTTATGGGGTAAGATTCTCTAGGGGCACAACATATTGTGCGGTGAATAGGCAGATCAGTGGAGGAATTGCAATTTTCACTTTGCACCATCCACTGCATATTAATTTCAGCAAAACACCTGTGGAGTCTAAATTCTCACTACACCCCTTGATAAATGCCTTTAGGGGTGTAGTTTCTAAAACGGGGTCACTTTTGTTTGGTACATCAGTGGTTTTGCAAATGCAACATGGCGTCCGCCAACCATTCCAGCAAAATCTACGCTCCAAAAGATAAATACCGCTCCTTTTCTTCTGAATGCTCCCATATACGTAAACAGCTGATTATAACCACATACGGGGTGTTACCCTACTCGGGAGAAATTACTTTACAAATGTTGGGGTGCTTTTTCTTCTCTATTCCTTGTAAAAATGAAAAATGTTGATCTAAAACGACATCTTGTTGGAAAAAAAAAAATCTTTTTCATTTTCATGGCTTAATTCTAATTAATTCAGCAAAAAACCTTTGGGATCAAAATTTTCACTAAACCCCTAGATGATTCCTCAAGGGGTGCAGTTTCCCAAATGGAGTCACTTTTGGGGTGTTTCCACTGTATTAGTACTACAGGGGCTCAGCAAATGTGACATGGCGACCAGAAACCATTCCAAAATCCAAATGGTGCTAGTTCCATTCTGAGCCCTACCGTGTGTCCAAACAGATGTTTGTGACCACATGTGGGGTATTGTTTTACTCGGGAGAAGTTGCTTTACAAATTTTATGGTGCTTTTTCTCCTTCAGTCCTTGTGGAAATGAAAAAAAAATACCTAAACCTACATTTTCTTTGAAAAAATGTACATTTTCATTTTTATGGCTTACTTCCAATAAGTTCTGAAAACACCTGTGGGGTCAAACTGCTCACTGTACCCCTAGATAATTTCCTCATGGGGTGTAGTTTCCAAAATGGGATCACTTGTTGGGGGTTTCCACTGTTTTGTCCCCTCAGTGGCTTTGCAAATGCGACATGGCCTCCGCAAACCATTCCTGCTAAATTTGAGTTCCAAAAGCCAAATGGCGCTCTTTCCCTTCTCAGCCTCGCCGTGTGTCCAAACAGCCGTTTATTACCACATGTGGGGTACTGTTTTACTCTGGAGAAATTTCTTTACAAATTTTATGGTACTTTTTCTCCTTTAGTCCTTGTGGAAATGAAAAAAAATTAGCTAAACCTACATTTTATTTGAAAAAATGTAGATTTTAATTTTCACAGCCTACTTCCAAAAATTTCTGCAAGAAACCTGTGGGGTCAAAATGCTCACTATACCCCTAGATAATTTCCTCAAGGTGTATAGTTTCCAAAATGGGGTCACTTGTTGGGGGTTTCCACTGTTTTGTCCCCTTAGGGGCTTCGTAAATGTGACATGGCCTCCGCAAACCATTCCTGCTAAATTTGAGCTCCAAGAGCCAAATGGCGCTCTTTCCATTCTAAGCCCTGCCGCATGTCCAAACAACTGTTTATTACCACATGTGGGGTATTGTTTTACTCGGGAGAAATTTCTTTACAAATTTTATGGTGCTTTTTCTCCTTTAGTCCTTGTGGAAATTAAAAAAAAATTAGCTAAACCTACATTTTATTTGAAAAAAATGTAGATTTTCATTTTCACAGCCTACTTCCAAAAATTTCTGCAAAAAACCTGTGGCGTCAAAATGCTCACTATACCCATAGATAATTTCCTCAAGGGGTATAGTTTCCAAAATGGGGTCACTTGTTGGGGGTTTCCACTGTTTTGTCACCTCTGGGGCTTTGCAAATGTGACATGGCCTCCGCAAACCATTCCTGCTAAATTTGAGCTCCAAGAGCCAAATGGCGCTCTTTCCCTTCTAAGCCCTGCCGTGTGTCCAAACAACCGTTTATTACCACATGTGGGGTATTGTTTTACTCGGGAGAAATTTCTTTACAAATTTTATGGTGCTTTTTCTCCTTTAGTCCTTTTGGAAATGAAAAAAAATTAGCTAAACCTACATGTAATTTGAAAAAATGTCGATTTTCATTTTCATGGCCTAGTTCCAAAAATTTTTGCAAAAAAACTGGCCTGTCAAAATGCTTGCTACACCCCTAAATAAATTCCTCGAGGGGTGTAGTTTCCCAAATGGGGTCACTTTTGGGAGGTTTCCACTGTTTTAGTTCCACAAGACCTGTTCAAAGCTGACATGGTGCCTAAAATATATTCTAATAAAAAGGAGGCCCAAAATCCACCAGGTGCTCCTTTGCTTCTGAGACCGGTGCTTCAGTCCAGTAGCACACTAAAGCCACATGTGGGATATTTACTAAAACTGCAGAACCTGGGCAATAAATATTGAGTTGCATTTCTCTGGTAAAACATTCTGTGGTACAAAAAAAATGGATTCAAAATGAATTTCTGGAAAAAAATAATGAACTTTGTAAATTTCACCTCTACTTTGCCTTAAAGGGAATGTGTTGCCAGCAAAACATGTTGTTTTTTTTTTAGTTAAACAATTAGTGTGTAGGTGATTAAACATTGTTCTAATTTTTTTTATTTTTTTCACGAGTCAGGAAATATTATAAATTGGATTCAATTTATAATATTTCCCAGCACTGGTCACTAGATGGAGCAATTCCCAAAATTGCAGCATTGCATGTGGTAAAGCAACCACATTGCTTTATGCTGCAAAATTGGGAAAAAATCCCTCACTCTAGTGAGCTCTCAGAATCCCCCCCTCCTTTATCCTGGCTAGTGCCGGGAGAAACGATGGGTTTGAACGTTCTAACCTCCTACACTGTGTGTCGCCATTTTTTGAGCTAACACACAGTGTAGAAGGTTTACATACACTAGTAAAACACACTGAAACACAAACATACATAGAAATCACTTACCTGCTCCAGTCGCCGCCGCTCCCTCCGGTCCGTCCGCTCCGTCTGCTGCCGCTGCTCCATGTGCACAAGTCCGGAAGCCGCGACCGGAAGTAGTAATCTTACTGCCCGGCCGCGACTTCCGGTCCACAGGAAAATGGCGCCGGACGGCGCGTATTTTAAATCGGACTGTGTGGGAGCGGCGCATGCGCCGTTCCCACACACACGGCGTACACCATAGTGGATGGAACGGGCCCCGTTCGCAGTCCCTATGGGACTGGAGCTGCCGTATTCCATGTCTGTATGTGTCATTAATCGACACATACAGAAATGGAAAAAAAAATGGCAGCCCCCATAGGGAAGAAAAAGTGTAAAAATAGAAAAAAGTAACACACAAACACACAAATAAATATAAACGTTTTTAATAAAACCCTAACATAAAACTGATATAAAAAAAAAATTTTGGTGACACTGTTCCTTTAATTCCTGCGCAATGTCTAAAGGGTTAAGGAACTTTCTAAATGCTGTTTTGAATACTTTGAGGGGTGCAGTTTTTAAAATGGGGTGACTTATTGGGGGTTTCTAATATCTAAGGACCTCAAAGCCACTTCACAACTGAACTGGCCCCTGTAAAAATAGCATTTTGACATTTTCTTGAAAATGTGAGAAATTGCTGCTAAAGTTCTAAGCCTTGTAACGTCCTAGAAAAATAAAATGATGTTCAAAAAACGATGCCAATCCAAAGTAGACATATGGGGGATGTTAGTTAGCAACATTTTTGTGTGGTATAACTGCCTGTCTTACAAGCAGATACATTTAAATTGAGAAAAATGCTAATTTTTGCAATTTTTCGCTAAATTTTGGTGTTTTTCACAATTAAATACTGAATGTATCGGGCAAATTTTGCCAGTAACATAAAGTCCAATGTGTCACAAGAAAACAATCTCAGAATCGCTTGGATAGGTAAAAGCATTCCGGAGTTATTACCACATAAAGTGAAACATGTCAGATTTGAAAAATGAGGCTCTGTCAGGAAGGTCAAAAGTGGCCAAAGAGGGAAGGGGTTAATATAGCCTTTACTACTGTGGTATTTTATGCTGTTGTTCTTCAGCTAGGTATGGGCTGAGCTATTGAGAGCTGGCCCTCCCGTTGGGTGATGGAATTCCCTCCTTGGGATCTTGAGACATCACTGATATTATATTGTTCTTGTGGTGGTGATCTCTCAACATCCCCCTTGGCCCTGTTTGGGCATTGCTCTACATCTTGCTATATGTACCAAAATAATTAGTTTTGATTGTTTTCTCTTTCTTACTTTTGCTCCTCTCCCCTCCTTTCCTGTCCCCTTCTTATGATGGTCGAATGTCTTTGGAATTGTGCTTTCTGTGAACATTTCGGTCATGGCTGACCCTCCATCCTCGTTTAAAATTATCACTCACAATGTTCAAGGTCTCAACTCCCCGACTAAACGGCGACAAGCATTCCAAACATTTAAATCCTTGCATTGTGATATTGTGTTTCTAGCATATAAAAAATAAGAAGTATTCCAGACAGTAGTGTCAAAAAGTAGAAAAGTGTATTAAATATTTTTTCATGTCAATTGACAGAAAACAAAAGCATCACAATTGCCAAATGTGTATGAAATATTTCACCAATCTGAAGGTTAGAGTCCTGGAAGTTTCCTGGTTAGAATTCTGTCTTAGTCTTCCCAGTTAGATCCAGGGCTTTCGCCGATAGCAGAGACACCACGTGTGGAGAATCGGCGTCTGACAACACATGTGTGACGTTTCGGGGGACCACCCCCTTTCTCAAGCATACCTGTCGGACGTTCAGTGCTCATTTAAATAGTGATCGACTAAGGTAAGTGTAATAAACACATTTTTACAAGAGTGAATGTTTAAAAACATATAAGTAGTTAAAAACAAGCATTGAGTTTCGCAATGAGAATTTAAGAAATAGATTAATTAAAAAAACATTTGTTTTACGTTTCATTAATGAAACATTATGTTTTATGTTTCTTTTTTAAATTGGAAAAATTATCTTTTCTTTATAAATATTTAGTTATAAATCCATTAGTTAAATAGTCAGTATATAGAATGTAAATACAGAACGATGTCTAAATATTTGAGTATATAGTATTATTTCACATATTATTTCACATTTAAGTTATTTAATATATTGATAATTTCTCGCTTATATAATATTAAAACAATATTACAATAATATCTATTTTTACTTCATTTAAAGACTATGCAATAGTCTAGAGGAAATATAAGCCGCCGATGTTATTACGAGATTTTATTACAAGATTTTATGTTATAGATGAAAAAAAGGGAATTAAAGGTATACTCCAAAATTGCATCTTTTATTCATACCTGTTGGATTAATACTTTTCATAGTATGTATCCAATATACTTCTCTTTGCAAGAGATTCCTACTTATAGATTCATCATCATTGCCTGTTATTTCCTCTAAAATAGACCATTTTAGGTCATAGACCTTATGCTTTGCCTCAAAGAAATGTTTTGCAGCTGTTGTTTCTCCATGTTTTCTTTTTTACTATTATAGTGGAGGTACTTTGATCTGTATTTTTTTTGTCCAAAAGTTTTAATTTCTGAACGATGTTCGTTTATGCGTGTTTTTATAAGTCGCATAGTCTAACCTATGTATACTTTGCCCCAGGGACATTTCAGAAGATAAATGACATTTTTGCAGTTTCAGTTAAAGAGGCTCTGTCACCACATTATAAGTGCCCTATCTCCTACATAAGGAGATCGACGCTATAATGTAGATGACAGTAATGCTTTTTATTTAAAAAAAGATAAATTTTTACCACTTTATTAGCGATTTTAGATTTATGCTAATGAGTTGCTTAATGCCCAAGTGGGCGTATTTTTACTTTAGACCAAGTGGGCGTTGTACAGGGGAGTGTATGACGCTGACCAATCAGCCTCATGCACTCCTCTCCATTCATTTACACAGCGCATAGGGATCCTGCTAGATCCTTATGTGCTGTCTTATACTAACACATTAACAATACTGAAGTGTTTAGACAGTGAATAGACATTCCACGGGACGTCTATTCACAATCTCTGCACTTCGTTACTCTATCTGTGGTAGTTACAGCAGAGGAAGCGTGATCTCGCTGTAAATGACAGGTTACAACGAGATCACGCTTCCTCTGCTGAAACTACCATTTCAGCATTGTCCATTTCAATGGACAACTACCAGTTGTCCATTGAGAAACTCATTAGCATAAAGCTAATATAGGTCATAATATAGCTAATATAGGTCATACGTCAAAAATGATAGTTTTTCTAAATAAAAAAACACTGCTGTAATCTAAAGTACAGCGCCGATCACATTATGTACAATATAGGCCACTTATAATGTGGTGACAGAGCCTCTTTAAGGCCCAAACAAGGCTGCGTCCTTGAGGGTTTAAAGGGAATGTGTGGCCAGAAAAACATGTTTTTTTTTTAAAAATTAAACATTTAGTGTGTGGGTGATTAAACACTGTTCAAATTTTTTTTTTTTTTTTGCACGAGTCCAGGTAATATTATAAATTATTTCTAATTTATAATACTACCCATTTTTGGTCACTAGATGGAGCTGTTCCCAAAATTGCAGCATTGCAACATTGGGTTAAAAGCCCTCGCTCTAGTGAGCTCTCAGCTTCCCCCCCTCCTTTATCCTGGCTAGTGCCGGGATAAACGAGGGGTTTGAACGATGTAACCTCCTACACTGTGTGTCGCCATTTTTTGAGCTAACCCACAGTGTAGTAGGTTTACATACAGTAGTAAACACACACAAACACGAACATACATTGAAATCTCTTACCTGCTCCTGCCGCCGCGGCTCCCTCCGGCCCGTCCGCTCCGTTTGCTGCCGCTGGTGCAAGTGCACAAATCCGGAAGCCGCGACCGGAAGTAGTAATATTACTGTCCGGCCGCGACTTCCGGTCCACAGGAAAATGTCGCCGGACGGCGCCAATTTCGAATAGGACTGTGTGGGAGCGGCGCATGCGCAGTTCCCACACAGACGCCGTACACTGCAGTCCCTATGGGACTGTGGCTGCCGTATTCCATGTCTGTATGTGTCGTTAATCGACACACACAGAAATGGAACAAAAAATGGCAGCCCCCATAGGGAAGAAAAAGTGTAAAAATAAGAAAAAGTAAAACACAAACACACAAATGAATATAAACGTTTTTAATAAAGCACTAACATCTTTAACATATAAAAAAATAATTTGTGATGACACTGTTCCTTTAAAAGATACTACTGGGGGGGGGGGCGTGGCTTAGCTATGGAACCGTGAGCACGCGTCTTGGGGGAGCTCCGGATAAGCAGGCACATTACAGTGATTAACACCGGGTAAACCCGGCAGGCGATGCCAGGAAAACGCAGGGGAACTTGCCCTGGAGCCTCTCGTTCCTTACCCCGTTCCTCCGGCCGCTGCAAGAGTATGGAACGATTCCTATCCTCCTCACAAACAGCCTCGGCCTCCCCAGCAGCAATGGCGGACGCACTGACACCGCTTCCGGCCACTGAGATGTCGGCTCTCCTCCTTCCTCCTCCTCGGCCGCGCCTTGCACCTGATGACATGAACACAGACGCTGATCCTCTCTCCTGCAGTGCTCAGAATGCGGTAAGCCCTGCATCCCCACTCACCACACTTCCCATGAGGGAATCGCCCGCCATTGTACTGCACCCACGTGGTCCTGAGGTACAAAATGGGCCCATGGGCTTACACGCTGATTTACATTTGCTGAGGGAAATGATCCAGGCCCTCCCCACTAGACAGGACCTTAATTCCCTGGTTACCAGAATTGAGCAAGCACATCAACAAGACATAGCAGAGCTACGCCTGGAAGTGGACAGAATTGATTCTAGGGCTCTTTCTACTGAGCAAACTGTATCTACTATTGATTCCAGAGTGGCCTCTCTGGAACGGACTGCCATTGACACTAGAACACACTTACAGTCCCTGGCTCTTCAGTTGGATGATCAGGAAAATAGGGGACGCAGGAACAACGTCCGCCTGAAAGGCCTCCCAGATATGGGCCCACGAAATGAGCTATCTGGAAGGGTCCCTATTCTTTTCAACAAGCTCACCAACAGGCCGCCAGAGGCGACTTTCCTCATAGACCGCATCCACAGAGTCTCTCGTCCAGGCCCGCTTGATCCGTCCACACCACGAGACGTTTTATGCCATCTACACTACTACACTGACAAAGATGCAATTGTCCGGGGTGCATGGTCACATGGTCCTATGTCCGTGGAGGGTAGTACGATCACTATATACCCTGATGTCTCGCCACGAACACTATATGAGACGACTTCTCCACCCTTTACTGGAAAAAATCAAGGCGGCAGGCGCTACCTACCGATGGGGTCACCCGTTCCACGTTGCCGTCAAGAATAACTCTGGCTTCTACCTTTTACGTAATTTCTCGGATCTTGATGGCCTCTTTCGATTTCTTCAAATCGACCCCTTTCCAGTTCCCGACTGGTTAGCATTGGAGAGAGTCGACCAACCTCAAAGACGCCGTCCTCAACAGATCTATCCCTGGGGCGCCACATCTACCGCTAGTGGATCTGTCCCATAGGCTCCCACCTGAGGCTTAAGAGGGACCACACGCGCTGATATCCTTTTATTTTTTTATGGTGTTGCCTACAATTATGGCCTCACAAGGACTTAATATGTTACGTCCTGTTTATGCATCTCTCTGGTTCTCTTATTTGCTTTCTTACAGCTAATGTTCCTCTCAGTAAAACCAATAAGTGCCCATATTTCCTATTAAGGAACTATGGCCGCTCCAGCTATTTAATTACTCACTTCGGACCGACTAACGGTTGCAACGTATTAGTCTGCTTCCATCGTGTAGAACAGCACATGTATGATTAATATCCGTGGGTGATTTTGGGGTGTGATATTATCTGTTGCTTATTATATGCCACTTGTAACAATACCCCCCGCATCTCACATCATCTCTAAGACACTGGGGGAGTTATTATTATTATTATTATTATTATAGCTCATATTCACAGGCTTATATTGTTGCTATTTCCATGTATATTGCTCGTTATGCTGCAGGCAACCATGATAGGTATGCGGACCGATCTGCATTCGACATGCGGTCATGGTAGCCTCTTTTTATTGTTCAGTTGGGTACTACTTTACTGATATGTGGAACAGGCTACTGGGTTGCTCAACGCCATGGTTCGCAGGACCTATGTAACCCGCCCCAGTCCGATAGGGACTGAGACGCTGATTTCGGTTCTATAAATGTATGTGCCTCCGTCGCTCTCCCTATGGCGAGTGATGGAAGAAATTGTTCCCCCCCCCGTGGTTTTCCAGGTCCCCACAAATTTAACACCCTTTCTCCACAGGTTTCGCACCTACGAGGAGCCGGCCCTTGGGCCTCTTTCTTTTGTATAGTCTTGATCTTTTTCTCTTTCTCTCTTTATCTCTTTCTCTCCCACTTACTCTACCCCCGTCTTTCCGTTGCTCCCCTTTCCCCCCTCCCCCCATCGCAACCCACAGCGAAAATGGCGCAACATATACAAGTGGACATGAAAATAGGATCACTGAATGTCAAGGGCCTACACAGCCCTGGAAAGCGATCCATACTCTTCAATATGCTGAAAAGCAAACACCTACAGCTTGTGTTCCTTCAGGAAACTCATCTGTGTCAACAGAAGCCCTTTAAGTTGTCTAACACTTGGTTTCCTAATGCATATCATAGTTTCTCTCCTGATACGAAATCAAGGGGGACAAGTATTTTGATCTCCAGATCCCTCCCCTGGGAACTCCTGGGATCTCGCAGTGATGATATGGGAAGGATGCTCTTACTTAAGGGATCTATTGACTCTCAAGTATACACCTTTGCCTCTTTTTACCTGCCCAACTCTGGTCAGGGCACAGCCCTCATTGGTTTTTTGAATGCCCTGGAGGAATTTGGTGAGGGTACCATAGTCCTGGGCGGGGACTTTAATGTAGCTCTAGATCCCACAATAGATACGTCAAGTGGGTCGTCATCCTTTTCGATGTCCCAACTCCGCCGTATTCTGAGGTCTTTTCACGAGCACCAATTGGTAGACGCCTGGCGACTCCTTCATCGAGCTGACAAGGACTTCTCCTTCTATTCCGCAGTGCATGACACTTATTCCAGAATTGAACTCTTTTTTACCAAACATCATTCTCTCCACTCCATCCGTTCTGCGGACATTGATACGATCTCCTTTGCGGACCATGCCCTCGTCACCCTGACCCTCTCGCTACACTCCCCCCTCCTCCGCCAATCACAATGGAAGTTGAACCCGTCTATTCTCTCGGATTCAGTCGTCAACGCAGATATTCAATGCTCCATAGATGACTATTTCGCGAATAATGCCACAGAGGCCACTAATCCTCGTATTGTCTGGGAGGCACACAAATGCGTGATTAGGGGTACGTTTATCAAACACGGAGCCCGGTTAAAGAGGGAACGTGCTGCAGCTACTGTCCGTCTGTTATCGGAGATTGAAATCCTTGAGATCTCTCATAAACGCTCCCGTGATCCAGATTGCCGGATTGCCCTCCTTCATAAAAGAGAGGAACTTCGAACTCTCCTGATGTCCAGGGCCAAAGCCACGCTTTCCAAATGTAAACGCCACTATTATGAATACGGCAACAAAAGCAGCAAATCGCTTGCCAGGGCGTTATGCATTCAACAAGCCCAGAACTACATACCCTCGATTATGTCCTCTTCCCAAACACGTGTCCGATTACCTATGGATATAGCCTCCACATTTCTGGAATTCTACGCCTCCCTGTATAATACGGATTCAACTAACCCTTCCACGTCAGCCAGAGACTTCAGGTCAAATATTTCTGCTTACATCGCAGATTCTGGCCTCCCCTCTCTATCAGATGATAGTCTCTCTGACCTGGAAGAACCGATTACCCTGCAAGAACTTTCCTAAGCTCTAAAACACTCCCGGTTGGGCAAAGCCCCTGGCCCAGATGGATTTACGCTCCCATATTACAAAAAATTTCTGTCAGCATTGGGACCGCGTTTTTTGACTTCCTTCAATTCCTTCTCCACCTCGTCTCCCACCCCTCCCGACGCTCTTAGAGCGCATATTGCGGTGATTCCCAAGCCCGGTAAAGACCCCTTACAGTGTGCTAGTTACAGGCCAATCTCCCTCCTTAACACCGACATCAAATTGTTCGCTAAGATTCTGGCTGTTCGTCTTGCACTGCTGCTTGGGGAGATTGTTCATGCAGATCAGGCGGGTTTTATGGTAGGCAGAGAAGCACGGGATAACACGACTAAAGCCATCAACCTTATTCACAAAGCCAAGATATCCAATACGCCTCTTATGCTCCTGTCCACGGACGCTGAAAAGGCGTTCGACAGGGTCAACTGGACTTTTATGGAAGAAACCCTCTTACGCCTTGGCCTTAGATCTCACATGATGGGATGGATAATGTCCCTGTACTCGTGCCCATCCGCTAGAGTCCGCGTGAATGGCATCCTCTCGGAAGGGTTCTCCATTTACAATGGCACCAGGCAGGGGTGCCCCCTGTCCCCCTTGATCTTTGTACTGACATTGGAGCCTTTCCTACGCCATGTTCGCACTAATCCAGATGTGAGGGGTTTGGAGACGCACAACTCAGTCAACAAGGTAGCTGCATATGCTGATGACCTACTCTTCTTCTTGACTAACCCAACCGTCTCCCTTCCCAATCTCATGCGGGAATTTCAGCGCTTTTCCAACTTATCCAACTTCAAGATTAATTTTTCTAAAATCCGAAGCACTGAATATTTCCCTCCCTCCCCACCTCCTCTTGACCCTGAAACAATCTTTCAGTTTTAAGTGGACTCCAGTAGCCTTGAAATACCTGGGTGTCCGTGTTCCCTCAGATCTGAAGGATCTTTTCCAATTGAACTTCCCTCCACTCCTTGCTGATCTTAAGGCGGACTGCGCCCGGTGGTCTAAAGGTACTTTTACATGGATGGGCCGGTGCACCATCTTCAAAATGAACACGCTTCCAAGACTCCTTTATCTCTTCCAGACCCTTCCCATTGCTATACCTATTAAATTTTTTAAAGCTGTCAACTCTCTCCAGATTTCTTTTGTTTGGAACGGTAAAACCCCTCGACTGTCACGCACGCTTCTCTGTCGATCTAGGGAATCAGGTGGGTTGGCACTCCCTGACGTCCGCTCTTATTATACTGCATCCCATCTTGCTCGAGTGGTGGATTGGTGTAGACACGAGGGTTTTAAACCGTGGGTGGACCTGGAGCAGAGCTTCTCATCTATACCCCTACAGGCTATCCCTTGGCTACATCGTAACCAACTTAAACACCTCCGCCATCACCCCACTATAGGCCCAACACTGTTGTGCTGCTCCCTTCTTTCAGTTCGGTCATCCCTCCTCCCGGTTCACTCCTCAATGTATCCCATACTGGGCAACCCCTCTTTCACCACCGGTATGACGGACCCAGCCTTCCGCTCATGGCAGTCCTCGGGATGGTTTCGAGCAGCCCAATTTCTGAACGGCTCTGATTGGCTCTCCATGGCGGACATAGCCCAGGTCCCTGACCTCCCGCCGCTAGGACACTGGCGTTCCCTCCAACTACGTTACTTTTGCTCTTCTATTTCATCCCCTACTTCCTATCAAAGGGACAGGACTCCTCTAGAGGTCCTTTGTACTGGTTCTGAATTGGCTAGACACGCACTGTCCACAATATACAAACTTCTCATAGACCCCCCGGATCTGCCCCTCCTTGCCTATCTTTCTAAATGGGAAGCGGATCTGGGTATCTCCTTCTCCCCCACACAAAGCCAGCGTATACTTATTATGGCCCACAAGACTTCGATTAGTTCACGATACCAAGAAGCGGGCTTTAAACTGTTGACTCGCTGGTACAGGACCCCAGCTCGATTGCACCACATCTTTCCTACAGCATCCCCTTTGTGCTGGAGATGCGGGCAGGACAATGGTACCCTCCTCCACACCTTCTGGTCATGTACCCTTCTCACCCCGTTTTGGGAAGGCATCAAACGGGTGATAACTGAGGTCACAGGCACAGATATAACCTTGGACGCGGCCCTCTTCCTTCTTCATCACTGCGACGTTCCGGTGAATTTATATAAGCGCTCCCTGCTTCACTTTTTAGTGATGGCAGCCCGTCATTGTATGCCATTACGATAGAAAGATTCTTCTCCTCCTACATTGTCCCTCTGGGTATCACAGGTGAACGACATTATGCATATGGAGGACTTGACCTCAGTTATCTACGACTCAAGCACCAAGTTCTGGCAGACATGGGCTTCTTGGATTGTTTTTCAGGACTCAGACTCCTACAAAGACATTATACGAGATCCGCATACCCCTAGGCAACCTGACTAGCGCACTTTGTCGGTCGGATGTAATGGAGGCCCCCCACCCACCCCTCCCCTCTCGCATATTCTCCCCTGTTCTTCATTCCCCCTTGGCCTTCCTCTTCTGACCTGTTCTTTCTCTCTTAGTCCTTCAGTATGGATTCCAAGATCCGGACCTACGTGGCGGAGGCTTGTTCTTATTCAGAATACTTCCCTATATGGGAATGATAGCTTATATTATTTCAGCTAATATGTATGTGAAGGCTGACTGTACTTCTTATGTTGGTTTCTGTACTTTTTCTGTACTTGGTCATTTATACCCCGTATGTTGTAAAATGGACCTTTTCGGTCATCAAAATAAAGAATTAAAAAAAAAAAAAAGATACTACTGAATTTTTGAATAGAATTGAAAAACTGACTGTGACTAAAGAAAAACTTCTCTGCACATTGGATATTAAAAGCTTATATACTAACATCCCATATAATGAAGAAATGTCTGCAGTCAGACACAAACATAGCGAAGATGCTACTTTAAATAATGAAACGATTAAGTTCATTATGTGTCTTTTAGATCTAATACTTACTAAAAAAATATTTCAGGTTCGATAACGACTACTACTTGCAATTGCAAGGCACTTCCATGAGCTCAATGGCAACTCCAGGATATGCTATTATCTTTATGGCCTCTTTTGAAACCTCATTTGTACACAATGGCCCCTTCAGCGAATGCATAAAATTATGGCTAAAATATGTGGATGATGTTTTCTTATTATGGGAAGGTAGTAAAGAGAATTTAGATAAATTTATGTCATACATTAATAATTGTCATAATCTGATCCAATTTTCTATTGAATGTAATCTTGAAAGTATACACTACCTTCATGTTAAAATTAATAAAACAACAAATAATCATGTGATGACAACCTTGTGTTACAAACCAACAAACAGGAATAACCTATTGAGAAGAGATAGCGCTCATGCCCCCAAACATTTAAAGGTATACCAAAAGGCCAATTCATCAGGGCCAGACATATCTGTAGTGAAGACAGAGAATATCGAAAACACAAAACCATAATTACTGATAAATTCGTTGAGAGAGGCTATTGAAGAAATGAGCTAGAAAAAATAAGATCAGAAATTGAAGATTATAAAATAGAAAATTTACGGAAAAGGAAAGATATAAATAAAAAAGAGGAAAAGAAACACCGTTTTATTTCCACTTATGATAGTCATTCCAAACTTATTAAAGTAACTATCATAAACATTGGGAAATGTTAGGCCCCGTTCACACTGAGTATTTTTACAAGTTTTTTGACGCGGAAACCGCATCGTAAAATGTGCCAAAAAAAGTCTGAAAATGCCTCCCATTGATTTCAATGGGAGGCGGAGGAAACGCTCGCAGGAAAAATAAATGACATGACCTATCTTCGGGCGTTTACGTTTCTGACCTCCCTTTGACATCAATGGGAGGCAGAGAAAGCATATTTCGCAGCGTTTTTGCCCGTGGCGCTCAATGGGCACGAGCGAAAAACTCAGCGAAAAACGCAGCAAACGGCGTGCAGGCAGATCAAAATCTGCCTCAAAATTCCATGTGAACAGGGATAACTTAAAATATGGGTGAACAGGGGTGAACTTAAAATATGAACCCAAGTATGAAAAATGTTTACCGAAAAACCCCAAGTTATATATTGTAAAGGTAAATCTATTTCAAATCAACTTATAAGAGCCGATATTAAAGAAAAACCTATATCCAAACAAACATTTCTTAATACATCTAAAAATGGCACATTCCCATCCCTTTCCTGTCAAAACTGTAGTTCAATTATCAAAGGCGACTCTATTTGTCATCCAACCAAAGGCCATCCAATTAAGATTAAAGGGTACTTTAACTGCAACTGCAAAAATGTAATTTATCTTCTAAAATGTCCCTGTGGCAAAGTATACATAGGTCAGACTATGCGACTTATAAAAACACGCATAAACGAACATCGTTCACAAATTAAAACTTTTGGACAAAAAAATAAAGATCAAAGTACCTCCACTACAATAGTAAAAAGAAAACATGGAGAAACAACAGTTGCAAAACATTTATTTGAGGCAAAGCATAAGGTCTATGACTTAAAATGGTGCATTTTAGAGGAAATAACAGGCAATGAATCTATAAGAAGGAATTTCTTACAAAGAGAAGTATATTGGATACATACTATGAAAAGTATTACCGTATTTTTCGGACTACAAGACGCACCTGACCATAAGCTGCTCCCAGGTTTTAGACAACAGAAAATAGGAAAAAAATTATTTGTTAAAAAATAATTTATTCTGTTTCACCACATTCTGAGCCAAAAAGTTTTTTATATTTTTTTCATCGATTGAGTAGTGTGAGGGCTTATTTTTTGCGGGACGAGCTGTATTTTTATTGGCACAATTTTTTGGTACATACGGTTCTTTTGATCACTTTTTTATTTTATTTCATTTTTTAAGCGCTAAGGTGACCAAAAAACTATTTTGATGTTTTACATTTTTAAACTCACCGTGCGAGTTAAATAATGGTATATTGCAATAGATCGGACTTTTATGAAGGCAGCGATACCAAATTATTTAATTTTTTTACATTGTGCTTGGGGAAAAAGTGTTTTTTGTTGATCTTTTAATTTTTTTTTTTTTTTTTTACAGTACTGAAAATGTATCTACCTTTTTTTTTCTTACGCATTTTATGAGTTCCCCTAGGGGACTTGAACTGGCAGCCACTTGGTTGCATGTGGAGTTACTGAAACAGTGTAACTCGCTGAGCTACACTGTTTCCCTAACTCTCATGGTAGTGAATGATGGCACTTATGGAAGCAGCGTAGCATGCGAGCTATGCTGTTTCCATAACTACTGTTTGGTTCTATGGGAGTTACGGAAACAGCGTAGCTCAGCGAGTTACGCTGTCTCAGTAACTCCATGTGCAATCAAGTGGCTGGGAGAGCACAGAAAGCTAGAACGGGGTTTAGGGGGCCCCGTTCTAGAGATAGGTGCGGGTCCCAGAGGTGGGACCTGCATCTATCTGACATTTATTACATATCCTGTGGATATGTCATAAATGTCCTTCATAGAAAAACCCCTATAAATGCCGCGGTCGCTATTGACCGCGGCATTTAACTAGTTAAAGAAGTTTGCCATAAAACACATTTATCCCCTATCCACAGGATAGGGGCTACATGTGAGATCGCTGGGGTCCGACCGCTGGGACCCCCAGCAATAAGGAGAACAGGGGACCGAAAGTCACCCAAAGCGCTACATGAGAAGCCTGGACTTCTGGATTCTGTGTCCGGCTTATCTGTTCCGCAGCTCCATAGAGATCAATGTAGAGCCGTTCGCGCATGTGCATGGATAGGCGATATATGTATTTTATGGTACAACCCCTTTTAACTGCCAGGAACAGTGAAATTGCTGTTCCTGGCCGTTAGAGCAACGTGTCCTCTGTAAAACACAGCTGACACCTGCAGTGTACAGAGCGGGCTCAGCACGTCATGGGTCGGGAAGGGGTTAAGTAATGAAGCGGTCATAGGGCCCGGCGATGCCGGGTCCCTTGAATGCGGACTATAAGACAAAGGGACTTTTTAGCAAGATTTATTCTTGCTAAAAACTGTGTCTTATAGTCCGAAAAATACGCTAATCCAACAGGTATGAATAAAAGATGCAATTTTGAGGTATACCTTTAATTAATTTTTTCATCGATGACATAAAATCTTGTAATAAAATCTCGTAATAACATCGGTGCCTTATATTTCCTCTAGACTATTGCATAGTCTTTAAATTATGTCAAAATAGATATTATTCTAATATTATTTTAATATTATATAAGCTAGAAATTATCAATATATTAAATAACTTAACTGTGAATTACTATTATGTGAAATAATACTATATGCTCCAATATTTAGACATCATTCTGTATTTACATTCTATATGCTGATTATTTAACTAATGGATTTATAACTATATCTTCATAAAGAAAAGAAAATTTTTTCCTATTTAAAAAAGAAACATAAAACATAATTTTTCATTATTGAAACATAACGAAGTATTATGATATTTTTTTTCAAATAATCCATTTCTTAAACACTATATCGCTAACACTATATCGCTAGTGCAGTGTAAATGAATGGAGAGGAGTGCATGATGCCGATTGGTCAGCGTCATGCACTCCTCTGTACAATGCCCACTTGGTCGAAAGTAAAAGTACGCCCACTTGGGCATTAAGAAAGCTCATTAGCATAAACCTAAATCGCTCCTAACGTTGTGAAAAAAGATCGTTTTTTTAAATAAAAAGCATTACTGTCACCTACATTACAGCGCTGATCTCCTTATATAGGAGATAGGGCACTTATAATGTGATGACAGAGTCTCTTTAACTACTTATATGTTTTTAAACATTCACTCTCTTGTAAAAAGTTGTTTATTACACTTACCTTAGTCGATCACTATTTAAATGAGTACTGAAAGTCTAAGTCAAAGGTATGCTTGAGAAAGAGGGCAGTCCCCCGAAACATCGCACAGGTGTTGTCAAGTGCCGATCCTCCACACGTGATGTCTCTGCTATCGGCGAAAGCCCTGGATCTAACTGGGAAGACTAAGGCCCCATGCACACGAACGTGCTTTTGCGGCTGCAATTCCGCCGAAAATCCACAGGAGAACTGCGGCCCCATTCATTCCTATGGGGCCATGCACATGACCGCTGTTTTCATGGTCCGTGCATGGACCCGGAGCCCGAACCGCAGAAAGAAAGGGCAAGCCTTATTACGGCCGTGTTTTGCGGTCCAGGCTAATTGAAAATAATGGCTGCGGCCATGTGCACGGCCCGCGATTTGCGGGCGGTTCGCGGCTGTCACTCCGTGGCTGGCCGACCCGGAAATCACGGCCATGGACATGGCTACGGTCGTGTGCATGAGGCCTAAGACAGAATTCTAACCAGGACCCTTCCAGGACTCTAACCTTCAAATATTTCGTACACATTTAGCAATTGTGATGCTTCTGTTTTCTGTCAATTGACATGGAAAAATATTGAATACAGTTTTCTACTTTTTGACACTACTGTCTGTGCTTATTTTCTATACGCTATATCCGAGAGATTGAAAACACCTCTTATTGCACTACCACACCCACAGGTTAGTCTACTAAAGGTCAGAAACTATATACTTGGATATTATGTTTCTACAAGAACAGCATTTCTCCACTAACTCTTGTTCTAAATTTATGCATAATCATTATACTTTGTATTATCTAGCCGCAGCTGCGAAAAAGAAGAGAGGAGTGGGCATCTTTTTCAAAAGAAACCTTCCCTCCACACATCAACCCACGGTGGCAAATCCTGAGGGCAGGTATTTACTCATAAATGGTACACTACAGGACACCCAGGTCACATTTATTTCTTATTACGCACCAAATGAAGGCCAAATAAGTTTTTTCAATGCAATGTTCAGAAAATTACTTCCTCATTTCCTTGGTAAAGTGTTTTCAGGTGGGAATTCTAATGTAGCATTGGCCCCTGCCCCCCCCCCTAAACAGGGGTTGCAATTAACCAAACTATTACACTCCCATTATTTTGTTGATGCTTGGAGATCCGCCAATCTCTCCACCAGGGATTACACATTTTATTCTCATGCCCACTCGTCTTACTCTCGCATTGATAATCTCTTCCTTCCGTGTCAGCTCTTAAATAAGATACTCTATGCCAAAATACACCCCATTTCGTGGTCAGATCATGACTTGGTTTTGTTTACATTGGCATGGCATCTGAACGAGTCTCTTCTGACAAATCACCAAATATCCCAAGAAATTGTAACTGAACTTGAACACTTAATTGCACAATTGACACTTCCCCAGCTATTAAATGGGATGCCCACAAAGCTACCTTTAGGGGGAAACTCATTCAGATTGCCTCACGTCTAAAAAGAACTAGAGACCAAACTCTTAAAGATAAGGAAGCGGCTTATTTAGCTTTACTATGACAACAAAAGACAGATAATAAACTTGATTTACGCTTGATTTACGCTCTAAAATTAAAGATGCCCGTACGGAACTTAACTTATGCCTTACTACTATCGCAGAACGTCACATTCGTTGGACGCAATATTGATTTTTTGCACAAAGTGACAAACCAGGCACCCTTTTGGCTCGGAATCTTGCTCCATTGTTCCGTAACTTTATGGTCCCTAAACTAAGGCTTGCGAATGGTAATCTCACGCAACACCCAAAAGAGGTTCTCAATAGTTTATTTTCATTCTACTCCTCCATGTATAAATCCCCTCCCCAGCTAGATAAATTGAAATCTGAGGCTTTATTTCAGGATTTCTCCTTGCCTGTATTAACGGACCCCACAGAGATAATATGGAGGCCCCTATATCGACTCAGAAAGTGTTGTCTGTGATTAAATTCCTCAAATCAGCAAAATCCCCAGGTGCCGGATGGGTTCTCTAACCTATACTATAAAAAATTTGCGGATATTTTAGCTCCTCACTTGGTCACCCTCTTTAATGCTTTGCGAGATGGGGGTTCTCCTGCACCTGTAGCCCTCAGGGCATACATTTCGGTGATCCCAAAACCAGGTAAAGACCCCTCTTCTTGTCAAAATTGTAGGCCAATATCGCTAATTAATGTCGACATGAAGATTCTCACTAAAATCCTGTCCACGAGACTCAATACCTTTCAAGAACAGTACATTCACCCTGATCGTTCAAGCGGCTGACCAGACAAGAAGAATCATTGATCTTATATCCCTTGTTCGTTCACATTGGGATGGTACGCGCAAAACAGGATCACTGGGCCTGTCGCTTGACCTGCATAAAGCTTTCGATTCCCTAACCTGGGACTATTTCTTTTTTGTTTTAAAGCATTGGGGATTTGGCGATAAATTTACTACCCTTTTGAAAAGTCTATACTCGACTCCATCTGCCCAGGTAATGATCAAGGGATTTCTTTCAGACTGTATATCCATAGCCCAGGGGACGAGACAGGGATACCCTCTCTCCCCTATACTTTTTGTCTTGGCAATTGAGCCCCTGGCCCACCTGATCAGGATGAATAAAGACATGAAGGGAGTTGATGTTAGGGGTCAGACACATAGATGTGCACTATATGCGGACAACATCTTTTTGGTGTTGTCATCCCCCATTACATCCCTCCCGAATCTTTATCACGTCTTAGACCAATTTTCCCAAATCTTAGGACTGAAGGTCAACCATGAAAAGTCTCAGGTCTTGAACATCAACATTCCACATTCCATGGCCAAGTTGATACAACTGAACTTAGAGCTGAGATGGAGGAAAGACAAAATCTCCTATCTGGGGGTTCACCTCACTCCTTGCTATTCCACCCTTTTTCGCACAAATTTCCTCCCTCTAAAACAAAAACTGAAAACAGAACTGTTGCACTGGGCTTCTATGCCTCTTTCCTGGATCGACAGGATTGAAGCTATCAAAATGACGGTTCTTCCCAGAATCTTAGACTTTTTCCGCACTTTACCAATAGATTATATTATCCTTCATTTGGGGTCCTAAACGATGTAGTCCCACAAAGTACGCTCTATACTCCTAAAGTCTCGTGGGGGATTGGGTTTACCGAACCTCACTAAATACTACTATGCTGCTTGTCTGACACCCTTAGTCTCACTACACAGTGTAAGTAACCAAACTCGTTGGATTTCTATTGAACAGGCAGCTACTCCTGATGTTTCTGTAGACCAGTTGCTATGGTTGAAACCCAAACAAAGACCACCTATGTTATGCCCGCTCCTCTCTTCTTCCTTGGCGCTGTGGGATAGGTTGACTCACAGATTCCGGCTCTGTTCTATACACACACCTGCAGCCAGATTATTTGCTAATCCTACCTTTGCTCCTGGAATGCAACCGTCAGCGTTCCAATGGTTGTTGGATAAAAATCTATACCGTACTGGACATTTCTTTGATAGACTGGGCGTGAAACCCTGTCATTTTTATCAGTCGATACATCACATGCCGGACTCTGAGATTTTTCGCTTTCACCAGATTCACCATTTTATGGCCTCATTTAAACCTACTTCGGTCCTGCGAAGTACTTCAGTATTTGAGAATTTATACTTAAATAATTCTAGTAGTCATCATCTGTTGTCTAATATTTACTCATTTTTGGTTTCTCCATCGGACAAACTGTCATATGTCTATGTGGGAAAATGACTTACACACATCCTTTACTGTAAGGGAATGGCAAGATGTGGCAGAATGTACTGAAAATTTTTTCCATTAACGCTTCACTGGTCGAAGCCAATTATAAAGTATTTTTACGATGGTACTTATTTCCCTCTAGACTGGCCAAGACGTTCCCTTCTTCCTCATCATCTTGCTTCAGACACTGTGAATGTGTGGGGTTGTCCGAAGGTGCGCCGGTTCTGGCGACGAATCATTAATATGTTATATTCTATAACTCAGATTAACTTGAAACATTCCCCGTCACAGGCATTACTTAATGAGACCATCCCTGGATTATCTAAGGCTTCTCATAAATTTGTGTCCTTTCTTTTCCTGGCAGCCAAAATTTCTATAGCTACATCCTGGAAAAGTCCTGTAATTCCTCTTCATCTGGTTAAGACTAAACTGAATTGGATTATGGTCAACGACCACTGTGTGGTCTCAGAATAGGAAGAGCTCTTTCTTCAAGTTTGGCAGCCATGGATCAGTTATCTTGGGACGATCTCTTAGGTTCATCTTGCCTGAAAGACATTCTCATTCTCCTACTTTTTCCCCCTCTTTTCCCTTTTTCTCTCCCTCCCTTTTATTCCTTCTTTCTTTTTTGAATGTGGCAATATTTGGAATATATTGGTCTATCATGATTCAATTTATGGGGATTACCCAGGATGCTAATTGCATTGTTTGATGTACAGTCTTGGAAACCTTCAATAAAAATTATTGAAACATAAATACCAATGCCCTGACCCAATTACCCTAAAATAGATATGTAATATATCAGAATTTACGGTAGACATTGACGATCACAAATAAAAGGTCTATTTTAGGGTAAAAATATATTATTACCAGAAACAATTTGCTTTATTTTCAAAATATAAGCCTGAAAATTCTAAAATAGCAAAAACGATGTGTATAAAAATTATTACAAAAAAGGAGCCTGCATTGTCTACGAAAAAATGTTGCAAAAAAACACGTCGCTAGCCAAACAAATAAATGTTTTTAGCCATTTTTAGCACGTTAGTTAAATGGCAAATAGTGTCTGGCCCTAAAGGCTCAAAATAGCCTGCTTCTCAGCCAGTTAAATCTGAATCTAAGGCTGACCTTACACTTTAGATAGTTCAGCCGACAGCTATTCCTAACAACTTCCCCATACACATGCATGCTCAACTTGGCCGAGCGTGTATGTGTTTTCAATAGGAAGAAGGAAGAAAGTCGCTGCCACACTGCTAGCAACGGCTGATCTTACGAATAAAAGTATTGGGCATGTTGAAATTTAACAGGCCGATCCTTCTCAGGACGCCGCCATACACATTATATGGTCAGCCCGCCCCACTGAAATTGCACAGGGCGCATCACCCTCTCTCTAGTAGTGGTCACGCTCCACACATTACTCCCTTGGCTTTTAGAGCACCTACTTTACACCTGCAACATCATCTCTTCTCCCTCCACCCTCCATAGACAGCACCTTTCCTGGCTAGCGGCGCCATATCCCCACTGAATAGAACTTGCAGAAGCTCTGCTAGTCTGATGGTTGCCATGTTTTTTCCACAGTGCTTGTACAGGAGGTGGGGTATCAAAATAATCATGCACAGGGCACCAGCTAACCTAAGGCCGGCCCTGCTTGTCCATTAAAATGTGCAAACTTTGATCATCCAGTAAAATATTATGCAATCAAATGCATTGATGTGTGGAGAACAATATATTTCACCTTTCGCTGCCCTTGTTCTCAGCTGTTGAATGATTTATAATGACACATAAAAACAGTGTCCTTGAAAGCTATGCCAAAGCCAAAGATGGATAAACAAGAATGTAAAGATGCTTATACTTAGTACTATTAGTAAAATTGAATGCTTGCCTTGAAAAAATGTAAACTGCCTTTTTACAAGATGCTAATTCTCTGTAACACTGTAAAGCAGTCTGTAATTTTTATTAAGTCAGGAAGGTCAAATTAGGTCTTTAACCTATATTTCTTGGTTACAAAATCCTACAAGAGAAAAGCAAGTTAAGGTCCTGGTAGCAAGGCCATATTGAAGCACTCTAGCAATTAACAGTTTGTGTCTATATAGTGCAGCATAGGCTCTTATCAACCTACTAGTGACCGCCCATGGGTGTTTTTATGGCAGCCACTAACAGGCTTTATTCTAATTCAGTAGCCTTTTTACGGCGCTGCATCAGAATAAATAATCGCCAGGAGCAGTTAAATCTCCCTGCTTTCAGCTACTGGAGGTCCCACATCGATTCCGCCCGTTTAACACTTCAGATTCGGCGGTCAATAGCAAGTTCCGCATCTGAGTGGTTTTAAAGGGAGGGGGCTCCCTCTCTCACCCCACCGGCACCCCACGATGCGATCGCAGGGTGCCGTTGGTTTCTATGGCAACCGGGCGCCTAACAAAGGCCCCCAGGTCTGCCTCTAGTTAATGCCTATTAGGCCATGCCAGAGGTACAGAAGTATTGCAGTGTATTATAAAAGCGATCAAATGATCGCATAGTGAAGTCCCCTAGGTTAGAGAAAGTTTAATAAAATGTATAATAAATAAATATTCCAAGTAAAAAAAATAATAAAAACCCTCTACAAAATGCTTTATTATAAAAAAAAGTAAAAAAATTACACATATTTGGTATCGCCGCCGTCTGTAACGACCCCAACTATAAAGCTATTCCATTATTTAACCTGCACGATTAACGCCGTGAAAACTAAAATAAAAAACAATGCCAGAATTGCTGTTTTCTTTTCATTCTTCCTTCCAATTTTTTTTATAAAAAGTGATCAAAAAGTCGCATGTACTCCAAAAAACAAATACTTTTTTTTTAAAAAGTGTTTTTACTGTGTCAAAGTAGTAAAACATAAGAAAACTATATAAATTTGATATCGTAGCAATCGTAACGACCCGCTGAATAAAGTTATTCCGTTATTTATACCACACGGTAAATAGCGTAAATTTAGGATGCAAAAAAGAGTGGCAAAATTGGTGGGTGTTTTTCTATCCCCCCCAATAAAAGCTAATAAAAGTTAATCAATAAATTATATGTACCCCAAAATGGTGCTATTAATAAATACAACTTGTCCCGCAAAAAACAAGTCCTTATACACTATGTTGATGTAAAAATACAAAAGTTATAGCTCTTTTGTCACGATGCGGGGTGTGAACCCACTGGGCCGTACCGCGTAGCGGGATAGCAGCTGGCCATCTAGGTACAATACAATGTCTAAAGTCCAGAAAGAGTACCTGAGGCAGTAGACAGTAGCGGTGACGCGACTTGACTTTCACTGTAGATGGCACAGTAGATGCAGCAGAAGACCCAACTTGACTTTCCCTGTAGATGGCACAGAGGCACGGTAGCACGGGATACAGGGTACAGGCAGCAGGAACGGGTAACACGGGGAACTGGAAAACACTAGGAGACCATTTTCAAGACAAACTTTAGGTATACAACAACACTCAGGCAAAGATCAAGTGGGCAAAGCCCTTTTTATAGTCCAGCAGCATTCTGGGCTAATTACTGATTTTTAACAACTGGATGCGTACTGACCCTTTAAGGCCATGCATGCGCGGGCGAGCGTGCCCTGCGAGAAACAGTCTCAGGACCCGGAAGTGAGTGCCGGCATCTGACTGGAGGGAGATGCCGCCGAGAACACAGACGTCCATGGCCGCGGCCGTCAGAGGGTAAGTCTGAATGACGGCCTGCGGCCATAGACGTTACATCTTCAAATGCAGTGATGGAAAAACGTAAAAAAATAGCTCGGTCATTAAGGCCTAAAATAGGCTGGTCACTAAGGGGTTAATGACTAATGTAGAGGCTCCTGTGTATGCCTTGTGTATACCTGTTTTAATTGATGTGCTATTTATGAGTTGTTTGCCATCTTGGTTCCTTCTTCCGCTCTGACATGGTTCCCCTAATGCATTCTACTTTTCCCATTATGCCTCTGGCTTTCCAGAGTGGGTGGAGTCTCATCACACTGCACTTGCTCTCCTCTGAATCCTAAGTATAGCAAGTGATAGATTAGTGTCATTGAACTGCTGTACTCACACTGCAGAGTCTCAGTGAATCCTATGTGATGCAGCTTTACACTGCTCTCCCTCCTCCTGCTAGTGATATATCAGTGACATACTATTGAAATGCTGTCCCCTAAATCATACTGCAGAGTCTTAGTGTATCCTATGTGATGCAGCTTTACACTGCTCTACCTGCCTCCTGCTAGTGATAGATCAGTGATCTACTGTAGCACGGCTATCCCCTAGCTCACACTGCAGAGTCTTAGTGTATCCTATGTGATGCAGCTTTAGCCTGTCTCCCCTGCCTCCTGCTAGTGATTTCTCCATGTCAGCTCTTACACACAGGAGACAGTAAGGAGCAGAATCTCATAGAAATACACTGGAGATTCTGTACATCACCCACAGATAGTATAGAATGTTAGTGTGAGTCAGGGGGGTTTTATAACTCTGCAGCTAATCATTGTATGGACTCACCTTTTATATCACTGCACTCCTGGTCCCTTAGATAGTAGACAGACTCCCGACGGGGTGCGACATACTAGATGCAGCAGAGGACACAACTCGACTCCAACTCTTGATGGCACAGAGGCACGGTAGCACTGGATACAGGGTACAGGCAGCAGGAACGGGTAACACTGGGAACTGGAAAACACTAAGAGACCATTTGAAATGACAAACTTTAGGTAACACAACAACGCTCAGGCAAGGATCGAGAGGGCAGAGCCCTTTTTATAGTCTAGTAGCATTCTGGGCTAATGGCAGATATTCTGCAACTGTGCGTGCACTGGCCCCTTAAGGCCGTGCACGCGCATGCGCGTGCGCCCTGCGGGAGACAGTGTCCGGACCAGGAAGCGAGTGCCGGCGTCTCTCAGGAGAAAGAGGCCGTCGGGAACTCACTTGTCCATGGCCGCAGCCGTCAGAGGGTAAGTCAGGATGACGGTCCGCGGCCATAGACGTTACACCATCATAGAATCCACCATAAATTCTTTAGTGTACCAGAGAGTACTTGAGGATACCGTGAAACCATCTGTCAGAAAATTGAAGTTCAGCCAAAAGTGGACCTTGCAACATGACCCTAAGCATACTAGTAAATCCACCACGTAATGGCTGAAAATGAAAAGAAATAGAAGTTTCTTGTAAGGTGAAGTCAAAGCTTAGATCTACATCCTATCGAGATGCTGTGGGGAATTTTAAATGGCCTGTGCATGCAGAAAACCCCTCACACATCGTACAGTTGGAGAAAATTCTCCATAGAGAAGTTGGAAAAATGTCTTCCATTTAATGTTAGAGACTGGAAGACAGTTATAAGAAACGCCTGCTGGATGTTGTTTTGCCAACAAGTGGAATACCAGGAATTTCTGTGAATTTTTTGTTTAATAATCTATTGTAAAGAGATTTTGTTATTGTCTTTTGTTCAATCAAATCACCTTTTTCTTTGATATGTCCACATATGTTGAAAAATATAAATGACTGTACATGGGATGGCCCTCTAGGTAGCTGATTGACCAATTGACTCTCCCAGAATGAGGCTATTAAAATAGCTAATGAACAGTTGGGTTTAAAAAAATAAATAAATACAGTATATCAATACTACAATACAGTACATGTATGGAAGTTTTAAAAAAAACCAAAACAAAATCTTGAGAATTTGATTCCTCTTGGGACATCTATTAGCTAGAGCCAAGAGCTGCCTTAGCTTAATATAAGGGAGTCCCCAAATTGGTGATTTAAATGGATGCCCTGCAGTGTTTTGATTTTGAGAAAACAATGCTTTGGTACCCTGGCACTCTGGTACCCCATGTAATAATAACAGCAACACCTTCACAATCAACATCTATTTTCAGAGACGCTACTTCTTGAATATGAAAACCTTTTATTTATTTATTTAATGAAATTTATTTTGTTATATATGTATATTTATTTAATTTTGTATAGTCTTTGAAGTAATTCACATGCACAAAGATTATAAGAAGATACATTCTGTATAATATGAAATTATCATTTTATTTATTATTACACCGTAACCTTATCTATATTTTGTATTTGCTATTTACTGTATATAACTGATCTAACTGTAACAGAATAGAAGTCAGTGCCTACTACTGGGCAGGAGCATCTCATCATATATAGCAAAATAGACTGAGGGGAACATCAAGATTTAAACAAATTATGGCTTTAAACTTAGCTAAATTGTATTCACATATTAACAAAAAAAAAAAACATACTTTAGTTTGAAACCAAGGAACACTAAGCTAGTGACTGAGGAAAAAAGAGAATATAAAAAAAAGAGGAGTAAAAATGTAAATTCTGTCCTGGCTATTATGCAATGCAGATTAGTAATTAATTTAATTTTTTTAAATCCATAAAATAAAATAAATGGGAACGGTATCCAAATACACTAAGCTATGCACACAGTCAAAATCAGGTGCATATCACGAAGGAATAATTTTAAATAAAATATTACATAATTTCATTATCAAATGTTGGCAATTTTAAAGAACCTATAGGGTCATTGTGATGCAGGACACAGCCCAGAGGAAAGGTATTAGTTGTGTGATAATTTCAAATCGGGCACAGCCAGGTGACATCATAAATTAGAAGCACTTGTCAGGATCCCGCCAGTAACCTACATCCAGGCAGCAGAAAAACAGCGGAACATTGTCTGCTTAGGGAAGTCTCTACCTGAGTTATGTCTACTTTCTGCTTTATTATTATAATCCTCATACTGCTCTCAACTAAAGTCATGAAGTCCATGCCAGACTGATTCCTACATTGAGAAAGGCTCTAGAGGATAGTGCTGAAACGTCGCACATGGGGCAATAAAGTACCCTCATTTTTTACACTCCAACTACGGTGTGCTGCCTGTTTTTTGGATTACTAAATTATGTCCTGGCTATTATGCAATGCAGATTAGTAATTAATTTGAAGCTCCTGGTCCCCAATGCAAAGTTGGTAACATGGTTTGCCACCAACGATGTGGCATTTATAATACTGGTGTCTTACTATGTGACAAAGGGGCTTTTGGACCTCCCTAGACACTGTAGCGCCGGCGGCCACTGACTGCCAACATCTCTCTCCTACCGGAGGCCGGGGCCATCGGTCTCTTCATGCTCACCCACGACTCTATTCTCAGGGACACCAACGCACTCTGCTCCCTGCCTCCTCCCCTGTACTGTGCCTGTAGTGTGCGTGCACGCGCTCTTGCTGTTTCTTAAAGGGCCAGCGTGTGCACCAGTAAACATGTCCACAGCCTATCTTTGCACACCCAAGGCTTTATAAGTGAGCCTGCCCCTTGCCCCAGTGCCTGAGCAAAGTTAGACAAACCTTGTGTTATCCTGCGAAGGTTCTGTATCCTGAGTCTTTTACCTGTTGGTATCCTGTATCCTGAGTGCTCTACCTGTCAATATTCTGTACCCTATGGGTGCTTCCAGTAATCTGGCACCAGCGTGCTTCCAGTAATCTGGCACCAGCATGCTTCCAGTATTTCGGCACGAGCGTGCGTCCAGTAATCCGGCACCAGCATGCTTCCAGTAATCCAGCACCAGTGTGCTTCCGGAAATCCGGCACCAGCCTGCTTCAAGTAATCCAACACCAGCCTGCTTCGAGTAATCCGGCACCTGCCCTCTTTCAGTGATCTGGCACCAGCCTGTTTTCTGCTACCACCAAAGTACCATCTGCCTATGTCTGCCTAGCTTCTGTTTGGCCAGTAGCTACCGCCGAGACCACCTCAAGGAGTAGCGACCTGGCAGTCTCATGCAGCGAAGACCAGATCCCTGTAGAGTGGTTAAAGGGTGAAGACTGGGGAGGCTGCTTATACAACGCCCTTAGAGGTGGCCCTATGCCAATCTGGCACAGTAGCCTAGTGGGTCCACAAACCTACTGGTCGTTACATACACCAGGGCCTGGGTGCAATTGCTACCTCTGCAACCCCTATGTCTATGCCCCTGCAAGAAAACCTGATTCAGAGTGTTGCTATGCAACAGCCCAGTGTGAATTTAAGTGAAAGAAGCAGCAAGAAAGGAAACAAGTAAGAGACTGAGACATGGAATTCCTTAATGGAACACTTAATGGCATACTTTAGTTTTTGTTTCCTCTTTAACCTGTTCCCACACCATGACGTAATAGCACGTCGTGGTACGGGGGTGATGTTTGGAGCGAGCTCACCCGCTGAGCCTGCTCTGTAGGCAGCGGGTGTCAGCTGTGTATTACAGCTGACACCTGGGACTAACGGCCAGGAACAGAGATCGTGCTGTTTCTGGCCGTTTAACCCCTTAAATGCTGTGATCAATCACGAGCGCAGCATTTGAGGTGTTAGAAAGAGGGGGTGTCGCTCTTCGACAGCTCATCACCCCCTCCTGTGACGTTAATGGGGGGGTGGCGACGGTTGTCATGGCAGCCCAGGGGCCTAATGAAGGACTGCCTTTCAGGGCCTAGAAGGAGTCTGTAAAAATGACATTATACTAAGGTATTTCAGTGTATTGTACCAGCAATCTAACAATCGCTGGTTGAAGTCCCCTAGGGGGACTAATGAAATGTGTAAAAAAAAAAAAGTTACATAAAGTTTATAGTAGTGTAAAAAAATAAAAATGTATTATATATATGTATAAAAGTTCAAAAAAACTCCCTTTTCCCATTTTTATTCTAAAGTAATGTAAAAAATAAAAAAAGTAAACAAAATTGGGATCGCTGCGTCCGTAAAAGTCTGAACTATTAAAGTATACCAGTATTTAACCCGCACGGTGAACGCCGTAAAAAATAAATTAAAACGTCAGAATAGCTATTTTTTGGTCTCTTCATATTCCACAAAAAAATTAAATAAAAAGTGATCAAAAAGTCTTATGTAGCCCATCGTACAAAAAGAAACTACAGCTCACCAAGCAAAAAATAAGCCCTCATACCGCTCAATTAAAGGGAAAAAAAATGTTATGGCTCAGAATGTGGAGACAAAACACACATTTTATTTTTAACAATTAGTTTCTTCCTTGGGAGGGTATGTGCACACACAAAATGAAAAAGTCTCAAAATACGGAGCTGTTTTCAAGGGAAAACAGCTCATGATTTTCAGACGGTTTTTAATCAAAGTCGCGTTTTTCGCTGCATTTTTAAGAGATGGTTTTTCTTTAGAGTCTATGAAAAATGGCTCAAAAAATGCCTGAAGAAGTGACATGCAAAAATTTAAAAACGTCTGCGTAAAAAACGCCCCGTCGGAACAGACTTTTCAGTTGTTTTTCGGGACGTTTGGTATCGCCATAATCATATTGACCGGTAGAATAAAATTAACATGCCATGTTTACTGTATGGTGAAAGCCGTAAAAACGAAACCCCTCAAAATATTGAGGAATCACGTGAAAAACTACTGTGGTACCGTGAAAAACTACAACTCAAAAAACAAGCGCTCATATGGCTTTATTAATGCAAAAATAAAACCGTTTATGGAAGGTGGGGAGGAAAAAATTAAAACGAAAATCCCAAACATGGCTGTGATGGGAAAGGGACCCGTATACAAGCACCGCACACTTTCCCTGGCAACTGTAAGATCAGATGGGATAATGCAGTTATAGTGACACTTAAATTAATATAATTATTAATAATTATGTATCTAATTAATTAATTAATGCTAAAAGTCTATTAATGACACTCATTGATAGTACAATATTGCTTCAGCCCATAAAGTGAATGCACACGCTGATTAGGAAACAATGTATCAGGACGAGATATCCAACACATCATTCTCTCCTTTAGAATTTTCTCTCTCCTTTGTGGTGGGATCCAATCTATGGTTCCCCCCATATCTAGGATACGCAGTTCAGTTCTGGACTCCAGTTCATAGAAAGGATGCCCTGGAGTTGGAAAAAATGCAAAGAAGAGCAACAAAGCTAATAAGGGGCATGGAGAATCTAAGTTATGAGGAAAGATTAAAAGAATTAAACCTATTTAGCCTTCAAAAGAGACGACTAAGGGGGGACATGATTAAGGCTTCGTTCACATCTGCGTCAGGGTTCCGTTCTGACAGAAAGCTCAGACGGAACGTCAGATCGTAGCTCTGACGCAGTTGTGAATGAAGCCTTATGGATTATACAGTGTGAAGTAAGCCTTAGATAATATCTTAGAAGCGCCTACGTCAATGTGTAGAATTCTTGATTGAATGTTCATCCAGTCGGATTGCCACTTTGGATCAGGAGGGAAATTTTTCCTTTTTAGGGAAGATTGGTTAATGACTTATGAGTAATTTTGATTTATGCATTTATTTTTTTAAACCTTCGCCTTGATCAATAGGGGTAAAACAAGGTTCTATAATTTCTCCGATCCTTTCCCTTTCACCCATCCCTTGGTTGAACTTGATGGACATCTTTTATTTTTTTCAACCGTACGTATTATGTAACTATATAACTTGGAACCGGAGTTGTTTTATGCGGTGTTTGGTGCTGTTAAAATGAGCCGGAATGGATAGGTCATTGTAATTGTTAGGCTGGGTTCACACGACCTATTTTCAGACGTAAACGAGGCGTATTATGCCTCGTTTTAGGGTATGTGCACACACACTAATTACGTCCGTAATTGACGGACGTATTTCGGCCGCAAGTCCCGGACCGAACACAGTGCAGGGAGCCGGGCTCCTAGCATCATAGTTATATACGATGCTAGGAGTCCCTGCCTCTCCGTGGAACTACTGTCCCGTACTGAAAACATGATTACAGTACGGGACAGTTGTCCTGCAGCGAGGCAGGGACTCCTAGCATCGTACATAAGTATGATGCTAGGAGCCCGGCTCCCTGCAGTGTGTTCGGTCCACTACTTGCGGCCGAAATACGTCCGTCAATTACGGACGTAATTAGTGTGTGTGCACATACCCTTACGTCTGAAAATAGGGCTACAATACGTCGTCAAACATCTGCCCATTCATTTGAATGGGTTTGCCGAAGTACTGTGCAGACGACCTGTTATTTACGCGTCGTCGTTTGACAGCTGTCAAACGACGACGCGTAAAAATACAGCCTCATCAAAAGAAGTGCAGGACACTTCTTTGGACGTTTTTGGAGCTGTTTTCTCATAGACTCCAATGAAAACAGCTCCAAAAACGGACGTAAAAAACGCCGCGAAAAACGCAGCGAAAAATGCGAGTTGGTCAAAAAACGTCTGAAAAGCAGGGTCTGTTTTCCCTTGAAAACAGCTCTGGATTTTCAGACGTTTTTGGTCACTACGTGTGCACATAAGGGTATGTTCACACGTAGTCAACAAAAACGTCTGAAAATCCAGAGCTGTTTTCAAGGGAAAACAGACCCTGCTTTTCAGACGTTTTATGACCAACTCGCATTTTTCGCAGCGTTTTTCGCGCCGTTTTCACGCCGTTTTTTACGTCCGTTTTTGGAGCTGTTTTCATTGGAGTCTATGAGAAAACAACTCCAAAAACGTCCAAAGAAGTGTCCTGCACTTCTTTTGATGAGGCTGTATTTTTACGAGTCGTCGTTTGACAGCTGTCAAACGACGACGCGTAAATAACAGGTCGTCTGCACAGTACGTCGGCAAACCCATTCAAATGAATGGGCAGATGTTTGCCGACGTATTGTAGCCCTATTTTCAGACGTAAAACGAGGCATAATACGCCTCGTTTACGCCTGAAAATAGGTCGTGTGAACCCATCCTTAAGGATAGATTTGTGTTTGGAGTCTTTCACCCGTTAGGAAGTTTCTCCTACATAAGCTAGGCCACAGGTACATTTTTTTAGATAGATAATGTGGTCCATGTAACATGTGTAGTGGCCCTGGATTTTAAAATTCTGTTTAGTGCGGGGGTGAGTGAATGTGTGTCCTTTTTGTGCATTGCCGCATTTTGCACAGTTGAGGCAAGAAAAGATACCATGGTTTTTCTCCCTGTAATGGTAGTTTGAATGGTGTGCGTTTGTGGCCCAATGTCTATATGGACTAGCATGTTGTTAATCTCTTGCCGCCATTTTAATTTTGTTTTATTTTAGTTTGTTCCTCCCCACATCCCGAGAGCCATAACTTTTTTTCTCCGTCGACATAGCCGTTTGAGGGCTTGTTTATTGTTGGACGAGTAGTAGTTTTTAATGGCACCAGTTATTGTACCATATAATATACTGACAAATAGAAAAATAAAACCATTTGTTAAAAAAAAATAGTTTTGTGTCGCTACATTCTGAGACCCAAAACTTTATTTTTCCATTGATGGAGCTGTGTGAGGGCTTGTTTTTTTTTTCAGGGCGAGCTGTGGTTTTTAATGGTAACATATTGGGGTGCATACGACTTTTTGATCACTTTTTATTAAATTTTTTAGGGGAGATGAGGTGATCAAAAAACAGAAATTATGCCTTGTTTTTGTTATTTTACGGCTTTCACTGTGCAGGATAAATAATGTTAAATTGTAACAGTTCTGTCTTTTACAGGCCTGGCAATACCAATTATGTTTATTTTTTTATTTTTTTACACTTCTTTAGGGAAAAAAGTGGTAAATGGTCTTTTATTTTTTAGACCTGGGGACTTTATTAGGCCCCCAGGCTACCATGATAACCATCGGCACACAATGATCTCGTGGCAGGGGGCCGATGGCATGACAGAAGGGACCCCCCTCTTTCTAATGGCTTAGATGCAACTGTCGATATTGACCTCGGCATCTAGATAGTTAAATAGCCAGGATCTGAGTTTTCATACAGCCAACATCCGCTGGGTATGGAGCGGGCTCTGTCAAAGATCCTTTGTCAAATGTCAGGAGGGTGTTAAAGATATGGCCACGTTTATATGCCATCATTGGTTGTTTGTGGAACGTTTCTGGTAGTCCTGTCTGTAGGTTGTGCCAGTGTTTATTGAAAATGCCTTTTATGTTTGGGATGCATGCAATTCACGAGTGTGCAGTGGTGGGTTTCTTAGAGGTTTTGAATAGGGGTTTTCTGGAAAAACGTGAAGCCTTTGACATACAGTATGTTTGTTACAGGTCCGGTTTGAAAAACCACGTTTGAGAAATCTAGTTGACATCTGTGAGATCCGTTCTTGGCTCTCCGTTGGATCACTTAATTTTTCCCCAACTCTCAGGAATTGTGAAAGCAGAAGGGACTTATACAGGGATGGGGAATGGCAACTTGTGTAATAGAGTAGACTATTTTATCTGTTGGTTTTTTAAAGATATTGCATGTAAGTTTGTTGTCATTTACCCCTATCATGACATTCAAGAAGTGAATTTTGGAGTTCCTCATTTACATAGACAAAAAAATGGTGGGGACTGCCTGATTGAGTCTGTGAGAAAAGAATGTAAATAATTATCAGAACCATGTCATCAATACAGAATTATCCTCAATATACTGTAGATCCTAATAAAGATCACCATATAAGTGAGTGCCACATTACAACCCATTGAGGTACCGGATATTTGTTGGTAATAGGTTTAGTTATTGGTTAGTACATAGTGGAACACAACAGCTCCATAATAAAATCCTCCTCTCCGTCTTGGAAGTAGTTTGATAGATTTTGGAGCTAGTAATACTGCATGCCCTGTTCGTGAGGGATGCTAGTGTACAGACCAGTCACATCCATATTGACTAAAGACTTTGGGATATGTTATCACCGAATGCCTCAATTTTAGTAAGGAATTCAGTGGTGTTTTTAAGGAAACAGCATCCTGCTTGTGCGTAGGGTCTGAGTAGTAAGTCCAGGATGTTGAAACAGATGGTTGAAACTATTGGGTCCAGTAATCTGTGAGGGAACCAGACAGCAAGTGCTCAATTTCCAATTAGTACCACCACAAGAGAAATTAAGGATCACATAGTTCTCATTGAAATCAACAGGCTGTCCGTGTAATGCAACGAAGCGCCAGGTCTTCCAGATAGAGAGATGCTCTTTGTAGCCATTCTCCGCTCTGGCTAGTTGATAAGGATCCTGAAGTGGAAGCCCCTCTATTAACTCAGAATTTCCTTATAGGATATTGAAAATGGGTTTTCTACATCAGACAACCCCTTCAAAGACCTTTGTGTCAGATATGGTAGCAAGTTTAAATGTTAAGAACAATGCATAAAATCAATGCACTTATACATATAATAAAATTTATATTTGAGAAAACCAAGTTTTATATTATTATACAGTATATATGCCCTGTACGTAATTAAATAATTAGTACTGGTTGAGCAGACTTTAGCATATTTCCTGCAATTTCCCTTTTAGCATAGAGCATTCAGTTTATGTTATAACAGCACCACAGGCTCACTCCACTCAGACTTTTGGAAGTATTCCCTAGAGGTTAATGTAAGCAATTCAGTTGTATAATGATTCAATGTATTTATTTATTAACCCCTTAGTGACCACCAATACGCCTTTTCACGGCGTTCACTAAGGGGCCTTTTCATATATGGACAGTGACGTCAGGGGCTCCCTCTGGGAGCGGAGTCCCCAGCCAGAATGTCGGCAACGCTCTGGCCGGGGACTCCGCTCCTGAATGTAGCCTTAAAGAGAACCTTTCAACTGCCCATACATGCGCAGCTGAGTGCAACATGTAGTGGACAGTGCTGTACAAACCCTGTATCACTATAGATTTTCTTCCTATCTTTCTCCGTTATTTAGATATCGGTGCCGTTATTTTTGGCGCTCAATATTTAAATAACCCCCTGAACTGTCAATGGGGTGTGTAATTGGCAAGGGGGCATGTAACATTGCTGTGACACTGTCCAATAAGCTACGGACTGTGTCACAGCAAGAGCTGGAGAGAGGAGAGCGAGTGCGCATATATGGACAGTGATGCCAGGGGCTCCCTCTGGGAGCTGAGTCCCCAGACAGAATGTTGGCAACGCTCTGGCCGGGGACTCCGGTCCTAGCGAGAGCACCTGACGTTACTGTCCATTTAAGGACACAGACGTCAGCGGCCCCCTCTAGGTGCATAGTCCCCAGCCAGAGCGTTGGCAACGCCCTGGCCGCAGATTCCGCTCCTAGAGGGAGCTACAGTGATGCTATCTACAGGGGCATGCTATCTACAGGGGGGTGGTGCTATCAAAAAGCGGTGGTGCTATCTACAGAGGGGTGGTGGTTCTATCTACGGGGGTGTTTGGCACTATCTAGGTTGCGTGTGGCACTATTTACAGGAGGTGTGGCGCTATCTGGGGAGGTATGGCACTATATGGGGATGTGGTACTATCTACAGTATACACTGTGGCGGTATCTACATGGGCACTGTTTGTGGCACCACCTACATGGGCACTGTGACAATATCTATGTGTGCACTATGTCACTTAATATGTGCACACTGTGGCACTAGGTGGGCACTGTGGCACTATCTACAGTGGGCACTGTGGCACTATGTGGGCACTGTATTACTATGTGGGCGCTGGCACTATCTATTTGGTCACTATCTACAGGGTCACCGCAGCACTATTTACATGGCACTGTGGTGTTTTCAGGAGGTTAGGACAAAAAAATCCTGACAAATGAAATCCATCAGTTTTTTTAATGGCCATGAAAAATGGATGGCAAATAGATGACAAAAACGGACAGACAGAATGGATCAAAATTTGGAGACACACTGATGCAAAACGGCCATGAAAATCTGACAGCTGATCAATTTTTAATGGCCATTTTTTTTTCACTGTCGTGTGAATGTAGCCTCAACCACTTCCATAACCGGGTAGGGGAAGTATGGAACGGGCTCACGGAGTGAACCCGCTCCATACGATGCGGGTGTCGGCTGTATGTTGAATGGGCAGTGCTGTACAAACCCTGTCTCACTATAGATTTCTCCCTATCTTTCTCCGTTATTCAGATATCGGTGCCATTATATTTGGTGCTCGATATTTAAATAACCCCCTGAACTGTCAATGGGGCGTGTAACATTCCTGTGACACTGTCCAATCAGCTACGGACTGTGTCACAGCAAGAGCTGGAGAGAGGAGAGCGACTGCGCGCACGCGCAGCTCCGCCGCCACCACCACAGAAGAGAAGAAGAATGTGAATTCTTCTTCTTCTTCTGTTCCATGGCGGCGGGAGTATCTTCGGTAGCGGCATCGGAGCTGTGCACGCATGCACTCTTTAGCTCTCGGCAGACGAGGACAAGACTGTGATCTCTCGTGAGAGATCACATAGTCTTGTTCAGCTTGTCTGCCGAGAGCTAAAGAGTGAGAGCGTGCGCGCGCATACTCGCACAGCTCCGGGCTGCGCGTGCGCGAGCGCACACACGCTCTCTTCTCTCCAGTTCTTGCTGTGATACTGTCCGTAACTGATTGGACAGAGTTACAGCGATGTTACACGCCCCCCTTTCCAATTACACGCCCTATTGACAGTTCAGGGGGTTATTTAAATATCGGGCGCCAAATATAACGGCACCGATATCTAAATAACGGAGGAAGAAAAGAAAAAAAATGTAAAGTGCCCCAGGGTTTGTACAGTCCTACCGATTACATGCTGCACTCCGCTGCACATGTATGGGCAGGTGAAAGGTTCTCTTTAAAGAGGCTCTGTCACCAGATTTTGCAACCCCTAGCTGCTATTGAAGCAGATAGGCGCTGCAATGTAGATTACAGTAACGTTTTTATTTTTAAAAAACGAGCATTTTTGGCCAAGTTATGACCATTTTTGTAGTTATGCAAATGAGGCTTGCAAAAGTCCAAGTGAGTGTGTTTAAAAGTAAAAGTCCAAGTGGGCGTGTATTATGTGCGTACATCGGGGCGTTTTTAATACTTTTACTAGCTGGGCGTTCTGATGAGAAGTATCATCCACTTCTCTTCAGAACGCCCAGCTTCTGCCAGAACACGCTGTGACGTCACTCACAGGTCCTGCATCGTGTCAGACGAGCGTGGACACATCGGCACCAGAGGCTTTAGTTGATTCTGCAGCAGCATCAGCGTTTGCAGGTAAGTAGCTACATCGACTTACCTGCTAACGCCGTTGCTGCTGCAGAATCAACTGTAGCCTCTGGTGCCGATGTGTCCTCGCTCGTCTGACACGATGCAGGACCTGTGAGTGACGTCACAGCGTGATCTGGCAGAAGCTGGGCGTTCTGAAGAGAAGTGGATGATACTTCTCATCAGAACGCCCAGCTAGTAAAAGTATTAAAAACGCCCCGATGTACGCACATAATACACGCCCACTTGGACTTTTACTTTTAAACACACCCACTTGGACTTTTGCAAGCCTCATTTGCATAACTACAAAAATGGCCATAACTTGGCCAAAAATGCTCGTTTTTTAAAAATAAAAACGTTACTGTTATCTACATTGCAGCGCCTATCTGCTGCAATAGCAGATAGGGGTTGCAAAATCTGGTGACAGAGCCTCTTTAAGCCTAAAATAAGCAGTAATTTAAATAATGAAATTATAAGTTATACTGAATCATGTGCAACTAAACTATATACCTGCTTAGTTCTTTCTACCCTATAATAAGATGCTCACAGATATGACAGCATGTTCAATCAACATGACATTGGAAGCATGATTTTAATAAACGTACTAATATGTCTTTATCAGAAAATCTACAATGTTTTCGCTTGTTTAAAAGCCACGCCCCCTTGTTTTGACCGCCGTATCATCCGACCGCCCATAATATTGCCACAGATGGAGAAGCATGTGACCAGACACGTCACTTTGCATCTTCCATTGTAACAAACTGCACCTGCGCTACTTTCCTGGACACAATGTGTTACAATGGAGAATACAGAGTGACATTTTTGGTAACATGATTCTCCATATGTGGCCATATTATAGGGCGTTGTTGTGCGGTCAGAAGATACGACTGACAAAGCGGCGCAGAACTTCTTTTAAAGACACATAGACCTCAGATCCAGCATTTACTGGGAGGCACATGTCCACATTACAGAAGCGTGAAACGTTTTAACTCTAGGTTACCTGCTAACATTTCTAAAAAAAATGTTTTCCTTGCCAAAGGTTTGCATAGCCTTTAACTACTCAGACATAATTTATTTGTTATGACACCCTACTGGTGTTTTTTTTTATTACCTCTCTTAACACATTTGGTAAATTTGTGAATTTTCTGTGTCTGTCAGAAGAAGTCACTTCTAGTGCATAAATTCTTATCGCACTGGCCTGCACAATATTAGGAGTTAGGGGCGTAACAAGGAAAGACTGGGCCCCATAGCAAACTCTTGACCGAGGCCCCGCCCCTGGGTGCCACAAGCAGACCCCCTTATAAATAGTGCCTCCTGTAGAATGTGCCATACAGCCCCCCTGTAGACAGTGCTATATAGCCCCGCCTATAGGCAGTGTCACACCCCATTTGTAGATAGCGCCCCCCTCCACCTTGTAGATAGTGCCATACAGCCACCCTGTAGATATCGCCATAAAGCTCCCACTGTATATAGTGCCATACAGCCCCCCTCCCTTGCATATAGTGCAACACAGCCAGCCCTTAGTAGTTAGTGCAGCACAGCCCCCCCTTAGTAGATAGTGCCACACACAGACCCCTTTAGATTGTGCCACACTCAGCCCCCTGTAGATAGAGCCACAGCCCTCCCCCTTGTAAATAGTGCCATACAGTTCCCCATGTGTATAGTGCCACACAGCTCCCCCTTGTGTATAGTGCCACACAGCTCTCCCTTGTGTATAGTGACACACAGCCCCCCCCCCTTGTGTCTAGTGCCACAAGGCAATGGTGCATCCGAGAAAGTTGTATCAGCCAGGGAGATGTCACTCAAACATGGAAAGGTGGGTTTGGAGGCCGGACTATGTGACTCTTTAGAATAGCGGCACCGCCCCATGACCCTCTAATGAGTAATTTGCATATAGTGTGCGCCATTTTAAAAGTGTATTTTAAAGATTTTGCTGCATCTGAAAAAAACATATGAGGGAATGTTTGGAAATATTGTCAGGTCATGTATCACCGCATGGTGGCGGTTCAAGGGGTTAAAACTACCTGACAGATTCCCATTAAATATACAATGAACTGAGAACAATTCCATCTGCCCTGAAATTTTGTTATTATAAATATATCCTATATAATTACAGATCCAGAACCAAGCTCTGACATATATACAGCACTAGAACCAACCTCAGTACATAAATACAACACTAGAACCAACCTCAGTACAAAAATACAGCACCAGTAAAGAGCTCAGTACATAAATACAGCACCGGAACAAAGCTTAATACATGTATACAGCACCAGAACAAAGCTCAGTACATATATACATCCCCAGAACCAAACTCATTACATATATACAGCACCAGAACCAATCTCATGCGTATATACAGCACGAGAACGAAGCTCAGTACGTTCATACCGCATCAGAACCAAGATCAGTACATATATACAACACCAGAACCAAGCTCAGTACTTACATACAGCATCAGAACCAAGATCAGTACATATATACAGCACCAGAACAAATACAGCTCAATTTAGTGCAACCCCTGCCGTATAGGTTTGTACGGCATAAAACTACAGCTCCCAGCATGGCCCGAACAATGGTAAGGATATCCTGAGAGATGCTGTTTCACAAAAAAAATCATACCACCATCATCTCACTGCAGATCATACAGTGACTACATTACTGATTAGAGGCAGAATATGTAATAACGGGATAAGGAGACAGACAGGTGAGCCCTAATCTACCCGCCACTCAGTCCCTGCCTACTTGCACGACCCGTCCTAGGCGACGGCATACAACAGGGCGACGGTCCCTACGCTCAATACGTGCACGAGAGACAAACAGACAAGGGTACACAGAAGCTAAGGGAAATGGGGCAGTCGCCCACGGCAACACCGTGAGCAACAAGAGTAGTGAACGAGCCGAGTCAAACCAGGAGTGTACGAGGTACCAAACGCAGAGCTGGAGCGTAGTCAGAAAAAGCCAGGGTCAAAATGAAGCTGAGGTCAATAGTAATAGCTGGAACAGCAGAGCCAGGAAACAAGAGAGAATCACAGGCAAAGACAAGAAGCAAATGAAGGTATACATAGACCGAGGGCGGGAGCTAGAACCGTCTGGCCAGGCTGTGATAGGTTCTCCCACTCCTCAGCCTACCAGCCTGAGTGGTAGCAGATCGAGTCATTCTAACAGACCTAGGAGCAGATACTGATTAACCACGGGTGTCGACACAGAAGCTGTGTCTGGCAGATCCTTTACAGACTAAACATTTACATTAAGTGACTCACTTCTAGTTCTCTTCTTCTCCCTCCGGTTCATACCTCTATGATGTATTTCTACCAGCCATGACCCATTTCTGCAGTTTTCCGCTCAAATGTCTTCAGCTTCACACTTTTAAAACATTTCTGCACCTATAGACGAAGTTAAAATTCTCAACACCTCTAAATATAATAAAGCGTCATACATAGTACCATACACTGTGTCACACACACACACACACACACACACACACACAAACACACACACCGTGCCCCCTGTAGATATTGGCCCCATAGCCCCCTGTAGATAGTGTCTCCCATAGAGCCTCTGTAGATAGTGGCCTACATACAGCCCTCTGTAGATAGTGCCCACATATGGACTCCAGAGCTGCAAGGCAATAGTGCTAACCACTGAGCCACCATGCTGCCCTACATATAGCTTCCCCTATAGATAGTGCTCCACGTATAGCCCACCTCTGTAGATAGTGTCTCACATATAGCTCCCCCTGTTTCTAGTGTCCCACATATAGCCCACCCCTGTAGACAGTGCCCTACATATAGCCACCCTGTAGCTAGTGCCCCACAGGTAAGCCACCCCTGTATATAGCATCCCAAATATAGCCCACCCCTATAGAAAGTGCCCTAAAAAAGTAGCTCCCCTATAGATAGTGCTCTACATATAGCCCACTCCTGTATAGTGTCTCACATATAGACCCCCCTGTAGATAGTGGCCCACATATAGACCCCCCTGTATATAGTGGGCCACATCCCCACATATAGACCCCCTGTATATAGTGGCCCACATATAGACCACCCCTGCGTATAGTGGCCCACATATAGACCCCCTGTATATAGTGGCCCACATCCCCACATATAGACCCCCCTGTATAAAGTGACCCACATCCCCACACATAGACCCCCCTGTACATAGTGCCCCACATATAGACCACCCCTGCGTATAGTGGCCCACATATAGACCCCCTGTAGATAGTGCCCCATATCTCCACATATAGACCCCCCTGTATATAGTGGCCCACATATAGACGACCCCCACCCTGTAGATAGAGCCCCCACTATAGATAATGCCACTCACAGTTTTATTAGAAAAAACTACAAAACGTTACATACTCACATGACCCCTTTACCGCGCAGACCGATGGCAATGCAGACCTGCTCTCTTCTGAGCAGGTCTGCTGGAGCTGAACAACGCGTCGTTCAATGACGCTGATTGGCGGGGCAGAATGACTTGCCCCGTCAATCAGCGCCTTTCAAGCACAGAAGCGGCGCGATTATGTCATCACGCCGCTGCTAGCGTCGTTGAAAGGCGCTGATTGGCGGGGCGAGTCATTTTGCCCCGACCTATTGTTAAGGATCTGCCAGGCACAGCTTATGTATCCACGCCCATAGGTAATCAGTCTGCACCTGCTTCTATGTCTGTGAGACTGACTCCATCTTCCACCACTCAGGATGGCAGGCTTAGGAGTGGGAGAGCCTATCACAGCCTGGCCAGACGGAGCTAGCTCCCGCCATCTGTCTATTTATACCTGCCTTTCCTGTTCCTCCTTGCTTGTGATTCTTCTCTGTTGGTTTCCTGGCCCTGCTGCAGCTTCTTGAACTACTTGTCCCTGCTTCGTATTGACCCTGGCTTACTGACTACTCTTCTGCTCTGCGTTTGGTACCTCGTACACTCCTGGTTTGACTCGGCTTGTTCACTACTCTCCTGCTCTACGTTTGGCACCTCGTACTCTCCTGGTTTGACTCGGCTCGTTTACTACTCTTGTTGCTCTCGGTGTTGCCGTGGGCAACTGCCCCGTTTCCCTTTGTTCTGTGTTTCCTTGTCTGTTGTCTGTCGTGCACTTATTGAGTGTAGGGACCGTCGCCCAGTTGTACCCCGTCGCCGAGGGCGGGTCGTTGCAAGTAGGCAGGGACTGAGTGGCGGGTAGATTAGGGCTCACTTGTCTGTTTCCCTATCCCTGTCATTACATAATCACAAGCCCATATACCTACTCTACCCTGGTCCCTCACACCACTATGGACCCCCTTGAGACCCTGGTTCAGCAAATGCAGGGCCTCTCCCTACAGGTCCAGGCCCTGGCTCAGAGGGTCAACCAGCCTGATGCTACCATGGTAGTACCCCTCACCTCACCTCTTGAACCCCACCTCAAGTTGCCTGACCGTTTCTCAGGGGACCGGAAGACTTTTCTCTCCTTTCGGGAGAGTTTTAGGCTCTATTTTCGTTTAAAGCCAGCGGGTGCGTATAATTATGTCCCGGCTCCAGGAAGGGCCCCAAGAATGGGCCTTCTCCTTGGCTCCTGATGCCCCTGAACTTTCCTCCGTTGATCTTTTCTTTTCTGCTCTCGGACTCATTTATGACGAGACTGACAGGACTGCCTTTGCCGAGAGTCAGCTGGTGACCTTACGTCAGGGTAAGAGACCTGTTAAGGAGTATTGCTCTGACTTTAGGAAGTGGTGCGTAGCTTCTCGGTGGAATGACCCTGCCTTAAGGTGCCAGTTTAGGTTGGGTCTGTCGAACGCCCTGAAAGACCTGCTAGTTAGCTATCCCTCTTCTGACTCCCTAGACCAGGTTATGGCTTTAGCGGTATGACTTGACCGACGTCTCAGGGAACGACAACGTGAACGTTTATGTGTTTTCTCCTCTGACTCCCCCATGATGCCTCCCGAGGTTCCATTGCTTCGTTCTTCCACGGAAGACTCGGAGGTACCTATGCAACTCGGGGCCGCCGTGTCCCCCCAACAACGTAGAGAGTTCCGCAGGAAGAATGGTCTGTGCTTCTATTGTGGGGATGACAAGCATCAAGTGAACACCTGTCCTAGGCGTAAGAATAAGCAGCCGGAAAACTTCCGCGCCTAAGTGATCATCGGGGAGGTCACTTGGGCGCACAGGTATTTCCCGTAAATATGAAACGTAATAAAATCTTGCTTCCCTTTCAGGTCTCTTTTGGTGGTAGGTCTGTTACCGGCAGTGCCTTCGTGGATTCAGGGTCGTCTGCTAATATCATGTCTGTGGAATTTGCTATGTCTCTAGCTATGCCTTTGATTGATTTGCCTAAACCTGTCCCGGTAGTGGGTATCGACTCCACTCCTCTTGCTAATGGTTATTTTACACAGCATACCCCTGTTTTTGAACTCCTTGTTGGCTCCATACATTTGGAGCAGTGCTCTGTACTGTTGATGCAGGGATTATCGTCTGATTTGATTTTAGGCCTTCCCTGGTTGCAGTTGCATAATCCCACGTTTGACTGGAATACTGGGGATCTTACCAAATGGGGTAATGAATGCTTGACGTCATGTTTTTCTGTTAATTCTATTTCTCCCCCTGAGGAGGTGAAGACGCTACTTGAGTTTGTTCAGGACTTCGCTGATGTTTTCTCTAAGGAGGCCTCCGAAGTGTTACCTCCTCATAGAGAATACGATTGCGCTATCGATTTGGTGCCAGGAGCTAAGCTTCCTAAGGGTAGGATATTTAATCTTTCTTGTCCCGAACGTGAAGCCATGAGAGAGTATATCCAGGAATGCCTGGCCAAGGGTTACATTCGCCCCTCTACTTCTCCGGTAGGTGCTGGCTTCTTCTTCGTAGGGAAGACGGATGGTGGTCTTAGGCCATGCATTGACTACCGTAACTTGAATAAGGTCACTGTAAGGAACCAGTATCCCCTTCCTTTGATTCCTGATCTCTTTAATCAGGTTCAGGGGGCCCAATGGTTCTCTAAGTTTGATCTACGGGGGGCGTATAACCTTATCCGCATCAAAGAGGGGGATGAGTGGAAAACTGCGTTTAACACGCCCGAAGGTCATTTCGAATACCTCGTCATGCCCTTTGGGTTGTGTAATGCTCCCGCGGTCTTCCAGAATTTCATAAATGAGATTTTAAGAGATTACCTGGGGGTATTTCTTGTAGTGTACCTTGATGACATACTTGTGTTTTCCAAGGACTGGTCCTCCCACATTGAGCATGTCAGGAAGGTGCTCCAGGTCCTTCGGGAAAACAAACTGTTTGCGAAGACCGAAAAATGTGTGTTTGGGGTGCAGGAGATACCATTTTTGGGTCAAATCCTCACTCCTCATGAATTCTGCATGGACCCCGCCAAGGTCCAGGCTGTGGCGGAATGGGTCCAACCTGCCTCCCTGAAGGTGTTACAGTGTTTCTTGGGGTTCGCTAATTATTACAGGAGATTTATTGCTAACTTCTCGATCATCGCTAAGCCTCTTACGGACCTCACTCGCAAGGGTGCTGATCTCCTCCGCTGGCCTCCTGAGGCTGTCCAGGCTTTTGAGGTCCTTAAGAAGTGCTTTATCTCGGCCCCGGTGTTGGTTCAGCCCAACCAAATGGAGCAATTTATCGTGGAGGTTGACGCGTCCGAGGTGGGAGTGGGGGCTGTCTTGTCCCAGGGTACCAGGTTGCTCACCCATCTCCATCCCTGTGCCTACTTCTCCAGGAAGTTTTCGCCCACTGAAAGTAACTATGATATTGGCAACCGCGAACTCTTAGCCATTAAATGGGCATTTGAAGAGTGGCGCCACTTCCTGGAGGGGGCTAGGCACCAGGTAACGGTCCTTACCGACCACAAGAATCTGGTTTTCCTAGAATCGGCCCGGAGGCTTTTTTACCAGATTCAATTTTTTGGTTACCTATAGGGCTGGGTCTAAAAATATTAAGGCTGATGCACTGTCGCGTAGCTTCATGGCCAGCCCCCCTTCGGAGGAAGATCCTGCTTGTGTTTTGCCTCCAGGTATAATCATTTCCTCTATTGAGTCTGATTTAGTCTCTGAAATTGCTGCTGATCAAGGTTCAGCTCACGGGAACCTTCCTGAGAACAAGCTGTTTGTTCCCCTGCAATTCCGGCTAAGTGTACTTAGGGAAAATCATGACTCCGCACTATCTGGTCATCCAGGCATCCTGGGTACCAAGCACCTCATTGCCAGAAACTATTGGTGGCCTGGGTTGCCTAAAGACGTTAAGGCTTACGTCGCCGCTTGTGAGGTTTGTGCTAGGTCCAAGACTCCCAGGTCCCGACCAGCGGGCTTACTACATTCTTTGCCCATTCCCCAGAGACCTTGGACCCATATCTCCATGGATTTTATCACCGATTTGCCTCCATCTCAAGGCAAGTCGGTGGTGTGGGTTGTAGTAGACCGCTTCAGTAAGATGTGCCACTTTGTGCCCCTCAAAAAACTACCCAATGCTAAGACGTTAGCTACCTTGTTTGTCAAACACATCCTGCGTCTCCATGGGCTCCCTGTCAATATTGTTTCTGACAGAGGGGTACAATTTGTTTCTTTGTTTTGGAGAGCCTTCTGTAAAAAGTTGGAGATTGATCTTTCCTTCTCCTCTGCCTTCCATCCTGAAACTAATGGCCAAACCGAGAGGACTAATCAGTCTCTAGAACAATATTTAAGGTGTTTTATCTCTGACTGTCAATATGATTGGGTCTCATTCATTCCCCTCGCCGAATTTTCCCTTAATAACTGGGTCAGTAACTCATCAGGGGTCTCCCCCTTTTTCTGTAATTTTGGGTTTAATCCACGGTTATTCTCCGTTTCACCTGGTAGTTCCAACAATCCCGAGAAAGAGGTCGTCCATCGGGAACTGTGCACAGTCTGGGCCCAGGTTCAGAAGAACCTAGAGGCGTCCCAGAGCATACAAAAAACTCAGGCAGATAGAAGACGTTCTGCTAACCCCTTGTTTATGGTCGGGGATCTGGTGTGGCTATCGTCAAAGAACTTGCGCCTTAAAGTTCTGTCCAAGAAGTTTGCTTCCCGGTTTATAGGGCCATACAAGGTCATTGAAGTCCTCAATCCTGTCTCTTTCCGACTGGAGTTGCCCCCATCTTTTCGAGTACACAACGTGTTTCATGCCTCCCTCCTTAAACGCTGCTCCCCGTCCTTGGCTCCCTCGAGGAAACCTCCTGTCCCCGTTCTCACCCCTGTGGGGGTAGAATTTGTCTGTGAGACTGACTCCATCTTCCAGCTAGCTCCCGCCCTCTGTCTATTTATACCTGCCTTTCCTGTTCCTCCTTGCTTGTGATTCTTCTCTGTTGGTTTCCTGGCCCTGCTGCAGCTTCTTGAACTACTTGTCCCTGCTTCGTATTGACCCTGGCTTACTGACTACTCTTCTGCTCTGCGTTTGGTACCTCGTTCACTCCTGGTTTGACTCGGCTTGTTCACTACTTTTGTTGCTCTCGGTGTTGCCGTGGGCAACTGCCCCATTTCCCTTTGTTCTGTGTTTCCTTGTCTTTTGTCTGTCGTGCACTTATTGAGTGTAGGGACCGTCGCCCAGTTGTACCCCGTCGCCTAGGGCGGGTCGTTGCAAGTCGGCAGGGACTGAGTGGCAGGTAGATTAGGGCTCACTTGTCTGTTTCCCTATCCCTGTCATTACACCTATCAGCATCATTGTAAGGCAACATGCCCGGCCATTCAGCGTTAATGTATATATTTGGCTATCGCTAGCACCGGGGTCCCCTCCGGTACTAGCGACGCCTACGGGCTTGAGAGGGCTTGGCGGCGCGGGCCCTGTAGTAGCAGCGCTACCGCTGTAGCAGCCAAAATGGTTGCTAGCAGCGCCACCGGGCATATGGGGGGGGGCGTGTCGGCTGCTACCGCGGTAGTTACGCCACTGTTAGGAGTTCTTTCATCTCAAATCAAATGGTTTTTATTCATTAGTCAGTACATGCTTTTCTGGACAGCTTAAATAGATGTCAGGGACACATGGCACCTGAAATCTGGAACATATGAGGACATTTTGCTTTTCGTTCTATTCATGGTTACTTCCTCTTTGCTTTGTAACTAAATAACTGTATTAGCGGAATGCACAGTTATGTGTTTATAGTAAACACACTGTGGACAATGCACCAGTGTGCACAGCTAACACCAGCGCCTCTGTTTGCAGTACCTGTTTGCTTGCTATTAATAATGCACTCATGATCTCTAAATTCCAAATGTCTACTACCTCAATAATGAGTTTTACCAGTTGTTTATGTGAGAATAAAAAGGAAAAACAAAAAAAAGATTGAAAGCCCATGTTCCACTGCTCTTAAATTGCAACCATACATCTATTTCCACATGCCTACAATGGCCTATTCGACCTGAGATTGTTTCGGCTGCAGCTGCGGCTACAGCTCACTCCAGCCGGCTCTGAAACCACAACCAAGCACAAGATTCGATTTTCTACAAATCCCTGCTAAATATCCAGATATTGGGCTGAAAAGAGGCTCTAGCTAAAGATTGAGCCAGACGTAATTTCACATCACCAACCCTGAGGCCTTATGCACACAACCGTAGCTGTGTGCACAGCCCGTGTCATCCGCGGGCCACCCGCAAATAACGGCTTGTGCACACATTGATTTAAAAAAGCCGAAGTAATAAGACATGTCCTATCTTTTTGCGGTCCAGCTCCCGGCCAGTGCACGGACCGTGGAAACCACGATCATGTGCATGGGCCCATAACAATGAATAGGTCCGCAATTCACCCGCAGATTTTCAGGTGAATTGCGGACGCAAAAACACGTTAGTGTGCAAGAGGCCTTACACTTATTTTGCAGTTGTGACCAGCAGTGGTTGACAAATAACGCATGTAAAAGTTGCCTACGTATGACGGCTTATCTTTCTTACTATTCTTAGGAGGAAAATGCAGGGGTAAATTTTTATCCAGAGACAGCAAACAGCGTGGACATTGTCCCAAAAGAGCATTGAGCCTAGCAAGAAGTTCTGCTGCAGAAAGATCTGCGGCGCAGCACTGGATGGCGCCCGAAGCTCCTTCATCCCGGAACCGACTGCTAACAAGGGAGCAAAGAGAAAAGCAGGGAGATGAGCCTTAACCAACACTAAAAGTGTCTTAAAGACTTTTAGCAGTATTCGCATCTAGCAAGACCTCTCTAACATGAAAACTGGAAATAAAAGTAGGGGCGTAGAGACCTATTTCCTGATGCTCCCTTTTCCATGGCCTTCGCGGTGGAATGTACTCATAGATTTCAGGCATAACCACCACCTCTTGGTACCACTCTAAGCACGACTTCTCAATTGTAAAGATAGAGATAATTTGCTGCAACTTGCAAGAAGAAAATGAGAGGTCTGCTTTGAGAACATGGTCGTATCCATATGCCCGGGTTTCTCTGCAAAATGACAGAAACAAGGAGCCAACTTTGTTAATGTGTAACGATGGCTATGTGACCTTCAGATCCCTACTCCATGGCATACCCATCCCGTCTTAGAGTGGTGGACGGTTAGCGTACCCACTTTAGCATGCTATGACTAAGGGCCACTTGGGCCTAAAACCAGTCAGCTTCTGTTCTATGTGTTGTCCCTGATTTTATGGAACCTCAATAAAAGCCGCATTTTTTTCAAGATTTTGATACTGGAACCTTCTTGCCTTTTTTGCTGCATATTATTTTAGGCACCACTTCAGTTTTGAAGTGGCTTTGAGGAGTCTTTATATTATATCTATATAATATCTATATCATAAGTCACCCCATTTTAAAAACGGCACCCCTCAACGTATTCGAAACAGCATTTTGAAAGTTTGTTAACCCTTTAGGTGTTTCACAGGAATTAAAGCAATTTATAAAATTAATTTTTTCTGGCAGATTTTTTTATAGATTTTATTAGAATTGGGCCGTGAAAATGAAAAAAATTATTTTTTCCAATAATATGTCATTTAGTTCATAATATTAAATTTCCAAAGGGAATTCAGGAGGCACCCCAAAATTTGTTACACAACTTCTACTGAGTAGGGAAATACCCCATATACGGTTGTAAACTGCTGTTTGGACACACGCCAAGGCTCTAAAGGGAAAGAGCGCAATTTAGTTTTTGGAGTGAAGATTTTACAAAATAGTTTTTTGACGCTGCCTTACGCTGAGGTATCAGTGCAGTGAAAACCCCTCAGAAGTGACCCCATTTGGGAAACTAAATCCCTTTAAGGAATTTATCATGAGTAATAGTGAGCATTTTGACACCACACGTTTTGTAGAAATTAGTACACAATAGATAATGCAGATTGAAAATGGCAATTTTTCCATAGATATGCTATTTCAGTGCCTAATATGTTGTGCTCAGCTTGTACCACTGGAGACACACAACCGATAAATTGTTATGGGGGTCCTCCGTAGTATAGTAATACGCCATATGTGGTCATAAACTGTTGTTTGGGCACAATGCCAGGCTCAGAAGGACGGCCATTTGGCTTTTGGAGAGCAGATTTTGCTTCGTAGTAGTTTTGTTTAGGGTTTTACTGGTGTTTCAGTTTATAATGTGGGAGCATTTGTAAGCTTAGTGGAGTATATCATGATATAATAATTGGGTATATAAATAATAAAATTAATTATCCATGGATAGTGACGTACGCTTTCAACCAATCTTTTATGCACAGGCCAGTTTATTTGGGGGCAGGAGTCGCATTTATAAAGAGTGTCTGTGGTATTGTACAAAATATCCGCACTACAGTATTGCCTAATCTTTGACTTCTTCATTAGCCCCATATGTAGCACAAGACCCCAAAATGTTATAGTTTCAGCTACATTTACAGGGTCTACCTGTGGGGCCTAGCAAATGATGACGTGGGGTTTTAGGTGATGAACTGCTGCACATATAAATTAGTCTGGGCCAAGAGTCAAAACTTTTTATTTTTCTCTTGATGAGCTGTGTGAGGGCTTGATTTTCCACTTGTATGCCATTTTAGTGCATAATATGTTGTGCCCGGTTTGTTCCATAGAAGACAAATACCTCATAAAACGTTAAGCGGGTTCTGCCGGGTATGGCGATGCCATATATGTGGGCGCAAACTGCTGCTTGGGCACGCTGCCGGGCTCAGAAGGGAGGGAGCGCCATTTTGCTTTTGGAGCGCAGATTTTGCTTGTTAGTAGTTTTGTTTGGGGTTTTACTGGTATTTCAGTTTATAATGTGGGGGCATATGTAAGCTGTGCGGAGTACATCAGGGCATAATAAGAGGGTATAATAATGGGGTAAATAAATAATATTTCATAGATATGTGGCCGGTGTCGCACTGATAAATGGTGCCCAATCTTATCCGCTTTTGGAACACTCTGCACATTTTGCATCGTCATATTCTGAAAGCCAGAACTTTTTATTTTTTTTACCACCGGAGTCATGTGAGGGCTTATTTGTTGCGGGACAATCTGTCGTTTTCATTGGTACCATTTTGGGATACATGCGATTTTTTTAGGGGTTTTTTTGTGGCGTTAACCGTGCGCTATAAATGACATTTTTACTTTATTCTGCTGGTCGGTACAATTACGGCGATACCATATGTATATAGGTTTTTTTCCTTTTTTTAGCGTTTGCACAATAAAATCACTTATTTATAAAAAAAAATAATTTCTGTGTCACAATAATCTGAGAGCCATAATTTTTTTATTGTTTAGTCAAAAAAGCTGTGTAAGGGCTTGTTTTTTTGCGGGATGGATTGTAGTTTTTATCGGTACTATTTTTGGGTACATGCGACTTTTTGATCACTTTTATTCTTTATTTTGGGAGGGGTGGTGACCAAAAAATTGCGATTCTGTCGTAGTTTTTTCTAGATTTTTTTTGGGGTGTTCATCGTGCGGAAAAAATAACATTATAGTTTTATAATTGGGGTCTTACGAACGCGGTGATACCAAATATGTGTACTTGTTTAACGTGTTAATTTTTTTCTATAATAAAAGTCTTATTATAGGGAAAAAAAAGCATTTTGTGTTTATATAACTTATAACTTATTTTTACACTTTTTTTTTTGAAAACATTTATTACTTATTTTTACTTTTTTTTACTTGTCCCACTAGGGGACTACGAGACTTGCAGCTTTGATCGCTGCTAGAGTACATTACACTACACACATAGTGTAATGTACTCTAAGGCTGGGTTCAGACGACCTATTTTCAGACGTAAACGAGGCGTATTATGCCTCGTTTTACGTCTGAAAATAGGGCTACAATATGTCGGCAAACATCTGCCCATTCATTTGAATGGGTTTGCCGACGTACTGTGCAGACGACCTGTCATTTACGCGTCGTCGTTTGACAGCTTTCAAACGACGACGCGTAAAATTACTGCCTCAGCAAAGAAGTGCAGGACACTTCTTTGCAACGTAATTTGAGCCGTTCTTCATTGAAGTCAATGAAGAGCAGCTCAAGATATACGAGCGTCAAAGACGCCTCGCATAATGCAAGGAGGAGCTTTTACGTCTGAAACGACGCAGCTGTTTTTTCCTGAAAACAGTCTGTCATTTCAGACGTAAAAGCCACTTCTCGTGTGCACATACTCTAACTGTCATTGTGACGTGTTGTCTAGGACAGCTGTCAGCGCGGGCTTGTCTCTCTGAGTGACAGTTTGAAATACTGACGAAAATGAACGTCATGATGCGCGATCTAGCAGCCGACCATGACGTTCATTTTCATCATAGGTCGGTAAAGGGTTAAAGTGGTTGTACGGTTTCAGAAAATTATTATTTTTTATATAATTAAAAGTTATCCAATTTTCCAATATACTTTCTGTAATAATTTCTCACGGTTTTCAAGATCTCTGCTTGTTGTTAAACAGTAGGAACATTCATTGTTTACTCCAAGGGGATAAAGTCCTGTCCATGACCATGTGATGGACACACAGGTGCTAGGATCCTTACAATACACAGCTCTGATATACATACTGTAACGAGCCATGTACCTGTGTGATGATCACACGACCATGGACAGAATTGTATCCCCTGGATGAAAACAATAAATGTTTTTACAGAATAACAACAAGCAGAAATTTTGAAAACCACGAGGGATTAATATACAAAGTATATGGAAAATTTGCAGAGCTTTTAATTATACAAAAAAAGACAATTAATTTGCTTACTTTCAAATGCTTTAGCC